>NC_139723.1:61396925-61875030 GCF_964211835.1 Anser anser | reverse complement strand
TCCTGTCTGCAAAAGACCACCCAAAATAAAAATAGAACAATATGGCATGCAGCGGCACTTCTCCAGAATGATCTCTCAACTTAAATACATGATCTCTCATATCTCACTTCTCCAGAATAATCTCTCCTATCTTCTGCTGAATTAATG
Organism: Anser anser; assembly: GCF_964211835.1. Taxonomy (NCBI): domain Eukaryota; kingdom Metazoa; phylum Chordata; class Aves; order Anseriformes; family Anatidae; genus Anser; species Anser anser. Next base: position 61,874,883 of record NC_139723.1, on the reverse strand, counting down.
TAAATTTCATAGAGTGAATCGGTGGAGCTTCTTGCAAAAGATCTTACACATGAGAAAAGAAGATGAAGAACCAAGACTTGTTTGATTCCAATGAGGCTTCTGTAAGCTTCAGTGGATGCTCCCTGGTGTTTACAGAAAGAGTAAACAAGAAATCCCTACTGCAACGCTTCAATGCCTCTTGTTGGTTTTTAACCCTCTATTATTATTTCCAAGGAGTAGTCTTTTCTCTGGACTGAAGAACTCTGATTTGCTTAATTGTTTTTCCTTTTGTAGCTACTTCGTGCTTTAGATAACTTTCATGGGTTTTTGCCCTTTTTTTTTTTTTTTTTTTACTTTTTTCAGTTTGACAATAACCTTTTTAAGGGAGAATGATAACAAGTGTTAAGCACCAAAATGAAGTACTTTTAAAACCGTCTGTTGTAAACTGAAGGCCTTGTTCCCAAGCGAAGATGGGTATCTCAAAACCCAAGATAGTATATCTGTTTGTATATATGTTTGTATATATGTGTGTTTTCCTTTGTTAATTTGCTTTGCGCTCCTTTATCTTGCTGCCTCCTAAAAGAAGTGGTGATAGAAAAGATGTCTCCAGAAAGCCCAAGGATTTGTTCTTGACAAGCACCCGTTGCTCCCAGTCCCCCGTGGCAGCATTTCATTGTTTCATTGGCAGCACTGGGGTCTTGTTCATCTTTCTTGAGTAATTCCACAGTTTAGTTCTGTGAGTTGCCATTTGTGGTCGTCAGCATGTTTGGGGCTGGAACACTGTTTTCTCCTTCTCTGAAAAGCTCTTTGAGAGGAAGGAGGGCTGTGGGGAAACCGGGAGCACTCTGCATGCTGGGGAGTCATTTCTCCCCGTGCTGAGGTTGACACAAAACTTCCCAATCTCCTCAACCTTTCCCTTTCGGCCTTCCAACAGGCCCCTGACTCCGAGTGCCTGCAGCTGCAGGTTCCCTCCCAGCGCAGGTCTGTGTTTCAGTGCATGGGGCGTTTCTGGATGCGTCTCCTACAAGAGTCGGGAGCGTGAGTGTGCAAAAGTAGCGCCGTCCCCTGGGCTTTTGCTTTTAATCAGTCCCAGTTTGTTTCTGGCAGTCAGGTTTGTAACCAGGAGGTAGCCAAGCCCACTGGGAAGAAGTTGGTCTAAAGTGAGCTGTGATGGCCAGCCCTGGCAAGGCTGGTGCGTGGGAGAAATGTGCAGCAAAGCTATGAGAGGCGCTTAATTTCCCAGGTAGAAAGCATGGTTCTCTTTGATTTACAGCAGCGGGGCAGCCCCCCCAGCGGCTGCACGTTGGGTGCGGAGCGCATGTCAGGAAGGGGAATTCCCTCAAGCAGTTCCATCAGAGCAGATGAGGTTTTTGTGTTAAATGTTGTTCCTTTCTTGTACACATGTGGTCCCTTGGTGAAAGAGGGAACAAACTGGTTTCCAGACCCATGCCTGCAGACTCTGGTCTTAGATTAGGACACTTAATCTGCTTTGAAATTCTCTTGATGCCAGCGTCCGAAGAAGTGGAGGCTGGTGCACTCGCTCCTTCTGCGAAAGGCAAAGCCCCACAAGTTTTCCCCAAGAAGGGCAGGAAAAAGTAGCCGATGAGGTTGTGTATCAGAACGTTTATTTAAGGAACGTTTGAGAGAGACGTGGGGTGGGGTGAGGTGGCGGAGAGGCGTGCCGAGCTCTCAATGTCCAAAGGCGCGGAGCCCGTTGGTGTGCTTGTAGGACCGGACCATGGCAGGGTAGAGACGGGGTCCTTGTGTGCTTTCTTCTCCTTCAGTGGCTGTGGTTGTAGAAAGGTGCGCCAGCCTTCAGGTCAGTGGCCGCAGAGGGAGAGGGCAGAGGAGGGAAAGGACAGCGGCAGACCTTGCTCTGCTCTGGGCTTTGTGATGGGGTAAGAAAGGAAAATGATCAAAAAGAGCAGCCCCAGCCCATGGCCGGGGCAGCCCCTGCACCCCTGAGCAAGGCTCTCCCAGCCTCACTCCAAGGCCGTCCATCTCACGTCTCCCTGGCGGCCAGGAGATGCCCATCATAACCCAACCGTGTCGTCTTCTGGTATGGTGTGAGACGATGGTGGGGAATGGGTTGGGGCTGTCTTATCTGTCCTGTAGAGCGTTGGCAGTTCTTCCTGCCAGCTGAGTTCTCAAGGGGAGAGAGGCCAGGAGTGATCCGTGGTCTGGTCCCATCGCTGTCTGAGTCTGGCTTTAATAAGAGAAGGAACAAACCGCGCAGCATCCTCCTGTGACCACAGGCTGCCCCAGCCTCTCTGCCCAAGGGTCTCCAGTGTCTCACCACGTCCGTCCGTCTCCCGTCATCCTGATGGAGCGGTCCGTGCCTTCCTGCCCGATCGTGTCACCTTCCTGCTTGCTGTGGACCCTGGTGGGTGTGGTTGGGGCGATCTTACCTGTCCTGTAGAGCGTTGGCAGCTCTTCCTTCCAGCTGAGTGGTCAAGAGCAGCGAGGCCAGGATTGTGCCGTGGTCTGGTCCCATTATTGTGTGTTTCTGGCTGAAAGAGAAGAAGCACCAAACGGAGCAGCACCCCCCTGTGACCACGGGCAGCCCCTGCCTCTCTGCCCAAGAGTCTCTAGCGTCTCACCGAGGCTGTCCTTGTCCCGTCGTCCTGATGGAGCGGTCACTGCCGTCCTGGCCCGAGCGTCTCACCTGTCTGTTTGCTGTGGACCGTGGTGGGTGTGGGTTGGGGTGATCTTACCTGTCCTGTAGAGCATTAGCAGCTCTTCCTTCCAGCTGAGTGGTCGAGGGCAGTGAGGCCAGGATCGTGCCATGGTCTGGTCCCATCGCTGTGTGTGTTTCCAGCTGTAAGAGAGGAAGCCAAAAGAGAGCAGCCTTCCCCTGTGGCCAGGAGCAGACCATGCCTCCCAGCCTAAGGCTCTCCCAGCCTGACATTAATGCCGTCCATCCTGTGTCTCCTGACAGCCAAGAGTCAGCTGTGTTGGGCCAAGCCATCACCGCCCGGCCGGCAGTGAGACCATGGTGGGGAATGGGATGGGGCTGTCTTATCTGTCCTGTAGAGTGCTGGCATCTTTTCGAGCTGAGTTGTCAAGGGGAGAGAGGTCAGGAGTGTGCTGTGGTCTGGTCCCATCGCTGCATGATTCTGGCTGAAAGAGAAGAAGCACCAAACGGAGCAGCATCCCCCTGTGACCACGGGCAGCCCCTGCCTCTCTGCCCAAGAGTCTCTAGCGTCTCACCGAGGCTGTCCGTGTCCCGTCGTCCTGATGGAGCGGTCACTGCCGTCCTGGCCTGAGCGTGTCACCTGTCTGCTTGCTATGAGATCATGGTAGGGTGCGGGTTGGGGTGATGTTACCTGTCCTGTAGAGCGTGGAGTATTGTCCGGCACAGTGCTGGAAAGGAGTGGCCAGGAGTGTGCCGTGGTTTGGTTCGGTCAGTGTCCTGTAGGGTGCTGAAAGCCATTTGAGGTATGGGCCTGAGGAGAGAGGAGAGACGAGCTGAGTTCCTCTGGCTGAGTGTGTGTCCAGAGCTGAGGCTGGAGCAGCAGGAGCAGGCAGCTGAGCAGCCTCCCTGTCAGCACGGGCAGCCATCTCAGGCCTGCGTGGCCGTTGGGGCCAGTGTTCCGGGGCCGAGGCCGTCCGCGCCCCTTTGTGACAGGGGGCACCCCCTGCCTGCTGTGACATGGGCAGTGCATCACTGCGGGGTGGCAGCAGGTGATACGGAGCCCAGGCCTGGGCCGGGTGGTGGAAAAGGCGCCCAGGGGTGTGTGCAGGGCTGCAGGGCCGTGCCAGCAGGCTGTGGGAGTGTGCTGGGGTCCGGGTGGGGCTGTGCTGCCTGCCCTGCAGAGTTCTGAGAGCTCCCCGCCGAGGGGGAGAGGCCAGGAGCGTGTCCCGGTTCCGTCCCATCGCTGCCTGTGCGTGCGGCTGGAAGAGGAGAGGCAAGCAGAGAGGAGCCCCCCGGCTGCCCCCCATCGCCGCGCAGGGGGACACGTCTGTTCCTGCCCACCGTGGAAGCACGAAGGAAGAACTAAGTGAATAATAAACATGGAAAAGCCCAAAGCCCCGGGTTGTGATTCTGGGGAGGGGAATCGAGTAGCTGTAGCAGAAATTGCTTTGAAATGAACTTTATTTCAGCTAAAGAGTAAAGTTGAGGAAAAACTAAGAAATCCCAAAACTCTACTACAAATAAAAGCAGCTGAAGTGGTGTCAATTTTATACATCATTTACAGGGACACTTCCCTCAACAGAAAGGATACTCCTAAAGGAAACTGAAGGACATCGTTAAGATCAGTCTGACCTCTAGTCTTGGTGTGACCAAAATCAGTCCAATTCTGGTCAGAATTCTGCCTGACGTCATGCAGAGGGGCTCTGCTGAAGCCAGCGGAGCTCCCCATGCAGTGGGTCCCCAGCCCCAGCGACAGACTTCAGTGACCCTTGTTGGTCGCTTACCAGGACAAAGTGGCATTTGGCTTCGTTTGACCATAAGTGAATGCACGGAGCTTGCAGAGCAGCTTCCATGTTGCTGCATGAGCACATCAGGCCGTTGGGAAGTTCAGCCCGCGTTCTTGCGGAGAGCCAGGTTAGAATAAAGCAGGCAATTGTAATGGGAATGAGGGAACACTGCCTGGATGGCCTGCTGCCTCCCCACAAGAAAGAGAAGGCATTTCTATACAGAGTATTTTCTCCTCCTTTCCCTACCCACAAATACCGAACGTGTAAGAGTAAGTCAGAGGTTTCTTCCCCAGGAAAAAGACGGGGAAAGTGTGCTGAAGGGCACGGCACGTTGCAGAGAACAGTGACCCATCTGGAGGCGAGAGAGGCTGCAGCGCACAGTGGGAGGCACACCAGAGGCTGTCCCACCTGGCACCGAGTCCCCCTGAACAAAACTGCTGTCAGGGACGTTGCAGCTCTCTGCAGGGATGCTCCCAGCTGCGCCAGCCTGGGGTTTGCTCTGCCTTTGCCCCTCAGGGTGCAGCAGGCTGTGGTTTGCCATGTTCTTTGGCTTTTTCTCTGGAAAAAGGCATTCCTGGCCTGGCCGTGGCTGGAGAAGCAGAAATCGTACTTTATCGGAGTGTTGCCCAAGCAGAGATGACTGGAGACGTTTTTGCGTCTGCAGGGGGAGTCCCTCGTGGCACCTTTGGCCCAGGCTGGGTCAGCTGGAGCACCTCCCCACAATCTGTGGGGCGGAGGGGGGAATGGCAGCCCTCTGGGGAGAGGCTGGCGGTGGTGTGGCATGCACAAGGCTCAGGCGGCTGGAGCGCAAGCACGCTGTGCAGTGGCTGCTGAGCCCCTTGGGCGCAGCGAGGTGCCGGGGGCTTTCTGTCCTTGCAAGGCTCTGCAGAGATGTTCCTCTGAACCACTTGTGTCTGGAAGCACACCTGCTGTTGTAATCCAGTTCAATTTAACTGGAGCCAAATCCAGTTGGAGGCCGGTCACTAGTGGAATCCCCCAGGGCTCAGTACTAGGGCCAGTTCTCTTTAACGTCTTTATCGATGATCTACACGAGGGGATTGAGTGCACCCTCAGTAAGTGTGCAGACAACACCAAGTTACATGCATGTGTTGATCTGCTCAAGAAGGCTCTGCAGGAGGATCTGGATAGGCTGGACCGATGGGCTGAGGCCAGCTCTATGAAACTCAACAAGGCCAAGTGCCGGGTCCTGCACCTGGGGCACAACAACCCCAAGCAGAGCTACAGGCTGGGAGGCGAGTGGTTAGAAAGCTGCCTGGCAGAGAAGGACCTGGGAGTATTGGTTGATCGTCGGCTCAATATGAGCCAGCAGTGTGCTCAGGTGGCCAAGAAGGCCAACGGCATCCTGGCTCGTATCAGAAACAGTGTGGCCAGCAGGGCGAGGGAAGTGATCGTCCCCCTGTACTCAGCTCTGGTGAGGCCGCACCTCGAGTACTGCGTTCAGTTTTGGGCCCCTCTCTGCAAGAAGGACATTGAGGTGCTCGAGTGAGTCCAGAGAAGGGCAACGAAGCTGGTGAGGGGTGTGGAGAACAAGTCTTATGAGGAGCGGCTGAGGGAGCTGGGATTGTTCAGCCTGGAGAAGAGGAGGCTCAGGGGCGACCTTATCGCACTCTACAGGTACCTTAAAGGAGGCTGTAGCGAGGTGGGGGTTGGTCTATTCTCCCATGTGCCTGGTGATAGGACGGGGGGGAATGGGCTAAAGTTGTGCCAGGGGAGGTCTAGGTTGGATATTAGGAAAAGCTTCTTTACCAATGGAGTTGTTCGGGATTGGAATGGGCTGCCCAGGGAAGTGGTTGAGTCACCGTCCCTGGAGGTCTTTAAAAGACGTTTAGATGTAGAGCTTAGTGAGATGGTTTAGTGGAGGACTTGTTAGTGTTAGGTCAGAGATCAGACTCAGTGATCTTGGAGGTCTCTTCCAACCTAGATGATTCTGTGATTCTGTGATTCTTCTTCTAGGTCAAATTTCTTATTAGTGTGCTCTTCTTTACCCACAAATGAAAGAGCCGTCTGTATTCACATAACATGCTGGAGAGTGTATATTCTGTAATCTTGAAGAAGGGAAGCAAGAAAATGTGAGTAACTGCAGCACTTGCCACAGATTCAGTATTGCTGAGTAGCTATGCTCTCCCCTAAATGGAAAAGAAACACATCGATAAAAACAGAAATTGGGAAGCAAATGTTCTTGGTTTTGGCAAAACTCTACTTACCACTCATCTAAAGCAAGTGGGAAATAGCAAAATTGAGAAAAAACTAACAAATTAGATAAGCAAAATATATATTCATGGAGTAAGAAAAACAGAAAAGTGCAGGATTAAAGGTAACATCCTTGCACCATTTATGCTCCTGTTAATTGTTTTCATTGCTGTTGCTACAGGACTAACACATTTGAAAACTTTCAATATTTTCTTCACCATGCTCCTAAAATGATAGTAAGGACAACTGTAGTTAACACACGCAATTAAAAACACTCGCTCAAACACCTTACATGAAGTTTGATAAATTTAGAATATTTACCTGAAAAATATCCATACATAAATTACATATTTTTGTTGTACATCTATTTTAAAACAATTAATCATTCTCCATTACTATCTAAAACCAGCACTGTTTCTAATAAATCTGTGACTGTAGGTCAGAGGAAAGCCTGGTGGCTGGTCAAGCTTAGTATCCTGTCTGCAAAAGACCACCCAAAATAAAAATAGAACAATATGGCATGCAGCGGCACTTCTCCAGAATGATCTCTCAACTTAAATACATGATCTCTCATATCTCACTTCTCCAGAATAATCTCTCCTATCTTCTGCTGAATTAATGTAAATTTCATAGAGTGAATCGGTGGAGCTTCTTGCAAAAGATCTTACACATGAGAAAAGAAGATGAAGAACCAAGACTTGTTTGATTCCAATGAGGCTTCTGTAAGCTTCAGTGGATGCTCCCTGGTGTTTACAGAAAGAGTAAACAAGAAATCCCTACTGCAACGCTTCAATGCCTCTTGTTGGTTTTTAACCCTCTATTATTATTTCCAAGGAGTAGTCTTTTCTCTGGACTGAAGAACTCTGATTTGCTTAATTGTTTTTCCTTTTGTAGCTACTTCGTGCTTTAGATAACTTTCATGGGTTTTTGCCCTTTTTTTTTTTTTTTTTACTTTTTTCAGTTTGACAATAACCTTTTTAAGGGAGAATGATAACAAGTGTTAAGCACCAAAATGAAGTACTTTTAAAACCGTCTGTTGTAAACTGAAGGCCTTGTTCCCAAGCGAAGATGGGTATCTCAAAACCCAAGATAGTATATCTGTTTGTATATATGTTTGTATATATGTGTGTTTTCCTTTGTTAATTTGCTTTGCGCTCCTTTATCTTGCTGCCTCCTAAAAGAAGTGGTGATAGAAAAGATGTCTCCAGAAAGCCCAAGGATTTGTTCTTGACAAGCACCCGTTGCTCCCAGTCCCCCGTGGCAGCATTTCATTGTTTCATTGGCAGCACTGGGGTCTTGTTCATCTTTCTTGAGTAATTCCACAGTTTAGTTCTGTGAGTTGCCATTTGTGGTCGTCAGCATGTTTGGGGCTGGAACACTGTTTTCTCCTTCTCTGAAAAGCTCTTTGAGAGGAAGGAGGGCTGTGGGGAAACTGGGAGCACTCTGCATGCTGGGGAGTCATTTCTCCCCGTGCTGAGGTTGACACAAAACTTCCCAATCTCCTCAACCTTTCCCTTTCGGCCTTCCAACAGGCCCCTGACTCCGAGTGCCTGCAGCTGCGGGTTCCCTCCCAGCGCAGGTCTGTGTTTCAGTGCATGGGGCGTTTCTGGATGCGTCTCCTACAAGAGTCGGGAGCGTGAGTGTGCAAAAGTAGCGCCGTCCCCTGGGCTTTTGCTTTTAATCAGTCCCAGTTTGTTTCTGGCAGTCAGGTTTGTAACCAGGAGGTAGCCAAGCCCACTGGGAAGAAGTTGGTCTAAAGTGAGCTGTGATGGCCAGCCCTGGCAAGGCTGGTGCGTGGGAGAAATGTGCAGCAAAGCTATGAGAGGCGCTTAATTTCCCAGGTAGAAAGCATGGTTCTCTTTGATTTACAGCAGCGGGGCAGCCCCCCCAGCGGCTGCACGTTGGGTGCGGAGCGCATGTCAGGAAGGGGAATTCCCTCAAGCAGTTCCATCAGAGCAGATGAGGTTTTTGTGTTAAATGTTGTTCCTTTCTTGTACACATGTGGTCCCTTGGTGAAAGAGGGAACAAACTGGTTTCCAGACCCATGCCTGCAGACTCTGGTCTTAGATTAGGACACTTAATCTGCTTTGAAATTCTCTTGATGCCAGCGTCCGAAGAAGTGGAGGCTGGTGCACTCGCTCCTTCTGCGAAAGGCAAAGCCCCACAAGTTTTCCCCAAGAAGGGCAGGAAAAAGTAGCCGATGAGGTTGTGTATCAGAACGTTTATTTAAGGAACGTTTGAGAGAGACGTGGGGTGGGGTGAGGTGGCGGAGAGGCGTGCCGAGCTCTCAATGTCCAAAGGCGCGGAGCCCGTTGGTGTGCTTGTAGGACCGGACCATGGCAGGGTAGAGACGGGGTCCTTGTGTGCTTTCTTCTCCTTCAGTGGCTGTGGTTGTAGAAAGGTGCGCCAGCCTTCAGGTCAGTGGCCGCAGAGGGAGAGGGCAGAGGAGGGAAAGGACAGCGGCAGACCTTGCTCTGCTCTGGGCTTTGTGATGGGGTAAGAAAGGAAAATGATCAAAAAGAGCAGCCCCAGCCCATGGCCGGGGCAGCCCCTGCACCCCTGAGCAAGGCTCTCCCAGCCTCACTCCAAGGCCGTCCATCTCACGTCTCCCTGGCGGCCAGGAGATGCCCATCATAACCCAACCGTGTCGTCTTCTGGTATGGTGTGAGACGATGGTGGGGAATGGGTTGGGGCTGTCTTATCTGTCCTGTAGAGCGTTGGCAGTTCTTCCTGCCAGCTGAGTTCTCAAGGGGAGAGAGGCCAGGAGTGATCCGTGGTCTGGTCCCATCGCTGTCTGAGTCTGGCTTTAATAAGAGAAGGAACAAACCGCGCAGCATCCTCCTGTGACCACAGGCTGCCCCAGCCTCTCTGCCCAAGGGTCTCCAGTGTCTCACCACGTCCGTCCGTCTCCCGTCATCCTGATGGAGCGGTCCGTGCCTTCCTGCCCGATCGTGTCACCTTCCTGCTTGCTGTGGACCCTGGTGGGTGTGGTTGGGGCGATCTTACCTGTCCTGTAGAGCGTTGGCAGCTCTTCCTTCCAGCTGAGTGGTCAAGAGCAGCGAGGCCAGGATTGTGCCGTGGTCTGGTCCCATTATTGTGTGTTTCTGGCTGAAAGAGAAGAAGCACCAAACGGAGCAGCACCCCCCTGTGACCACGGGCAGCCCCTGCCTCTCTGCCCAAGAGTCTCTAGCGTCTCACCGAGGCTGTCCTTGTCCCGTCGTCCTGATGGAGCGGTCACTGCCGTCCTGGCCCGAGCGTCTCACCTGTCTGTTTGCTGTGGACCGTGGTGGGTGTGGGTTGGGGTGATCTTACCTGTCCTGTAGAGCATTAGCAGCTCTTCCTTCCAGCTGAGTGGTCGAGGGCAGTGAGGCCAGGATCGTGCCATGGTCTGGTCCCATCGCTGTGTGTGTTTCCAGCTGTAAGAGAGGAAGCCAAAAGAGAGCAGCCTTCCCCTGTGGCCAGGAGCAGACCATGCCTCCCAGCCTAAGGCTCTCCCAGCCTGACATTAATGCCGTCCATCCTGTGTCTCCTGACAGCCAAGAGTCAGCTGTGTTGGGCCAAGCCATCACCGCCCGGCCGGCAGTGAGACCATGGTGGGGAATGGGATGGGGCTGTCTTATCTGTCCTGTAGAGTGCTGGCATCTTTTCGAGCTGAGTTGTCAAGGGGAGAGAGGTCAGGAGTGTGCTGTGGTCTGGTCCCATCGCTGCATGATTCTGGCTGAAAGAGAAGAAGCACCAAACGGAGCAGCATCCCCCTGTGACCACGGGCAGCCCCTGCCTCTCTGCCCAAGAGTCTCTAGCGTCTCACCGAGGCTGTCCGTGTCCCGTCGTCCTGATGGAGCGGTCACTGCCGTCCTGGCCTGAGCGTGTCACCTGTCTGCTTGCTATGAGATCATGGTAGGGTGCGGGTTGGGGTGATGTTACCTGTCCTGTAGAGCGTGGAGTATTGTCCGGCACAGTGCTGGAAAGGAGTGGCCAGGAGTGTGCCGTGGTTTGGTTCGGTCAGTGTCCTGTAGGGTGCTGAAAGCCATTTGAGGTATGGGCCTGAGGAGAGAGGAGAGACGAGCTGAGTTCCTCTGGCTGAGTGTGTGTCCAGAGCTGAGGCTGGAGCAGCAGGAGCAGGCAGCTGAGCAGCCTCCCTGTCAGCACGGGCAGCCATCTCAGGCCTGCGTGGCCGTTGGGGCCAGTGTTCCGGGGCCGAGGCCGTCCGCGCCCCTTTGTGACAGGGGGCACCCCCTGCCTGCTGTGACATGGGCAGTGCATCACTGCGGGGTGGCAGCAGGTGATACGGAGCCCAGGCCTGGGCCGGGTGGTGGAAAAGGCGCCCAGGGGTGTGTGCAGGGCTGCAGGGCCGTGCCAGCAGGCTGTGGGAGTGTGCTGGGGTCCGGGTGGGGCTGTGCTGCCTGCCCTGCAGAGTTCTGAGAGCTCCCCGCCGAGGGGGAGAGGCCAGGAGCGTGTCCCGGTTCCGTCCCATCGCTGCCTGTGCGTGCGGCTGGAAGAGGAGAGGCAAGCAGAGAGGAGCCCCCCGGCTGCCCCCCATCGCCGCGCAGGGGGACACGTCTGTTCCTGCCCACCGTGGAAGCACGAAGGAAGAACTAAGTGAATAATAAACATGGAAAAGCCCAAAGCCCCGGGTTGTGATTCTGGGGAGGGGAATCGAGTAGCTGTAGCAGAAATTGCTTTGAAATGAACTTTATTTCAGCTAAAGAGTAAAGTTGAGGAAAAACTAAGAAATCCCAAAACTCTACTACAAATAAAAGCAGCTGAAGTGGTGTCAATTTTATACATCATTTACAGGGACACTTCCCTCAACAGAAAGGATACTCCTAAAGGAAACTGAAGGACATCGTTAAGATCAGTCTGACCTCTAGTCTTGGTGTGACCAAAATCAGTCCAATTCTGGTCAGAATTCTGCCTGACGTCATGCAGAGGGGCTCTGCTGAAGCCAGCGGAGCTCCCCATGCAGTGGGTCCCCAGCCCCAGCGACAGACTTCAGTGACCCTTGTTGGTCGCTTACCAGGACAAAGTGGCATTTGGCTTCGTTTGACCATAAGTGAATGCACGGAGCTTGCAGAGCAGCTTCCATGTTGCTGCATGAGCACATCAGGCCGTTGGGAAGTTCAGCCCGCGTTCTTGCGGAGAGCCAGGTTAGAATAAAGCAGGCAATTGTAATGGGAATGAGGGAACACTGCCTGGATGGCCTGCTGCCTCCCCACAAGAAAGAGAAGGCATTTCTATACAGAGTATTTTCTCCTCCTTTCCCTACCCACAAATACCGAACGTGTAAGAGTAAGTCAGAGGTTTCTTCCCCAGGAAAAAGACGGGGAAAGTGTGCTGAAGGGCACGGCACGTTGCAGAGAACAGTGACCCATCTGGAGGCGAGAGAGGCTGCAGCGCACAGTGGGAGGCACACCAGAGGCTGTCCCACCTGGCACCGAGTCCCCCTGAACAAAACTGCTGTCAGGGACGTTGCAGCTCTCTGCAGGGATGCTCCCAGCTGCGCCAGCCTGGGGTTTGCTCTGCCTTTGCCCCTCAGGGTGCAGCAGGCTGTGGTTTGCCATGTTCTTTGGCTTTTTCTCTGGAAAAAGGCATTCCTGGCCTGGCCGTGGCTGGAGAAGCAGAAATCGTACTTTATCGGAGTGTTGCCCAAGCAGAGATGACTGGAGACGTTTTTGCGTCTGCAGGGGGAGTCCCTCGTGGCACCTTTGGCCCAGGCTGGGTCAGCTGGAGCACCTCCCCACAATCTGTGGGGCGGAGGGGGGAATGGCAGCCCTCTGGGGAGAGGCTGGCGGTGGTGTGGCATGCACAAGGCTCAGGCGGCTGGAGCGCAAGCACGCTGTGCAGTGGCTGCTGAGCCCCTTGGGCGCAGCGAGGTGCCGGGGGCTTTCTGTCCTTGCAAGGCTCTGCAGAGATGTTCCTCTGAACCACTTGTGTCTGGAAGCACACCTGCTGTTGTAATCCAGTTCAATTTAACTGGAGCCAAATCCAGTTGGAGGCCGGTCACTAGTGGAATCCCCCAGGGCTCAGTACTAGGGCCAGTTCTCTTTAACGTCTTTATCGATGATCTACACGAGGGGATTGAGTGCACCCTCAGTAAGTGTGCAGACAACACCAAGTTACATGCATGTGTTGATCTGCTCAAGAAGGCTCTGCAGGAGGATCTGGATAGGCTGGACCGATGGGCTGAGGCCAGCTCTATGAAACTCAACAAGGCCAAGTGCCGGGTCCTGCACCTGGGGCACAACAACCCCAAGCAGAGCTACAGGCTGGGAGGCGAGTGGTTAGAAAGCTGCCTGGCAGAGAAGGACCTGGGAGTATTGGTTGATCGTCGGCTCAATATGAGCCAGCAGTGTGCTCAGGTGGCCAAGAAGGCCAACGGCATCCTGGCTCGTATCAGAAACAGTGTGGCCAGCAGGGCGAGGGAAGTGATCGTCCCCCTGTACTCAGCTCTGGTGAGGCCGCACCTCGAGTACTGCGTTCAGTTTTGGGCCCCTCTCTGCAAGAAGGACATTGAGGTGCTCGAGTGAGTCCAGAGAAGGGCAACGAAGCTGGTGAGGGGTGTGGAGAACAAGTCTTATGAGGAGAGGCTGAGGGAGCTGGGATTGTTCAGCCTGGAGAAGAGGAGGCTCAGGGGCGACCTTATCGCACTCTACAGGTACCTTAAAGGAGGCTGTAGCGAGGTGGGGGTTGGTCTATTCTCCCATGTGCCTGGTGATAGGACGAGGGGGAATGGGCTAAAGTTGTGCCAGGGGAGGTCTAGGTTGGATATTAGGAAAAGCTTCTTTACCAATGGAGTTGTTCGGGATTGGAATGGGCTGCCCAGGGAAGTGGTTGAGTCACCGTCCCTGGAGGTCTTTAAAAGACGTTTAGATGTAGAGCTTAGTGAGATGGTTTAGTGGAGGACTTGTTAGTGTTAGGTCAGAGATCAGACTCAGTGATCTTGGAGGTCTCTTCCAACCTAGATGATTCTGTGATTCTGTGATTCTTCTTCTAGGTCAAATTTCTTATTAGTGTGCTCTTCTTTACCCACAAATGAAAGAGCCGTCTGTATTCACATAACATGCTGGAGAGTGTATATTCTGTAATCTTGAAGAAGGGAAGCAAGAAAATGTGAGTAACTGCAGCACTTGCCACAGATTCAGTATTGCTGAGTAGCTATGCTCTCCCCTAAATGGAAAAGAAACACATCGATAAAAACAGAAATTGGGAAGCAAATGTTCTTGGTTTTGGCAAAACTCTACTTACCACTCATCTAAAGCAAGTGGGAAATAGCAAAATTGAGAAAAAACTAACAAATTAGATAAGCAAAATATATATTCATGGAGTAAGAAAAACAGAAAAGTGCAGGATTAAAGGTAACATCCTTGCACCATTTATGCTCCTGTTAATTGTTTTCATTGCTGTTGCTACAGGACTAACACATTTGAAAACTTTCAATATTTTCTTCACCATGCTCCTAAAATGATAGTAAGGACAACTGTAGTTAACACACGCAATTAAAAACACTCGCTCAAACACCTTACATGAAGTTTGATAAATTTAGAATATTTACCTGAAAAATATCCATACATAAATTACATATTTTTGTTGTACATCTATTTTAAAACAATTAATCATTCTCCATTACTATCTAAAACCAGCACTGTTTCTAATAAATCTGTGACTGTAGGTCAGAGGAAAGCCTGGTGGCTGGTCAAGCTTAGTATCCTGTCTGCAAAAGACCACCCAAAATAAAAATAGAACAATATGGCATGCAGCGGCACTTCTCCAGAATGATCTCTCAACTTAAATACATGATCTCTCATATCTCACTTCTCCAGAATAATCTCTCCTATCTTCTGCTGAATTAATGTAAATTTCATAGAGTGAATCGGTGGAGCTTCTTGCAAAAGATCTTACACATGAGAAAAGAAGATGAAGAACCAAGACTTGTTTGATTCCAATGAGGCTTCTGTAAGCTTCAGTGGATGCTCCCTGGTGTTTACAGAAAGAGTAAACAAGAAATCCCTACTGCAACGCTTCAATGCCTCTTGTTGGTTTTTAACCCTCTATTATTATTTCCAAGGAGTAGTCTTTTCTCTGGACTGAAGAACTCTGATTTGCTTAATTGTTTTTCCTTTTGTAGCTACTTCGTGCTTTAGATAACTTTCATGGGTTTTTGCCCTTTTTTTTTTTTTTTTTACTTTTTTCAGTTTGACAATAACCTTTTTAAGGGAGAATGATAACAAGTGTTAAGCACCAAAATGAAGTACTTTTAAAACCGTCTGTTGTAAACTGAAGGCCTTGTTCCCAAGCGAAGATGGGTATCTCAAAACCCAAGATAGTATATCTGTTTGTATATATGTTTGTATATATGTGTGTTTTCCTTTGTTAATTTGCTTTGCGCTCCTTTATCTTGCTGCCTCCTAAAAGAAGTGGTGATAGAAAAGATGTCTCCAGAAAGCCCAAGGATTTGTTCTTGACAAGCACCCGTTGCTCCCAGTCCCCCGTGGCAGCATTTCATTGTTTCATTGGCAGCACTGGGGTCTTGTTCATCTTTCTTGAGTAATTCCACAGTTTAGTTCTGTGAGTTGCCATTTGTGGTCGTCAGCATGTTTGGGGCTGGAACACTGTTTTCTCCTTCTCTGAAAAGCTCTTTGAGAGGAAGGAGGGCTGTGGGGAAACCGGGAGCACTCTGCATGCTGGGGAGTCATTTCTCCCCGTGCTGAGGTTGACACAAAACTTCCCAATCTCCTCAACCTTTCCCTTTCGGCCTTCCAACAGGCCCCTGACTCCGAGTGCCTGCAGCTGCAGGTTCCCTCCCAGCGCAGGTCTGTGTTTCAGTGCATGGGGCGTTTCTGGATGCGTCTCCTACAAGAGTCGGGAGCGTGAGTGTGCAAAAGTAGCGCCGTCCCCTGGGCTTTTGCTTTTAATCAGTCCCAGTTTGTTTCTGGCAGTCAGGTTTGTAACCAGGAGGTAGCCAAGCCCACTGGGAAGAAGTTGGTCTAAAGTGAGCTGTGATGGCCAGCCCTGGCAAGGCTGGTGCGTGGGAGAAATGTGCAGCAAAGCTATGAGAGGCGCTTAATTTCCCAGGTAGAAAGCATGGTTCTCTTTGATTTACAGCAGCGGGGCAGCCCCCCCAGCGGCTGCACGTTGGGTGCGGAGCGCATGTCAGGAAGGGGAATTCCCTCAAGCAGTTCCATCAGAGCAGATGAGGTTTTTGTGTTAAATGTTGTTCCTTTCTTGTACACATGTGGTCCCTTGGTGAAAGAGGGAACAAACTGGTTTCCAGACCCATGCCTGCAGACTCTGGTCTTAGATTAGGACACTTAATCTGCTTTGAAATTCTCTTGATGCCAGCGTCCGAAGAAGTGGAGGCTGGTGCACTCGCTCCTTCTGCGAAAGGCAAAGCCCCACAAGTTTTCCCCAAGAAGGGCAGGAAAAAGTAGCCGATGAGGTTGTGTATCAGAACGTTTATTTAAGGAACGTTTGAGAGAGACGTGGGGTGGGGTGAGGTGGCGGAGAGGCGTGCCGAGCTCTCAATGTCCAAAGGCGCGGAGCCCGTTGGTGTGCTTGTAGGACCGGACCATGGCAGGGTAGAGACGGGGTCCTTGTGTGCTTTCTTCTCCTTCAGTGGCTGTGGTTGTAGAAAGGTGCGCCAGCCTTCAGGTCAGTGGCCGCAGAGGGAGAGGGCAGAGGAGGGAAAGGACAGCGGCAGACCTTGCTCTGCTCTGGGCTTTGTGATGGGGTAAGAAAGGAAAATGATCAAAAAGAGCAGCCCCAGCCCATGGCCGGGGCAGCCCCTGCACCCCTGAGCAAGGCTCTCCCAGCCTCACTCCAAGGCCGTCCATCTCACGTCTCCCTGGCGGCCAGGAGATGCCCATCATAACCCAACCGTGTCGTCTTCTGGTATGGTGTGAGACGATGGTGGGGAATGGGTTGGGGCTGTCTTATCTGTCCTGTAGAGCGTTGGCAGTTCTTCCTGCCAGCTGAGTTCTCAAGGGGAGAGAGGCCAGGAGTGATCCGTGGTCTGGTCCCATCGCTGTCTGAGTCTGGCTTTAATAAGAGAAGGAACAAACCGCGCAGCATCCTCCTGTGACCACAGGCTGCCCCAGCCTCTCTGCCCAAGGGTCTCCAGTGTCTCACCACGTCCGTCCGTCTCCCGTCATCCTGATGGAGCGGTCCGTGCCTTCCTGCCCGATCGTGTCACCTTCCTGCTTGCTGTGGACCCTGGTGGGTGTGGTTGGGGCGATCTTACCTGTCCTGTAGAGCGTTGGCAGCTCTTCCTTCCAGCTGAGTGGTCAAGAGCAGCGAGGCCAGGATTGTGCCGTGGTCTGGTCCCATTATTGTGTGTTTCTGGCTGAAAGAGAAGAAGCACCAAACGGAGCAGCACCCCCCTGTGACCACGGGCAGCCCCTGCCTCTCTGCCCAAGAGTCTCTAGCGTCTCACCGAGGCTGTCCTTGTCCCGTCGTCCTGATGGAGCGGTCACTGCCGTCCTGGCCCGAGCGTCTCACCTGTCTGTTTGCTGTGGACCGTGGTGGGTGTGGGTTGGGGTGATCTTACCTGTCCTGTAGAGCATTAGCAGCTCTTCCTTCCAGCTGAGTGGTCGAGGGCAGTGAGGCCAGGATCGTGCCATGGTCTGGTCCCATCGCTGTGTGTGTTTCCAGCTGTAAGAGAGGAAGCCAAAAGAGAGCAGCCTTCCCCTGTGGCCAGGAGCAGACCATGCCTCCCAGCCTAAGGCTCTCCCAGCCTGACATTAATGCCGTCCATCCTGTGTCTCCTGACAGCCAAGAGTCAGCTGTGTTGGGCCAAGCCATCACCGCCCGGCCGGCAGTGAGACCATGGTGGGGAATGGGATGGGGCTGTCTTATCTGTCCTGTAGAGTGCTGGCATCTTTTCGAGCTGAGTTGTCAAGGGGAGAGAGGTCAGGAGTGTGCTGTGGTCTGGTCCCATCGCTGCATGATTCTGGCTGAAAGAGAAGAAGCACCAAACGGAGCAGCATCCCCCTGTGACCACGGGCAGCCCCTGCCTCTCTGCCCAAGAGTCTCTAGCGTCTCACCGAGGCTGTCCGTGTCCCGTCGTCCTGATGGAGCGGTCACTGCCGTCCTGGCCTGAGCGTGTCACCTGTCTGCTTGCTATGAGATCATGGTAGGGTGCGGGTTGGGGTGATGTTACCTGTCCTGTAGAGCGTGGAGTATTGTCCGGCACAGTGCTGGAAAGGAGTGGCCAGGAGTGTGCCGTGGTTTGGTTCGGTCAGTGTCCTGTAGGGTGCTGAAAGCCATTTGAGGTATGGGCCTGAGGAGAGAGGAGAGACGAGCTGAGTTCCTCTGGCTGAGTGTGTGTCCAGAGCTGAGGCTGGAGCAGCAGGAGCAGGCAGCTGAGCAGCCTCCCTGTCAGCACGGGCAGCCATCTCAGGCCTGCGTGGCCGTTGGGGCCAGTGTTCCGGGGCCGAGGCCGTCCGCGCCCCTTTGTGACAGGGGGCACCCCCTGCCTGCTGTGACATGGGCAGTGCATCACTGCGGGGTGGCAGCAGGTGATACGGAGCCCAGGCCTGGGCCGGGTGGTGGAAAAGGCGCCCAGGGGTGTGTGCAGGGCTGCAGGGCCGTGCCAGCAGGCTGTGGGAGTGTGCTGGGGTCCGGGTGGGGCTGTGCTGCCTGCCCTGCAGAGTTCTGAGAGCTCCCCGCCGAGGGGGAGAGGCCAGGAGCGTGTCCCGGTTCCGTCCCATCGCTGCCTGTGCGTGCGGCTGGAAGAGGAGAGGCAAGCAGAGAGGAGCCCCCCGGCTGCCCCCCATCGCCGCGCAGGGGGACACGTCTGTTCCTGCCCACCGTGGAAGCACGAAGGAAGAACTAAGTGAATAATAAACATGGAAAAGCCCAAAGCCCCGGGTTGTGATTCTGGGGAGGGGAATCGAGTAGCTGTAGCAGAAATTGCTTTGAAATGAACTTTATTTCAGCTAAAGAGTAAAGTTGAGGAAAAACTAAGAAATCCCAAAACTCTACTACAAATAAAAGCAGCTGAAGTGGTGTCAATTTTATACATCATTTACAGGGACACTTCCCTCAACAGAAAGGATACTCCTAAAGGAAACTGAAGGACATCGTTAAGATCAGTCTGACCTCTAGTCTTGGTGTGACCAAAATCAGTCCAATTCTGGTCAGAATTCTGCCTGACGTCATGCAGAGGGGCTCTGCTGAAGCCAGCGGAGCTCCCCATGCAGTGGGTCCCCAGCCCCAGCGACAGACTTCAGTGACCCTTGTTGGTCGCTTACCAGGACAAAGTGGCATTTGGCTTCGTTTGACCATAAGTGAATGCACGGAGCTTGCAGAGCAGCTTCCATGTTGCTGCATGAGCACATCAGGCCGTTGGGAAGTTCAGCCCGCGTTCTTGCGGAGAGCCAGGTTAGAATAAAGCAGGCAATTGTAATGGGAATGAGGGAACACTGCCTGGATGGCCTGCTGCCTCCCCACAAGAAAGAGAAGGCATTTCTATACAGAGTATTTTCTCCTCCTTTCCCTACCCACAAATACCGAACGTGTAAGAGTAAGTCAGAGGTTTCTTCCCCAGGAAAAAGACGGGGAAAGTGTGCTGAAGGGCACGGCACGTTGCAGAGAACAGTGACCCATCTGGAGGCGAGAGAGGCTGCAGCGCACAGTGGGAGGCACACCAGAGGCTGTCCCACCTGGCACCGAGTCCCCCTGAACAAAACTGCTGTCAGGGACGTTGCAGCTCTCTGCAGGGATGCTCCCAGCTGCGCCAGCCTGGGGTTTGCTCTGCCTTTGCCCCTCAGGGTGCAGCAGGCTGTGGTTTGCCATGTTCTTTGGCTTTTTCTCTGGAAAAAGGCATTCCTGGCCTGGCCGTGGCTGGAGAAGCAGAAATCGTACTTTATCGGAGTGTTGCCCAAGCAGAGATGACTGGAGACGTTTTTGCGTCTGCAGGGGGAGTCCCTCGTGGCACCTTTGGCCCAGGCTGGGTCAGCTGGAGCACCTCCCCACAATCTGTGGGGCGGAGGGGGGAATGGCAGCCCTCTGGGGAGAGGCTGGCGGTGGTGTGGCATGCACAAGGCTCAGGCGGCTGGAGCGCAAGCACGCTGTGCAGTGGCTGCTGAGCCCCTTGGGCGCAGCGAGGTGCCGGGGGCTTTCTGTCCTTGCAAGGCTCTGCAGAGATGTTCCTCTGAACCACTTGTGTCTGGAAGCACACCTGCTGTTGTAATCCAGTTCAATTTAACTGGAGCCAAATCCAGTTGGAGGCCGGTCACTAGTGGAATCCCCCAGGGCTCAGTACTAGGGCCAGTTCTCTTTAACGTCTTTATCGATGATCTACACGAGGGGATTGAGTGCACCCTCAGTAAGTGTGCAGACAACACCAAGTTACATGCAGTTACTCTGATTTGCTTAATTGTTTTTCCTTTTGTAGCTACTTCGTGCTTTAGATAACTTTCATGGGTTTTTGCCCTTTTTTTTTTTTTTTTACTTTTTTCAGTTTGACAATAACCTTTTTAAGGGAGAATGATAACAAGTGTTAAGCACCAAAATGAAGTACTTTTAAAACCGTCTGTTGTAAACTGAAGGCCTTGTTCCCAAGTGAAGATGGGTATCTCAAAACCCAAGATAGGATATGCAAAGTTAGGGGTGTTTTTATGAGTATTTATCTATGTTGGCCACCTCAACCTGTCTCAAAGTCTTCCTTTAAAAACAATCAGAGACAGTCTGTGAGTACTGGACATTGTTTAGTTTACCCTCCTCTGCTAGTTACTTTGAAATAAGAAAACTTGGCTAAATGGTAGCCTACACAGTCAATAATAATAATAATAATAATAATAATAATAATAATAATAATAATAATAATAAAAACCCAGTTATTCTTGCAGGATGTGCAGAACAGTAGCCCTTGACTTTGCTCATTAATCAATTCAATGTAAAGTGGTCCCACACAGGCTTGCATTCCACTCTGCCGCTGGTTGTTTGGCTTTTACCCCACTGTCAAACTTTTGACACACTGCCATAAATGTTTTTGCTAGCCTATGCACAAATGCCTTTATCTTCCCTCCTCTCCTCATCCTTTCATTGAAGGATTTATTTTCCCATTCTCTTTCATAATACTGTCTTCTGTAAACATCTCATTTGTCATTTTACTTGTTATTTGCCTTTTAAATACTTCACAAACTTCTATTTAACCATGGTTACATTTTGGTTTTCACATTTGTTGTACATTCTCACAGAATACATCATTTAAATTTTTAACATAGATGCTTCTCTTACATGGCTTTTATTGTGTTAACACAGTGCTGGTGTCTGACAAGCCCTCACCTGATGTAACAGGAACTGTATCTACTTACTCCAAAAATAGATTAGAATTATTCACATCAATATTAAAACCACATTTGCAAAATTTGGTGCCAAACTGACAAATCTGGGGTTTTAATAATTAAATTCTCTGAGAGACTCTAAGTCGATTCAAAGTACAATTAAATTCAAAATACAGGAACTATCTGAGCAAATGCAAATATCTAAAGTGTAGATATCTGAACTAGTTGTCTAGACTTTTCGTAGTCACAACAGAGATATAAGCACTTTTGTGGTATGATTCATCTGACCTTTCAGAAATGTCTGAGCTCAACTGAACCCTGCAGGCACTTGTTTCTCTGCAAGGAATGTAAAGGACTAAGTGACTTTTCAGATAAGGACATCTACATCTCAGAAATTCCTTAAGCAACTGTAAGGGAAATCCAGAATGAACAATCCAGAAGTAGAAAGCTACAATAAAAAGACCTTATGTTAGCAGGATGGACACCACCCAAAACACTTCTGCCGTAATGGCACAGACATGTACAGATAGGCAGCCTTTCTAGACACTTGCTTGAAAGGCATTTTTATAGTAACTAAGGTTCTTATTAATCGAAGATGCTAGTTCTTCAAAGACTAGGAAACTTTCTGTATTAGCAAAGAGAACTTTTCTATTAATTAGGTGACAGAAATTTTGAAAAAAAAAATGAAAAAGCAAAAGAAGAATACAAACTGCAAATTATCATAATGTATACTATTATAATATTTGGGGTCTTAAAAAAAAATACCAGTGATCCTTTATAACTTAAAAAGGTATCATTGGTGTACACTATTCCACCATCTAGACCATCTGATTACATTACTGTCTTACTTTCAGTTAATGGCATTCCATAAGTCTTGGTCAACATTTCTACCATATAAATTCCAGGAATATTTAATCTGATTTAAAAAATAATAATAATAGCTGGCAGAGCCAGGATATTGCTAGTATGTTCAAGAGTCTATGACTAACCAAAAAAGGCTGCTTATATCGAGTCTTATCTTGTGATGGTCACAAGAGCACAGGTTTCCACTAATTCCAGAAATTTCTACAGCTCTGAAAGGTATCCAAAACACTTGATCATAGCCTATACTGTAACCTAAGGGAGAGAGACCAACCAAACTCAGAGAGTCATAGTATTGGAGTTATTTAGGTTAGAAGGGATTTTTAGAGGATACATCTGATCTAAGAAAGGAAATCCCATGGCCTCTTAGTGCAGCTTGTTCTATGATTCTATGATTCAATTAAAGCGATCTCTACTGCCTTCTCAACCCGGTGACCACAGTGGGACAACAGATTGCAGCTTTTAGACAGCTTTGTGCTTCTACACCTCTTAAGTGATGCAAGCTCAAGTTTCATCCTATTGTATTTTTATCCTAGGACATACTCTGTCCTGGGACATGTCTGGAGAGCTATGCTATGGCTGAATGTTAAGATCCCTCTTGCAGAAAATCTTCTCAAACCTACTGCAGAGTCTTCATAGCCCTTTGAAATGGGAAAGCTCCTTTAAGGCTGAACAAATGAGCCTGGGGCGTAGGGAGAATACGAACACGTAAGGATTCGACATCTGAAGCCGTTTTTTCCTTTCCGTGCTGACTGAATTTTGCCGACGGCTGTGTGTTAGATGTGTTTGCTACTTTAACTCCGGCCCAGCAGCAGAGCAGCGTGATGTGTTGCCACCTGGCGTAGAGGCGATGTAAAAATCCTTGCTGCCTTCTGCGTGAGCGAGGGCTGCGGAGGCTCATCTCCGCGTGGCACGTCCCGGCAGTGCCGTCAGCTCCCCTGCCTGCTGACTCACGCCTTCGGAGACATCGTCTCCGAGGGAAGGAA
This sequence comes from Anser anser, assembly GCF_964211835.1. Taxonomy (NCBI): domain Eukaryota; kingdom Metazoa; phylum Chordata; class Aves; order Anseriformes; family Anatidae; genus Anser; species Anser anser. Next base: position 61,852,139 of record NC_139723.1, on the reverse strand, counting down.
GACGCTGCGCTGCTGCCTGCCATCACGCACATCAGGCAAGCGCAGGGACTGCAGAGCTCGCCCGAGATAAAGGGAGAGGGGGCGTGATAGCTGCAGGCTGTCACACCGCGACGGGCTGGAAGGGAAATGAGCGTGTCTGGGGCTGTCCGCAGCTCAAGTTGTTGATCTTGCGCTAAGGTGCGGCAGGGACGCTGGAGCACTGGTGCTGTTACACAATGGGCTGCTCTTAGAGGGGGGGTGAAAGCTTGCTTCACATTAATCATTTCAAGCTTTTCTTCCGGGTGGTTTCACAAACAGATCTGTGCTTTACAATGGTAATCTCAGGCAAAGAACCTGCCTTGTACTCTTTTGTGCAAAAGAAGCTCTTAAAAGTGGTAAAGCAAGTACAATGCTCAGATTTTTTAAAGCTAGCAATAAACATGACAATTGCTATATATTAAGATCTTGTTTTCCTTTGAAACAGATCATTAATATAATTAAGCCTTGAAAGCCTTTTACTTATTTTCATAGAAAACAGTTTAATTGTTGCCAACTGCTTTCTATAGACTTCTGCATGAAATATGCTTTTACCTTTCTTTAAAACACTATATGCTGCTGTGAGGAACAATTACAAAACCAAAAACAGTATTCTTTCTTCAGATATGATTTTCAATAGCAGATTTATGGACAGTCTTAATGGTAGTCTTGAAAGATGCTGATACTGTGCATTTTAAGGCCATTTGATACTCTAGAGTACAGTGGTGTTCCACTGCCCCTGCAGCAGAATATGTCGTCATAAATATGTTGTACATGTGCACCCTGCCATTAAAGATCTCTAGGGATGTTGATCTTTTGATTTCCTATCAGAAGAGATTTAGCTGATCACCTGCTTTCTACAGTTTATGGGGAGGAAAGTACTGCAGCCACAGAAATAGCCAAGGTGCATTTCGGCAAAATTATTGACAGATCTATTTTGGACCTGTTGAAGAGTCTATCCTGTAGCAGGAACATACCCATGGCTTATTGCAATGTTCTTGTTTATCCAGCATATTCACCACATTCCAAAGTTTTATCAAGCTTATTATAGTGTTTGTCAATTCAGAAGTTTTCAATAGGAATTATTCATTTAATTATTAAAAATACAAACAGAATACACTGCTATTAAATATTTGATTACTTGAGTGAAGTAGTGTATTTCAGTAACTGAGTGCTGTCATTATTTGCCACTGAGCAAGAGCTGATTGCTGAAGTTGTATGTAGCCACAGAAAGGAATTTAGGATATAGAATATAAGCAAGGATATTCAGGCTTCGTCCATTCCATTTATTTTCAATATTCAGAACAGAAAAACTATTGAAATTCCTCCCTTTTAATCAGATGGTCTCCTACTACTCCTACTAAGGACTAAACATAACAGCAGCTGCTGGTATTTCTCTAGCCTGAGGAAAAAATATCTGTCAAATGAAGATCAAACAATCTTGAGGAAAATATTTCCTTAGACTCAGCCAGAGCCTACAGATTTGATTTCATATGTGGCACCATGTGGAGAAGTTAGATGCTTGAGAAACAGGTGGATATATTGTTACTCACTGCATCTGAATAAAGCACTTGTTTCCATGAAAATTTTTACTAACTCAAATACTGAAAATCTTTATCTAACATGCCAGCAAGTCTTTATGGTAGAAGAACCTTTCTTGCAATTCATGCAAAATCCATTCAGAATTTTAGTCATGATAGCTTCTGTTACTGATGTGGAAGACCGACTGACTGATGTGGAAAAGCTTACTCAAGTGGAAAAAATAAATAAATCAGATGCTCTAGGAGAAACTGTTAAGTATATATGAACACTTTTATTAGGCATACAACATTTATAGGCTCTTCAGTAAACACTGTCCTGTAAGTGCCTCTCAAGCTATATGCCACTACGTCTGTGAAGAAAAAAAAAATAATATAATTATATATTTTCAGATGTAGTAAATGCTAGACTCCAGACTATTTCCAACCTCTCAATTCAATTTACAAGTCTTCTCTGAAACATATATATGATTGATATACACACTGACCATTACATCACTGATGAAATGGAAGAACAGAATTTCTACAGGGGATACTGGGATATTAGATAGAAGATAGAGAGAACCCTTTAGCACTGAGGTGTTCAGCGTTCATAGTATATGATTGCTAATGCTGGCAAGATAGCGATTGGATGGGTGGTCTTCAAGATGGCTACGAAACTAGCTAACCGGCCACACTCAGAGGGTGGTGATCAATATTTTTTACTCAGGCTGTCACAAGTGGGATCTCCAAAGGATTGATACTAGGTCCCACACTGTTCAATATCCTTATAAATGATAAGTTTGATGGGACTGAAGGCATTAAACTGAGTGGTGGATAGTGAGGACACATCAGAAGTGAGAGCCATCTTACAGAGAGACCTGGACAGATTAGAAGAGTGGGCAAGCAAGAACTGTGTGAAGCTTAAAAAAGAGAAATGCAAGGTCCTGCACCTGGGATGGGCTAATCAGAGAGCCCAGTACAGGCTAGGGTCTGTGTGGCTGGGGAGCAGCCTCAATGAAAAGGACATGGCAGTCCTGGCAGACAAGATGAACAAGAGTCAGCAGCACATCACTGCAGCCACAAAGGCAAATCAGATCCTGGACTGCACCTTCAGGGTCATTATTAGGAAAGAAAGAGTTGTGATCACCCCACTCCATTCAGCACTTATCAAGTCACATCTGGAGCGCTATGTCTAGTTCTGGTCTCCACAGTCCAGAAAAGACACAGACAGACTGAGAGGTGTCCAAAGGAGGGCCATGATCAGAGGGCTGGAGGACCTGTCCTATGAGGAAAGGCTGAAACAGTTAGGTCTTTTCACCCTGGAAAAGAGAAGGCTCAGGGCAGATCTTATCACAGTGCTCCAGTACTTGAAGGGCAACCAGTACTTAACGGGTAGCTGCAAAGATGAAAGAGCCCCTCTCTTCACAAGGATCCACATGGAGAAGGCAAGGGGTAATGGGTACAACCTGCACTGGAAAGGTTTCATCTTGATCTAAGAAGGACATTTGTTACAGTGAGAATAATCAGTCACTGGAACAACCTCCCCAGGGGCGTGGTAGAATCCATATCGCCATAGTCTTTCAAGATGCAGTTGGACAGGGTGATAGATAATTTCATCTAGTCTCCCTTTTCCAATGAAATGATTGATGTGATGATCTTTCAGCATCCCTTCCAGCCTGGGCTGCTCTATGATTCTATGATGATTACTATCACTGGAAAAGAATACCAGTAGCTTTCAAAATATGTGCAACAGCATTGACAGTTGCTTAATGAATTGCAATGTAAACATTGCCTATATGCATTACCTTTAGCTATTGCTTCTTGTCTAAAATTAAGATTTCAATATTCTAGAAATGTTTTGAAATTTTTTGAGATATTTCAAAGGATGTTTATTTCAGTTGTAACAAAATGTTATTTGAATCTTGAAGCGGGTGGTCTGTCAATCACACATATTCAATATTTCAGTTCCCACGATGTGAAAAGAATGGTCCTAGGCCACACATTTACAAAGGCCTCACTGCAAAAAGCAGTAGCCATAATGTGAGAGTCCTTTGAATGTAAAGCCTGAAAAGAAGCAGCTCAGTGCTTGCTGTCTGGCTTTTCACCTCCAGACACTCGATGCTTCTGTTCAAGGTGTGTGGATCCACAGAACAGAAGAGAGGTTGCAGGACTGTACTGTACAAGATGCAAGTCCACCTAGAAACCCAGACCTGCATCTAACACGCTGCATGTGAGACAAGACAGTTCTTGTGTTCACATGGTAAACAGTAAAATATTTAAGGATAGTCAAAGTAATTACTCCAGTATCTACACTTGACTTATTACAAAGCATCTGTTTTTCCATCACAGTAATTTTGATAGATATGTGCGGGAAAGGAGAGAGAGAGAGAGAGATTTCAACAAGCTATAAATTACAGAAAACACTGAAAATTCATGAATATTGCATGTAAACTAGACTATGTTCACTTTGTACTTTGAATCCTTTAAAAACTCTTTCAAAGAACAAAGAGAAGTGCTTTTGTAGATATGCTACTGCTATTAAATCAGTTCAGCCTCCTTTTTCCTGACTCTCTTCTCCCCATTTTCCTCAAAAAGCACAGGCAATAGCAGTTCTAAAACTAGTTCCTAGTCTGCACAGATGACTGTACTTTTCTTGGCTCCAAGCACTGCTGTGGGTTTTGCTTGGCTAGAGCAGCATATAAACATAAGTGGTCATAAAAGCATGGAAAAATATCCTTCCATCAGTGAAAATAATTGTACTTTGTTTTTTATTATAGAATCCAACATTAAAGATGATTAGTATTTTTGATATACAATTAAGAATCAGAAAGTTTCAACAGAAGGTTTTATCAGATACTCTATAAAATCCAAAGTGTGGGAGTAGGGTAATTATTGTCATTTCATTGCAGTCTCTCTAACTATCTACAATTATCTCTTTATACTAGTAATCAGCTTTATACCATTTGATCTCCTTTGCTTTTTGCATCTAATTACAAAGTAGCACTAGATGTTTGTATCACAAAGATTGGTTTGAGTACTCATTGCAATCTCCTTCAATTTTCAAACGTCTGCATTTTCCAAAAGGCGTAAGACTGAAGACTAAGTGCATATTTAAAGGCTATGTCATGTCTTATTTCAAGAACTCTTTTACGCAGGAAGACAATTCACACTTTTTACAGCAGTGGTGTGCAATACAAATTAGCATCAACAGAGTGGAAAAGCATATGCCATCTCTCTGTTTTGTATACTACCACAGTATTGGGTCAAGGAACTTGTGCTCAATTTTAATAACAAGCACTGGACAAACAAAAGCCTTGTTAAAAAGTTAAACATTGACTATCATTTCAAAACAATGCAGTAGTTCTACATTCATTTGACCTTATTTCATGTATCAAATAAATACCTAAATTAGGAGGCTGAACACTGGATTATTACAAAATCGTGCCTCAGTTGCAACTTTGCAGTAAAGCCATCTATGGCAAGGGAAAACAGATTATGTTTTGCTTTAGTGCAGGAATTGCCCACCTAGATATGACTATGGCTGGGTGTAGGCTTATGTTTAGCATTCAAAAAAAAAAAAAAAAGTACAGGTGATTTACTGCAAATTTAACCCTAGCTGTACCTGAAGACCCTATCATACATACATACAAATAAATCAATTTTAAAAAGTGTTTCTCTAAAACCATTCTCTCATGAATGCTTACTATAATCCATGAGCAAACACAATCCTTTCATTCTGCTTTTCTGGAAACTAACCTTAACAAGCATTATTGTAAGCCTTAATGAAACACAGTGACTGCACAATAACGAGGAGTCACTCACACTTTCTGACGTTTTTGCTTATTGCAATCACAAAGGTCTTACCAGATGTTATAGTTAAAAACAGCCCTCTGATGCTGCTTTCCCTAAAACCTAATTTTCCCTAAATCCACTTTTTTTCAAAACTATGCTTAAACCAATTCCATTAAAACCACAAAAACAGTAACCTGACAGTCATTTCTGTAGATATCAGCTCCTGCTCCCTTCCCATAGACCCCATGGAGTCCCATAAAGCCCATGTGCAGCAAATGCAATCGCACATTGGTCACTTCTACCAATGAAAGGCCTCACCCTGGATCTCAGACAATAAATGCAGCTTACAACAATATAACCAGTTGTTTGTATTTGGGTTTTGGTGCAGACATTGCTAACTTGGCTATGTCCAAGGTTAAAAGTAGGGATGCTCTCAGGGCAAAATTCTGTAAAAGGAACTACTGAACACCTGTTCATTGCTCAATTCTGAATATGTACTTGGCTAATGCAGGCAAGGGTGAATATATTATGTCTGGATTTGGAACAAACATGGATATACTTGGCTAAGGCTGCGACAAAGTTTAATGTTTGGGCTGGGTTATTGTTTGTTAATAAAGAGCTGAGGGTTTTGGCTCATTGTGGTGTCTTCAACAGACTACAATGTTGCACCAAGGACGTATGAGTAGGCAGTCAATGATTTAAATTTAATTTTAAAAGGTGCTTATCGGGAAAGATTCTAAGTGCAATTAGGGCTACAAATTTAGGAGAAAACATGGGAAATTTGCCTTGTTCCTTCAGCTCCTATGCCTAAAGGGAAGTCTAATGTAGGTAAGTGCCCATTGCTAATGCATTTAACAAAATAAGCCCCTCTCATTGCCATTAAGTCTTTAGCAAAGGAAAACTGAGTACCACGTTAACAGATGGTTACTGTGCACATTGCTAGAATAGAGAATTGAGGCTCATAAAGGAAAATGTTTTCTGTTAATTCTGGCAGTTTTTGATCACTTGCTATAGACTGGAGTTATGACTAGTATTAAAGATAAGGTTTCAGAAAAACAGGAATGAAGAATTTATTGTATGAAAGGATATGGTTGGGGTAAATAAATGCCACAGGCTGATGACGGACATGAACCACCTGGTTGTAATTAGGGTTAAACTTGAGGTTTTTGCATGAAAAATACATAAACACATTGAAAATACAACAGAGAACACTGTAACATAAATAAAAAATAGGCAAGTTATAAAAACCTGAAGAATATACCCGATACATGTCATAAGGCTTATCTTGAAATCTCTAAAAAAAAAAAATGTTAAAAATAAAAAGCATAGACTGTGTCTCTACCAGTGTACTAATTTTAGTAAATCATCATTGGGATAATTTTAAACTATTCATTTATCTAGATGCTGTTTGTTTGTTTTGATTTGGTTTTGTTTTGTTTTGAAGACATGACCTAGAAAATATATTTTTTGCATTAACATATCTTACATAGTGAGAAAAGGATATTGGTATTTCTGTTTCTATATTTCCTTTCAGGTATCTTTGAAGGAAAAAGATTTAATCTTTTCTAAGGCAGTGAAAGAAGTTTCTGGAAAAGGAAAACTTTCCAATCATTGCTGCAGTTAGGCATTGACATCTACTTCAGTTTGAAAAGTACTCTTGAAATAGGAACTAAGTCATGCATTTTACCGGATTCTGTATGGCTCAGACTTAATAGTGGGAAGCAGCAAAAGCAGAAGGACCCCACATTACCTACTTCAAATCTGTCAAGCTTCACTTCAGCCAAAACTGGCTATTAAGACGATGCTGAAATAGCCAAGAGCTTTTGGAAAAAGAGGTTGAAGGACTCCTTTACACAAAAAGGCACACTTTGGGAGAACTTAATGTCTCCAAGAGAGGTGAAATTTTGTGATGATTTCATGAGCTTAACAATTTCACTGGTGCAAAGATTCCAGAACAAGATATATATGTTGCTGTATTTTTTTTATAAAAGGTAAATTATAGTTTAATATCATATTTGGATATTTATTGTCTGTGCTATCTTTCTCATGTTATTAGGCAAAATTTTGGTGTAATATAAAGTACATTCACATTTATAGAGCTTGACCAGGAGGTTTGTGGCTCTGGTATACCAGATGGTACAGCTGTAGCCAGAGTTCAGTGCTGTAAATTATTGTGAAGGGATTTTCTATCGCATTGTTTGCATTACAAAAAGAACAATTAAGAAAGTATCAGGATAAATGAAGGCTAGCAAACGTAAGTACTCTCTGCTCCCGGGTGCCTGACAGAAAATCTTTAAAACTTGGTGTTGAATTTCTACTTATTATTGCCCAGAGGTAACATCAACGAAAGCAATTCTCTCCAGGATCACATGCAACAGCTATTGTTCCAACAGCTGCCACAGGAACGTTATACCCGACATGGGGTGTGCTGACACCAACGACTACACACCTCTCTGTCAAAGGGCAGAACAAATTTGACACCTGAATTAATTCAGCACACCCAGCTATGACATGCTTTATCGGAAGACTGGACTGGAGAGAGATGCGGGAAACCTCTGGAGAACAAGTCTTACAAGAAGAGGGATCTGGGATTGTTCAGTCTGGAGAAGAGGAGGCTCAGGGGCAACCTTACCGCACTCTACAGGTACCTTAAAGGAGACTGTAGCGAGGTGGGGGTTGATCTGTTCTGCCATGTGCCTGTTGACAGGACGAGGGGGAATGGGCTAAAGTTGTGCCAGGGGAGGTTTAGGTTGGATGTTTGGAAGAACTTCTTTACTGAAAGGGTTGTTAGGCATTGGAATGGGCTGCCCAGGGAAGTGGTTGAGTCACCATCCCTGGAGGTCTTTAAAAGACATTTAGATGTAGAGCTTAGTGAGATGGTTTAGTGGAGGACCTGTTAGTGTTAGGTCAGAGGTTGGACTCAGTGATCTTGGAGGCCTCTTCCAATCTAGATGATTCTGTGATTTGTAACATCACTGCACCAACCGCTTAGAGCAGCTGTTTGGGGAATTTCCTCTAGCTGGGTGAATTGGTCTAACAGGAAACGCTTAAGAGTGAAGGAGTTCCGACAAATAATTTATTTTATTTTATTTTATTTTATTTTATTTTATTTTATTTTATTTTATTTTATTTTATTTTATTTTATTTCATTTTATTTCATTTTATTTCATTTTATTTATTTTAAATTAACTTTACACAAAAATATCTGTCAGCAGCAGTTCTCCAACCAGCAAAAAAAAACTGGCTCTCCCTGACCACCCCCAGTCCCCACACCGGTACCACGAAACCGCCCCCCCCGCCCGCGGCCCACTCAGCGCCGCCCCCTCCCTCCCCAACGGCCGCCCACAGCCCCCCAACGGCCGCCCCCCACCACCACCAACGGCCGCCCACGTCCCGCGCTGCAAACCCGGGAGCGCCGCCGGCCAATCAGCGCGCGGAAGCCCCTGACAGGCAGCGAGGGGCGGGGAGCGAAGCGCCGCCTAATTGGCCGTTTCCCACCAAGCTGCCCAATCAGAGAGTGCTTTGCATAAGCGGGCTGAGCCAATCGGAGGGGCGCTTCTTCTTCCGCTCCGGTAGTTTGAAACCGTCGTGTCCAACGGCCGGCTCCAGCAGTTGCCCGCAGGTGAGAGGGGCGGAGGGGGCGGCCGGGGCGCTGTGCCGCCGGGTGGCTGGCCTAGCTGCCTTGGAGGCTCTGCTTTTAGGGGAAAAATGTAAAAATCAGCTCACGTACGAAGTGATACTCCCTGCTGCCTGCCCACCCGTGTGCCTCCCGGGTCTGTTCGCGGCGCCCCGCGGTTTGGCCTTGTTTTCGCTGGCTGGCACAGCGGCGCCGCGGTGTCGCCCCCCTGTCGCCTGTGCAGGCCTCAGGGGAGGCTGCAGAGCGGCTTGAGAACGCGGGCTGGAGCGGTGCTGCTTCGTGCTTGTAAGTTGAAAGGGGCCCTGTGAGGAGCAGAACCCGCACCTGGGGTGGAGCCCCCTGATCTGAGTGCAGCGTTAAATTATTTGAAAAGCAACGCTGTTTGTCAAAAACAAACCCAAAAGCACAAAGTTCCAAGCGCAGCTGGAGGAATTCAAATTTAATGGTAAAAACAGCCATGGTGAGCCAGACCAGAGACCTTCAAAGTCGTGTACTCTTCCTAAAAGTAGCTGCCTTAGCATTTTAGTTATACATATGTGGTTTGGAGGAAATTGGCACTGTTAACAGCGATCTTGCTTTAATGAAGTTATATATAGGTGTGTTGGCAAGCAGTTGGGGAAGATGAGAACACAGTAAGCCTGAAGGTGCTCCTATCACTAGTATCTGCCCATCTAGTGATTTGCACCTCAGCAAATCACTGTATTGATGTCTTACCTAATACCCCTTGACAGATACCTGGTTTTGAAACTTGTCCAGTATTTTCTTGATCAGGTCAAAGCAGATAACTTATTCTCGGCATGAAGTGGCAATGACATCTGCAAACCTCAGCTTAAAACAAGTGTAATTATGCTCTCATAGTAATCTGATCTGTTCCTCTGCATGTAAGCAGATTTCTAGAATTCTGAGTTTACTGGGATTTTGTACAGGAATGTTGCGATAATCAAAATGAAAGTTTGGACCATAGGCAGGAATACAGGAGGTACGGATAGGGAAAACAAATGTGAGGAAAGCTGAAAAATTAAGTAGTAAACTGTTAGTGGGAATCTAAAGTGATGTTGAAGTCAGTAAAGGCAGTCAAGTCGGAGACCTGATGGACACAGTGGAGGGCTAGCCCACAGAGATAAAGAAAAGGGATAGTAAGAGAAGTCACACACACTGAGCTTGAGTTGACAGTGACTCTCATAAGGTGGCATCAAATAGATAAGCTGCAGTTTTAGGTTTGGAGAGCGGCATGGAGTGGAAAGGTAAGCATTATTTGTGTCAAAGGAACCCACTGAGTTTTGGAAGACCACAAACTTGAGCATAGTTTCTGTGATATGCAGAGAACTATATATGCTAGACTGAGTGTTAAGGGAACAATCTCAGAAGGCTGAAAATAAAAGTCAGAACGGTGGTCTTAAATTAATGAACAAACTTTGCAGAAGTGACTTAAGAGTGACCCTTTTTCCACTTCATTAGACTCATCAGTGTTCATGTGAAACTTAGTTGGCCTCCTGCTTCTTAGAAGGACTGATGGTAGTTCAGTTCTGGTCTCTTCTCAATCCATTTAACAGTATTTGTAATTTGTTAAACAATTCTAATTCCTATCAGTGCTAGGTAGTTAACTAGTCCTTTGTGATCTTCCCTAATGCCTTCCACCATGCGCGCGTGTGCACACATTTGAATATCTCTAGGACTTTAGGAGTACAGTGCGAGTTATAAAGGATATGGAGTTGAAGCTGACTTTTTAGGATTATCAAAGAATATTTTGGGACTATTAGAGGAATTTATGGACTAAAGAAAAAGGAGGAGGGATGGGGACAGTGCTAGTATAAACTTATTTGAAAAGGTAGGGTAGCCAAAACCAAAGGAACAGATAGTGAATAATTTGTAGGAGCGAGGAAGTATGAAAGTTAAACAGAAAAGAAGGCAATGAAAATGAAAAAGGAAGCTAATATTTCTTGTCATCTGTACACCACTATACAGCAATAAAAGTATTTTTAAAAACTCCAGAATGTCATATTTTGTACTTAAAAACATGGTGCTTCTATTAGGGGCTCAGTAGTAAGTAGAGAGATGGTAACCAAATTTTTTTGAACCTTGGGCTGTAGGAAATCTCATTTAAAATTGTCTTTAAATCACTTTTAAGATATCCATTGGCACAGAAACTAAATTACCATTCTGAAAGTTGTAGATGCTTATCCATGATGAAGGAAGAATCAGTGTCTAGAGTAACTCAAAGGACTGAGACAATTAACTTATATCTGTATTCCCATGTAGAGAGCTGAGTTTATTGCTTTTTTTTTCCTTTTTGATATTTTGAAATGTGATAGCGTTGCTTAAGGAGGATGTTTCCCATCGATTTAATGACAGTACAACTAGCAATTTAAAAATAACATTTCTGTCAGAAAATGCATCTGTTTATTAAACAACTGAGAATATTATAATTGACAGTTTTAGAGGTGTCCTAAAACTAATTTTAAACTTGCATGGTTGTTATCTATACTGTACAAGTACCCTGTTCCTCTTATTATTTATGCTGGTGTTCTTCCCAGGCATATTCTGCTGACAACTCTCTGTCGAAATCTGTCAGGTGATTGCTTTTCACATTTATCAGGCAACTATACTACTATGCCATTTGTTCATTAACGAATTCCCTTTGCTTAATAGTGAGTTCACATTCAATTCTGTAATTCCTTTCATTTCCTTCCACCCCCACCATGTCCTTTGGAGTTTATTCCCCATATTCTATCAAGTTTTCTCAGAAGAGCTTCAGTTCTTCATTGGAGGTTATTATCAAGGCTGCAGTAGACCAAAAGATAGATTTTTCAGAATGTCCTTAAGTTCATTAACATTTCTACAAAATTACCTGCTTCCCTTATCTCCAAAGAATACTTCACTATATCGCTTAGATATTGCTGGAATAGTTGGTGTTACCTGAACCTAAGGCACTACCTGTTCTTCCAATATCTGTCAGTCCTCCTGGGCCTACAACGTGACAACTGAAGCAGAATTGAAAAGGTGGAGAGAGACCAATGTTGATGAGTAAGAGAAGGCTTCAAGGTATTGAACTGAAGTGGTCAGGGCATCATCTCGGCTTGGACTGTGGGAGAAAATCACAGCAGAATGTAGACATTGCTGTGGAACTCTGTAGAAATTTTGTACTGAAGCAAGCTAATAAGCTCCAAACAGTATAATTAAGAATTGACACAGGAGTGTATATGTAAGTTAAGTCTTTTCTCATTCTTTATATGTCTGTTTTAACTGTTTTCTCTATCAGCATATTTTAGTTACCAATATATTTAATGTAAAATTTTATTTTGTATTACCTGAAGCATTAGGTATTAAACTCATAACAATTTTCTGTTATTCTACATTGACTGACTTGTTGCTTTTGGGTTTTCCATGGTTTTATTTAGAAAGTCAATAAAATGGACTCAGAGTCAACGAAAGTCTTTTAATGCTTTTGAGTATGGTTTGGATAAGACAATTAAATAGCTTCCAGTCTGTGCTCATAGCAGTGCATATAATAAGGACACATTCAGGTTACCCCAGCAATGCACATTGAAGTAGTTGCTACAACAGAATCTGTGTTTCTGTGAAAAAGGTTGGAGAACATGCAGTAAACACCTTGGAATTAAAAAGTGAAGTTGAGCTTCTACTGTTGTATAGACTAACTTTGTGCAGGATGTCATCAGATGAGGAGAAAAGCACGAGTCCAGTTTTACCAAAAGACTCAGTTCGGGGCAGTTCTGTTTCTTCAGATCTTCAGGTAGGAAAGAAGCAACCCTATCTGGTTCACTGTTACAACATTTTATTTAGAAATGGGCAATTATGAGGAAATCTAACAAAACTTTCATCTTTATTATGTTTTAGTTGGGCAGTAAAAACAGAAGTAAAATGTGAGTTAAAATATATTCATTTGGATTCCTTTGTGCATTTCCCAAGAAATTTCAATTTACGTAAATTCATATCTAACCTTAAGAGATTAATCAGTGATCGTTACAAGTAAAATAATATAGCTTTCTTATCTTCTTTCTAGTATCAGATTTATATATTAAGTTTTAACAGGAGGCATAAATTTGACAAAGTAGGGTATAAACCCAGTATTTCTGAGGGATGAAGTGTAGCTACATGAGGTTTCTTACATGACGGAAGGAAATGTATGTATGTTCATTTGTTTCCTGCATAAAATATGTCAAAATATGCCAGAGCTGTAATATGCAGAGGGGTGTGTTTTTCTGGGCTCAATATTCTTTTCAAAGGATGCAAAGATACTGGATAAAAGCCATCCTATCCTCTTGAAAGCTGTAGCTTTTCATCCTTAATTTTTTAATAGTTGGTTATTACTATTTGAGTACTTTATGGATTTTTTCCTTAGATAGTGTTCTGTCCAAAAAAGGTTAATTTTGGCAATAAGTTTTGCTGGTTGCCTTGTATAAATGTATCTGTAATTCTGTCACCTGGTGGAATGGGCACATACAGCTGAAGCATCATTAAATTATTTTTTCCTCCTGACTTTGTCCCTTTTAAACTACCTCTTTGTGGTAATTTATATCTGTAGTTCATCTGCTTCTCTGTTTGTGGTCATATCTCATAGATAAGTTTTCTTAATCTGTATTCACCAGTCACCACACATTCATGTGTGTTTCCAATGATTTTTGTAATTGGAAAACAGGATAAAGTCATTGTGCAACAAATTGTGGAAGACCAGAATCTTCTTATATGATGGGGTTGTCTGAGAGGCTTTAAGTTTACCTTGTAGAGAATGATAAAGCTGAGTGGTATCGTTGAATGGTTGCTACTGAGTACATTTCTAGTCTGTCAATGATTTAGTTTTCATATGCAGCACTCTTACTGCAGTGAACTGGATTTGAAAAGGATTTGGGTTTTCTGAAGATGTGATTATTGCTGTAAATCTCAGCAGCTGCCTAATTTCAGTTGGATGACTTGTTTTTAGATGTTTCTGTGAATTTTAAATACTACTTTTTATCTTCGTTTACCCAAATATATTTGCAAATCTGGCTTTATCTGAATGCAAAGCAGATTAATACATAACATAGGCTATGAATGGCTCCTGTAACTCAACACAAATGAAATGGCACACAGAGCCATGTATAAAAATAATTGTGCAAGGTGGAGCTTTTCTAACTGTAAAGCACATTCTGTGGGAAAGATTTTACTATTCTAAAATAAGAACACAGATCGTATAGCTGACCGTTTGTCATATTCGTCTTATTGCAGTCTGCAGGACTGTTTTTTTTCTTTCAAGTTTCAGGTTACAATTGGGATACTGTGTTTTCTTTTATATTTGTGTTCAACTTCATCAGTGTTGTAATATTGTAGTTCACGAGTATTTATTTTCAAATTTTTCACTGGATGCTGCCTATTGAAATTTTCTGCAGGTGCGTAGAGCATATTTGTGTACATAGTGGATTATTTGAGTTTTATTAAGTTTTAGAACTTCAAAGACTAGATAAATCTCCTGCCTTGATTTCTTTATTTTGCTCAGAATGTCTATAGTAAGATAGACTGTGAGCTAGTGTTTAAATTTGGTGATTCAAAATGAACGACTTTTTCACACCTGACATGTTATCATCTTTGTTGAATTGGGGAGGAATTAGTTTTAAGTTGCTCTTTAGTCATGCAGTCTCTGAAGAATGTTCTAATGTATTCTGCATAATATATTTCTTTTAGATGAGTTAAGGTTAACAAAATTAGCTAAATTTATTTAACTAAGTTAAATAATATATTGGCTTTTTTAGTCTGCTAAATTTTAGCTGTAGAGAATTTTATAAAGATCCATTTTGTTCCTGGTTGAATAACTTATCTGAAGTTATCTGTTTTCTTCTGGCATCTCAAAGAATCTAAACTCTTATCTTTTTTTAAAACTACAGATGTGTACTGGAAGTGGTAGAATCAGTAGTGTGTGTGGATAGAATATTTTAAGATATTCTTTATAAACTTGATCTTAAAACATTTGAATGGACTGAAGTCATGGGAGCAGTAAAACACAACTTCAGTTGGACTAAGTAACTTCGCAATTTTTAATGGCAGGGCTTAATACCAAGGTTTTGTTTTGTTTTGTTTTAACCTATCTGTGTCATTTTATTGACCTGTTAAGAGTGACTTGTTTTTGAGTATGAGCTCATGCACTACAGGATGGCTTATTTTAGGGCATCAAGAGCAACTACATGTCATTAAAAACAATTTGCTTATCTTTTGCTCTTCATGTAGCATTGGATATAAAAGGTTGTACCTTGTAGCAAGGAGTTTAGGTAAATACATAGTAAAGGTGCATAATAAGCATGGCCTAACTACTAATGTGTGTCAGCTTTCTTACTATAAAATGTAACATTATCTTACAATTAAGGTGTGGTTTGCAGGATTATTATCCAATTCTTACACATGGTAAGAATGTATATTGAAAAATACTGCATTGTAAAGTAAGCCAGTTTATGTCTTAGTTTTGATCAGGTTTTATTTGTTTATGCTACATTTTTTCACTTTTTACTTAATTTACCTTTATGAGTTAAATCTAAAAAAAAGATAACCTTGTTGATTTGTGACATTTTTTCTCTTTTACATAGAATACTTCTGTGATACTTTCTCTAAAATACATAGCATATCTTTTTGATATCGTATAGCTTCATATACAATATGAAATTATTTAGACTTCTAATTTTGACATGATAGACAAGAAGATGGGATGTGGAAATCTGAAAGGATTCTGCTAAAATGTATAAAACTTAGCTTCTTAAAATGTTCTCTAGTTAGTTGAAACTGACATAAATGTAAGGGTTACACTAAAAGTTTATAAACATTGTGTTTCAACCGGAAGATTCAACAACACATTACATGTACCTTAAACTGATTGTTTCCACTCTAACTTTCCCCAGCTTGAAGAGGAAAATGGTTTTTCAATTTACAGTTGGTTTCAGACATTGGAACTCTTTAGGATCCTGAATAGAGTTAGTAAAATAGTATTGAGTGAAGGAGAAAGTACTGCTGGTGGACTGGTTTAATACTTTCTAATTGGCATTTTTTTCCAATGTTTAATTAATGACACTGCTGGGAATGGATTTTACAATTAAGCCAAATAAAAATACAATATACTTAATACTACTAATCAAATACTGGATAATCAGGTATCTTTTGATGATTGCTGTCAAAGAAATTGTAAAGCCAATTATAATGTTACAGAATGTGAAATGTGACTCTGCTCAGTAGCATCTTTGTCATTGCTCTAAAAATACGCACTTTTTTTTTAATCCTCTGCAGTAATGGCAATGCTCAAAAATAGCGTCAGGTGATTAATAGCTTACATGATCTGGAACTATTTAGATTCTTTTTGTTCGTATTTAAGGTTCTTATTATAATTTTTTTTTTGCTCAATCAGCATCTAACAAAATCTTAAGATATAACTATTTACATAGTTCCATATTACTAAATGCATTATTTGTGTTTAGTTGTAAACAATGTGTTGCAGAAAATGAACCAAGAGGAAAATAAATTATTATAACTGGTATAGCTCAATTCTAAATGGAAAACAGCTCACTTTTGCACCTTTAAGGGAAATCTTAGTTTTCACCCTAATAGGAAAACACAAAAAATTGTCTAAGCCCATTTTTACTTCTTCCTACATATACCCATTTTTTAGGAATGTAATTGTAGCTTTATAATTGTTTGTCATCACTTTGTGACAGGATGAGTACGAAGAGCTGCTTCGTTGTGCTGTAGTGACTCCACAGTTTGAACAGTGTTTCCCGAAGTGGTCAGAACCTGTCTCCGACCTGAGAGCAGGTGGCCGATTTCCAAGTGTAACAGATGATGCCATATACTGTAAGACTCCAGGTAATACCTGCAAAGCTATGGGTTAAGCTTACAAGAGCAACAATACAGCTTTTTAAATTTCAGTTTCTTATGGTTTCTGTTTTAAAAGAATACACAACTAATGCACATTTTGCACAAGAAGAAATTTAAGAGGGTATTTTACTCACTGAAGGGTTCTCTCTGACATAGGTTTCAGGTGACAGTATTGATGTAGTGACAGTTCTTGGTGTTCCCAACTGTGGAATATAGGTTAAAATAAACATTTAACATAGGTGGTGTAATAATGTAGAACAGGGTGCCCTTACTTCATAGTTTGTCAGGTCACAACTGTTTTTGCTAATACTTGCACTGCTGTGATAGATAAATTAGCATTTAAAGTAAGATTGTTTTGAAATGTTAGCTGAAAAGGGCTTTATGGAAACACTACTCATGTCACTATGTGAATGTCATTCTTGTTCTTTTATTTCAGCCACTCTATTCTAATTTTACTTTATTACTTGGCATTCAAGGATGAGTAAACTTAATGTCTTGTGATGCATTACTAACACTGATATTTCTGGTTATACATTATTTGTTTCTGTCACAAGTATTTAGCTTGAGGAACTTTTGTTAATTTAACCTAAAATGAAATACTAAATAATCATTTCTGTGTTATTTCTTTAATTTCTTAACTTACAAAATCAGGAAGAACTTTAATTTCTGTTGTTCAGAAGGTCTGTCACTTTATCATAAAAATGCTTATCTACATTTTTCTGTTCACTCCTTTTTTGGAACCTTGAGGACAGATTTTTCTCTTCATTTTAGGGGATTGTGGGGTATAAAATAGTAGATGATTTTACAGATAGACTCTAAGCAGTTTTGAAGTGATATGTAAACCTGATGCTAATTGTCTTCATTGCAGTAAATGTTGTTTGTGGCTATGGCTAATGTATGAGAATTGGCCATGTTGATCAGAGCTAAATAATTCTGATAGCAGGAATTTACCAGTGTAGCAAAGGACAATCCAGATACTGAAAGATGTTTTATACATTCATAGTAGAAATAGCCATGACTAAAAACTAAGTACATCTTCTGAAGTTGTGTGTTGTCTTCGTTGTGTATTAAGCTGTTAAAGCAAAGACTATGATTAAAGCGAGGATGGCAGTATTGGTAACTTTTTGTGGTAGAATTAGCAAAAGGTAACTATTAAGCAGTCTACGATTTGCACAACCAAAGATCATTCTGTGGCTACTGTCAAGAGTCCAGTAGTCTCTGATAAGGTTCTCTTAGATATTCCACAGGAGGAAGCTTTAGTGTTTTAATACCAGTCCACTCACCTGAAGATACTAGATGTTACACAGTCTCGATTTAGCAGAGTGATACGGCAATATACTGAAATCATAACGCAAGTACAATGTAGAAATTATAATATATGGTTAGATCAAAATACAAACATGATTCCTATTACTGGTATCTTCACTCCCTGTCATGACACTGGCTATCCCCAAGTCACTGGGGAGGAAAATGTGGGTTAAAGCCAGCTCAAGCTCTTCAAAGTTATTTTAATGTTTGCTCAGTGTTTATACTCAGTAAAAGGTTGAGCACCCTATGTGCTTCCCCCACACTCATCTGACTAGCACAGGTGGAGTACATTCCCACTTCTTGATTAACTAAGGCTGCTTAAACAACCAGTTGGTCCATTAAGCTGATACAGCCATTCATAAAAATAAAAGAAAAAGAAGGGGGAAAAAAAAGAAAAAAGGCCACCCTCAGTCCTCCTGAGTGCTGAGATATGTTCAGGTTTCTTTATAACAGCTGTGCTTACTCCTTGTAACAGGGTTACTTCCTTGATCTTCATGAGCACATCACTGTGCCTGTCTCCTCTGAACTATTTTCCATCATAGAGGTATGTTGATGAGTAACAAGAGCAGATTGCAAGGATTCAAGCACAATTGCAAAATTCTGGAATTGTAGAGAACTTCCAGGACAGGTTCTGGAAGTCTTTCTGGATCTGAGAAGTTACACTTAAAAGGGGAGCAGAAGATTTCATACTGAGCTATTTGCAATTGTATTATGGAGCAAATTCCAGTTTGGATCTTGCCGCTGTAGTTACTTACTGTGGTGCCTTGGAAAGAAATTATATTATACTTGTCGGTGAAAATTTTGAATTGCAGTTTATGTATTGTTCATTATAATGCAATTTATAATATTATTAAAATGCAATCTATCTTTTATTTTCAAAATGAAAAAAAATGATTTAAAAACAGTAAAGGAGAAACTCTTGATCTGCTCAGGCTGAGGCAAGAAAAATATTTTCATGGCCCCCATGATGCTTCCATTAACAAGGCACTATTACAATTTCTAGTGCTTTACTACTTTAACAAAACATGTTTGCCATTCAAAATGACTCTTCTCTCTCAGTCTGGGAGAGAGCTTATTTCCTTGAAACAGCGCTTGAAACCATCTAGTTGTAGAAAGAAAGTTACATTTTTATTTCAACTTCTAAAGTGATATGACTAACATCTGTCCAGCTCTTGTGTAGAACCTCCAGTGTTGGATCAGGGTTATCCCTTATTAGGATGGTGTTTGCCACAGTTTTAATGGCCTTAGAACACCATTTGTTTCCAGATACTAATGAATGACACAAGACATTGGATAAACAGTGAAAATGTAGCTAAATTCATGTTCAATATTATACTTCTGATACTGATAGATCAACAAGTTGTTCCAAAGGACAGTTGATTTTTTTGTTTGTGTGTGTAGCTCCATTTTTCCATTTGGCATCACTACTTTTTCCTACTAAAAATCAGTCTCCTTGAAATTTGTTCTTTCCCTGTCATGTTCTAATGCTGTTGCTGTGTTAAAAAGCAAAGTAATGTTGTTAGCATATTGTTCTTTAACTTTGTAAAACAAAATGAAGGTCTGTTCTGTAATGTTAAGACCTAAAAGTTTTCACTTATGCAGAGGTATTCAAACTTGCATTTTCTAACAGCTTTTCCATGTGGTGTTGGTAGTGAGACCAACAGTTGCCAATATCATGTGATGCCTTCTGAAAAAGTTGTTTGTGGAGGGTTCTTTGGTCTCATATTTTGACTTTTTCCTCAGGTTTTTAAAACTGAAGTTAATGTTTCCACTCTGACTGTAGAATTCCAATTATTGGTATCCTATATTTGTTACAGTAAATTTAATGATACATGTGTTCACTAAAAGCTTCCAGTTAAATAAGAAAAGTAATTGGAATAAAATATGCTGTACTATTCAATCCAATGTCCAAATGCTTTTAAACTTTGAAACTAAATTTTAATTTCCTGTTCTTGTTATCAGATTAGTTAATTAAGTTTGAAGAAGAGGAAGAGTGGAGCAATAAATTCTTTGTAGCAAAGACGTGTAATGATGACTCATACCCAAACAGTGGGAAAATTCCTTCTCTTCAGTCTACCAGTCTTCAGTATTGATCCATTAATACTCTGAGAGTATTTTAAAAAAAATAACTGTGTATTTTAACAAATTGCTACCCTTAGCCTGTGCCAGGTGATAACATTGTGAGAATAATTTTTAACATCTGTCTAACCTTCATCTGTATGAAAAAGTAAATGGTTTCTGTGGCGTATTTTGAAAGTCAAGAGAAAGAAATAAGTACTTTTAAATTATTTTTTAAAGAAAAAAAGGCTTCCCCCCACAGTGAAGAAATAGGTAAAAATTCACATTGAGAAATAGGGAAAACACGTTGAGAATAGGAGAAATTTGCTTCTAGTTTGTTCTCTTATGTCCAGAAATATATTGACTGTTGAATCTCTTGACTGTTGTTCATGGTATCTTTCAAAGACTAACCTTGAATAGGAGCTACTTGATCTTCATTAAAATAGTAGGAGACTTACCTTCCTAAGAATATCTACCAAGCATTCTCAATATCAGTTTTAGTGAAACTCTCAAAAATACCAATTCTTTGTCAGACTGAAAAAAATATAAATCTTTACCTTCTTCTGAATCTTTTTTCGTTTTGCTAAATACAAGTGATCTGATAATTTCTGGGGAGAGGGAAATAAGCTGGTGAGCTGAAAAAAGCTTGCTTTCTCTCTGCTCCATGAGAACTTGATTCAAAGACTACACTAGGAAAAAGCTGTCCATTTAAGCATTCAGGAGTTGGACTGAATAAAAGCCTTATAATCCCTTAGGTCTGTGATTGTGATGTTTGAAAATCTCTAACACTATTTTAAGATTACATACCTATTATAATGTTACATACTTTCTTCTTTGAGTACACCTCTCTCCCTGAAATGTAGTATTTTAGTTCTACTTGCCACTTAGTATTCCAAACATTTGCATATACTAGCAGAAAAAGTTAATCTGTAGTATGCATCTGTAGCATAAAACAAACCTATGGTTTGCTGTTGCAAATGTGCAACAGAATGCCACTGTCTTCAGGAGTTTACAGTCTCATTACGGAAAATGGCAAAAGCTTTTAGATTTCTGACCTTGGATGTTAACCAAAAAGGAATCCATGTTGAGAGTTTTTGTTTCTTTCAGTGCTTTTTTTTCCATCTTGGTACTTGCTGTCATCATCCTCTTTAACATGAAATGACATTCAAAGATTCTGTGTAGGGGAGAAGTAGTTTTAATTGGATTACTGTTACAATGTGACTGTTGGCTTAAATATGCCTGTGTCTTGAAGGCATGGATTTGAATGAGGTTCTATTTGGTGTACATGGGGAAAGGAGGTTTCTGATGGCTTAAATGTTTGGGTTTTTTGGTTGTTTTTTTTTGTGTGTGTGCCTGGCTTCTGACTTACATCCAGAATTCAGATCAGTTAGCCTTCCCAGAGTACCAATCCTTATTCTCTGTTTCATTTTTAGACCTTATGTCAATAAAGGAGCCTTCTGAGGCCAATATGGATCGGCTTTGTCCTGTTTCAGAAGAGACATCTTCACAAGGGTCCACAGATACTCCAAGAGAAATCGATGAAACCACAACAACTGAATTAACTGTACCTGATGAAAAAATAACTCAAATAGAAAATATACTTGATCTCTGGAGTGGCAGTCTTAAGGTATTTATTTTGTATAGATTCCTTAAAAATAAAATACAGATGTCAGTGTGCTATCATAGAATGTGTAGGAAAAGCTGTAGTGTGATAGCATTGCAAAATGCTCATTTTCTTTGTGTTTTTAGTTCTTTTGTTTTTGCATATTATATGTAAGCACTAGGCTGTTTTATTACAAACACTAACTTCAAAAAAAAGTTTGGATTAACTTTCTACATTAGGGATGTTCAGTTATTGTCGTTCAATAGTTCATTATGTCTGGTAACATTTATAGGCACAAACAGCCTGCACGATAGAGGCATCATTGTATAGATTCATGCCTCCTTAACTGCAGAGTGTTTTAAGATTAAAAGACTGGGGAGGAGAGAAGTTTACTAACTTCACTATTGTCATGCCTTTAACTTTTCAGACAAGTGTTCTGACTGAATTGAGAAAATGGAGGCTGAATTTTATCGAACATCACAAGCTTCAAATGAGACAAGAAAAAGAGAAACATGCTGCACATGTGAGACAATTGACCAATCAGATGGAAAACTTGAAAGAATTGCTACACACATATGAAATCTCTATAGGCAGAAAAGATGAGGTAGTATTTCAATTTCATAGATCAAATTGTCCTCTTTAAAAAAAAAAAGTACACCAACTTCTTTGCACTATCTATTTGAAAAAAATCTTGCAACTAGTAACATAGAGAAGTAAATAATATATTTAGATTGTGTAGTGGAAAAATGAATCATTGTTGCTAATAACCTACTAACAATGGAAATTTAACATGTATGTAAATATTTTACGTGGTTTGCATTTTAAACTTAGTGTCTATTGTTGTTAACTTATTTTGTGAAGATCACACGTCTATTATGCTCTTACTTGACTGAAATTGTATGAAATTCTGTATTGAAACTTAGGAATTTTGTACTATTAGTCAGATAACCACGTTTATTCCGGAGTAATTTTTGAGTATCATTCATCAGTATGTGTTTAATGATAGCATAAATATTACTCTTCATAATTTTTATGCGGTAGTTAGAATAGCTTTAAATGGAAGTTACTCCCAGGAGTCCGAAGAATTTGTCAGTGTTACCCACTGGAATTGCTCAGAAGTGACTGATGGCAGAATCTAGCTTAAGAGATTAGGCAAAAACGTACAGAAATGCTCAGTGATTTGATACCCAGTTTACATCATGCCTAATTTTTAATCAGGGAACCTCAGCTGCTTCTGCTATTTATACTAATTAAAATATATATATATGTGTATATATATATATGAGTTGGTAGTAGAAGTCCCCAGCTGAATTCTCTGTCCAGTAGATCAACCTACCTCAGATTTTTTGGTAGTTTTAGTCCTATGTGGGATCTTTCTTGAGATCTTTTAAGCAGAAGGTTTTAGCAGTTTAACTGTTTTAACTTCTGTTAAATTTAACTGTTGTTAATTCGATTTTTTTTTTTATTTCTGAGCAACTACTTAGCTTGCTTATTCTATTCAGAAAATTGAGTACATTTTCTGCAGGTAAGTTATTTCTTTGCACTTCAATTAACAGTGCACTAAAGCAAACATTTAATAATACCAATAGTATAATAGTTCCTGGTGCATCAAAATTCTCCTTGCAAATTAATGATTCTTCTGACCTTCTGCTACAATAATGTATGACTGTAAGGAGATAAACAGAAGCCCGCAGATGCAGAATGAAATAAGAAGTCAAATCAACTTCTCGTATAATTAAAGAGTAAGTGTCTTAAGTGCTGCAGAGTCTCAGTGAGAGTTGAATGTTATTCCTGATTTGAACTTTAATTGTGGTTTCCTACTTGATTAAAGTAAGTGGAAGATTTAGTAAAAGGCTGCTGCTAAAAGTAAATGCTTTAAGTGAAAATAACTGATGTAGAAAGTACATTCTATTTGACCTTACTAAGATCATAACTATTGAAATAATATTTTTGCAGGTGATTACTAACTTGACCCAAGCATTAGAAATGAAGAAGGAGAGAATAGAGTTAATGAGAAAGTTTACATTGTGGCGGATTCAGCAACTTAAAGCCAAACAAGAGGTACATGTGCAAAATAAAAATGTGATGAAAATGAAACCTTTGAACTCAAAAGAGTCAGAGTTGGTGCAGTTCCTGTTATAGCTGGAAGAAATGGCAGTGATTCTGTTTTGATGTCTTAGGCAATGTCAAAAATACAGTTTGAAAGCATCAATCCTTTTTAGAAAAATGCTGCTGTCAGAATATTCTCTGGGATCAGGAAAAAAATCAAAATACACTTGTTTTGCATATTGGTTTGCTCCAATTACTGTTATCAGCTTGCAACAAATCACTGTAGCTTGCAGTATCTGCATTTTGAAGTAAGTGAGGAGGGATTTTTTCTAAATTTTAAATAAATAACTTTTGAGCAATGAAATTATTAAATACCACATCTTACATTTTGGGGACCCAGTTTCACAGGTAAAACTTCAGTTGCCAAAACTTGAACTAGTTAAGAGCTAGTCACATGCAAAATGTGGGGCATTGTGTCAGACATTGTAAACACCTTGCTAAATTAAGTATGACAGAAAATAAGGATCCCATGTCAAGGCTGCAAACGTCTCCCAGTCTAGACTGTTAAAAAGGACAAGCTGATATTCAAGCCCTTTGTTTAGTGGCACATATTCTGGGCTAGACTCAGGTTTATTGACACTGTTTTGTGTAACCTAGTTCATTGTGTTTTCTAATGCTGAGGACAGTAATGCTTCTTAACTTGTGTGCAGGCAGAAACACTGAGCTGCTGATGCAATGTGCCACAGTGAAGCAGTACACAAACATGTAACTCGGTTATTACCGTGGTCTATGTAATATGTGGCAAAACAGTCATCCCCAGTCTCTTAAGTACTTAAGTTTTTAACCATATGTGAAGCAAGTGCAAGTTTGCTCTATTTGTTTCCTAAGGAATATGCGAACAGAATAGCAGACAGACAATTCCAGGCAGCTTTGAAGAAGAAAGTATGGACAGCATGGCGCTCTCTTAGTGAAGAAAGATGGAAAGAAAAAGTAGCAAAAGCCTGTCAGCTAAGGGCAGAAGATGTCTGTGTTCAGCTCACCAATGATTATGAAGCCAAAATTGCAGAGGTAAAATAAGGTTTCTTTTTTCATTCCTCTACTCCTTCCCTCAATATCTCGCTCCCAGTTTCTTAGCAAGCTTGAAAAAACTGATGACTTTCCAGCAGAAAAGAGCTCCCATACACAGGAAAAGACATGAGGAAATCTAGGATCTCTCCTATGGATGGTTGCCATATAGATGTGATGTTTTGTCCCCAGCGTTTGATGTAAAATGTTGCTGATCTACGCACACAGGTGAAGTAAATGGCACCCTTACTGAAACAGGCTCTTAAAAAACTATTTGCCCACCAATAGGGATTATTCTTGTTTCCTAGGAGTACACCGTTAGTATTTGCTATGCAGTTTGAGTTCTCAATAAAGAACAAAGTCTTAATAGAAATAAGACTATTACTATTATTAATGACCATTCAGAATACAGTATTTTTTTTATAACAGACACTCTGTTAAAGGCTGGTTTTGTCATCAACTTGCCAATCACACTCGTTGAAAAATTTTCAAAGTTTAAGTTAAAGATAGGTTATCAACATACACACTAGTGCTTGTTAAGTAAAAAAGATGCATTTTTAAAGCTTTCTATTTTAGAAAGAAATTAAACCTAGAATTTTTAAGAACTGTCTTACCAAATGTGACTTACCAGCCACAGTTACACTGAAATAATGTCCTTTGACTCAGGTGCATACAGCTGTATGCACCATACTTGGAAAATTAGAGCTACAGTTCAGAAAATTCAGTTTCTGGTAAGTGACTAAGTCATTCCAAACAGAGTGAGTAATTTCAAACAGTGGGAGTTGTGTTTTGAAATAATATGAACCCCACCTGAGGATGATGAATTTTGGAAAATGCAACAAAGGGAAAAAACAAAATCAATAAGTAGTAAGTTACAAGATTAACTTGGTTTGTCTTTTCTCAGTATTTTTAGTTATTTACAAAGGCCAGAAAAGTGGGATTGCTGATGACAATTCACCCTGTGCTTAAATAGTTTTCTAACCCTCATTTCTTGGAGTGTTATGGGAAACTAGATTCCTGAGGATATCTAGCTTTGCCAACATGCATAATTTCTGGAAGACAAAATCTGGCAAGATAAATTTCTGCATAGTTGGTTAGGGTCTAGCAATCCTTTCAAAAGTGTTCTTTTCATTGGTTTGCTCTAGTAGAAATAATGTGCTGTAGTACAAATAACTGACAGATAACTAACTGTTTATCCCTGGCAAACCACATATTCTGAAGTTAAAATGCTTCTCATTGTAAACACAGTAAGTGACTTTTAAAACTAATTGAGGAATTATGTTCATGTTTTGCATTCAGAAGTACAAGACAGCTGTTTCCATATTCTTTTTTTTGTAGCTAACTGCTACTTTGGAGCAAACAAAAGCTGAGATTCTGAGACTGCACAGTGAAAGAGAACAGTATGAAGACACCATGAAGAAAGCCTTCATGCGTGGTGTATGTGCTTTGAATCTGGAAGCAATGACCATGTTTCAGGGCAAGGACAGCAGGACAGATCCTGGTCAGTATAAAAAGTAGCCTTGGTTTGGTAGTTTGTGGGTTTTGTTGTTATTGTTTGTTGTCTTCTGTTATTTCTTTTAAAGGATTCTCCTTTTTTTTTCTTTTGTTTTTTAAGTGTGAGGACTTAATGACAATACAAACTTTATCAAACTGTTATTGCTTTAAAAAGTCCCATTGAATATGTTAAGAAATACTTTGCTGAACTTCTCACTGCTATGGTTCAATGTAGAGCAGGTTTCCTTCATCAGGCCTTGCTCTGGGTGTGGTAACCTGCAACTGAAAGCAGAACAAGAAGCTGGAGTTGGCAAGCTTCTTAGAATACTCTGGAAGATTACCAAGAATTCTGTCAGCACCCAGGTTATGGCAGAGGAAAATACTGGAAAATACTGCAACAAATCTGCTTTTCCCAGACTTTTCTCTCTTCGTTCTTAATCTTGCCTGTTTATGCAAAAAGGGCAAGTAAGTCTCCCGGGTTCTGTATTTACTAGGAGTGCTGTGCTGGAACAGGAAAGACCACTGTAATCACAGCTGCACATTCATAAAACTTGTGTAGCGATGCAGAAAAGAGCTGGACACCCCTACTGATGTAATGAACTCACCCCCTCAGAATGAGACAGTGTACAGCATTAGAAGCATGATCTTAATGATGCAGCAGCCTACATCAAAAAGTAATACCTCTGCCAGCAGATGTTCTGCACCTGTATGTGTGTCTTAGCAACCAGCTATACTGGCAGCAGTTAATAGCCTTAGACAGGTAACTTCAGTTCCTAAACCCTTAACAATCTTATACCAGAAGTTTCTGAAGTACTTCAGAGAATTTCCTCCACAGAAATATTAGGGCCTAAATGTAGGTGTGAAGAAGAAGAAAAAAAAAAATCTAAAGGTACAAAACGGCACTTACTTCAGTAGCTGTCAGATCCTGTTAAACATAAACAGTCTTTCTTCAAATATAACGTTGGCTAAGTATGGTAGCTGTGTGCTAGTACAAACATGGGATCAGTATCTGAGGAACAGAATGAATGAATTCAGTATCTTCAAGGAATCGTGAATAAAGTTTCAGGGCATTGCCCAAGTACTCTACTTCTCCATGTGTAGAAACAATTGTTCTCTCAAGTTTTATCTTACATACAAAAATGTCCCACTACCTGTGAGCCAGTGGGTCTCACAGCTGATGGTGAGTGGTGTTAAATAGGAAAGCCTTGTTTCTGTAAACTTGAGAAGAAAAGGGTAAGTAGGAAGGGAATATAGAAAAATGAACTCTAGATGCTGTGACCAATTTCTGGGGTTCATGTATCAAACATTTTGCTTGATTTGGTATGATGCAGAAGTGGTACCTAGTGATTTTGCTGTGTTGGACACTGCTGGAGCACCTGTACCCAGTTTTTCAGGTGTCCAGCATGACGCTGTGTAATTTTCTGTGGTCACTGTAGTATTTACTCATCAGGGTTCATAACGCCTCATAGTCTCAGGTGTCCTTGGTCCCATGCCTGTCTTCTTCCACTGCTTCTTATACCATGCTCTCCCTTGTCCCAGCCACACTAGTCTCTTTTTTTGTGGCAGCTAGACAGTGCTTTTAATGAAGGCAGTTACAGAATGATTTAACATAGTTGAACAACTGCTTATTTGCATTTCTGCTCAGGTATAACAAGACTGACGAGGACATTAGATGATTTAAAACATGAGAGAGATGATTATTCTGTTTTGTTCTAGTTTGTAATCTGTGGACCTTAAAAATGCTATGTGCCATTCAGTGATGCATTTATACAAACGCTGCAGTGCCACCTATTGTCACTGCAAGTAAAAGCAGAATTTGACTCCATAAGAGAGTTATGAGTAGGTTATTAATAGTATGCAAGTATTGCAACTTTAATGGGACCATAGCATTTGGAGTCAGTGTTGATGATCCAAAATCTATGGCTGATTTAATCTTGGGTGATTTTATTATTTTTTTTTTTAACTAGGAGCCAGAAGAATTCACATTCTGTTATTACATAAATACCACTGCATTTTTAAGTAACATAAATCAGATCTGATTGGTTTGTAAGTGGGCATTAGTCCTGTCTGCGTGTAAGTTTAATGTGCATGTGTATATGCATTATTGGTACAAAATGTGTATTATGGCAAGTTTTCACTCATGAAATCCTCGAGTATTGTACTGATATAACTACTTACTGTATTTTTCTTGCTCAGTTAAAAAAATAACAAAAAAGTAACTGTCCCATGGTGTCACTCAGGTCCCTGGAATGAGCAGAATTCCTAATAGCATCATCTGCTTTAGAAACAGAAGAGTAAACTAAAATATTTATCTTTGTGTCCCTTCAGGAAGTTTGTATTCTAAAAGAAAAGGCAAAAACTGCTTGAAAAGATTCTGTGCTTAAGTCTACAGATCTGACGTCCTCAGGATATCTGCACTGAGAGACAAAAGAAGGCTGCTGCATAGCCAAGACTCTGTCTAAACAGTTTGCACATGATCAGGCTGACCCAGATTGAAGGGGAGATGAGGACTGTAGGGCACCCATAGAATCTCCCAACCCTACAGCCATGACATGGCCAGCATTGCAGCCATTGTCCGTGCAGATGAGGTGTTGCTGGGCACAATCTACAAAATCACAGTACGTTCTTGGAAAAGTTAAAATAACATTTTGTGTTCCTGACAAAGAATCCTCTTAAGGATCTTACACCCTGTCAGAAGCTCAGTATGGCCTTTCCCTCCTTCATTGGTTGCTCTCTACTTGAACTAGCTTTTGGCCCTAAGTGTAAGGGCAGCTCTTTCACAATGGAAAGCTCTTTCACAGGAGTGTTGAGATATAACACAGAAACAAGCCCCCTGAAAATACTTCTGAAAAGCTTCTGAAAAGAAGGGTCAAAAGAAAGATTTATATGTTTGTGTGTGTGTAGATGTATGTATCTATAGAGAACGGACTGATCCTTTTAATAAGTTATACAGAAATCCCGAAAGAATACTAAACTTTTTGTTGTGAGTTATCTCATTTCCCCTTAGGGTTTGCTAAATTATGTGTTGATCCCATTACTTTGTATTTCAAATAATAGATATAGGAAGTAGGAGAGATGATAATGGTGCCATTGTTGCAGGAATACTACCTCCTTCACAATACAATCCCCCCTCACCACCACCTCCACCAGCAACTGCTCTTCAGATGGATGACTTGGTAAGTGTGTACGTATTCACCAGTGGTGAAAACATACTTCCTGCATTGGGGCCTGGGGCTTTTTAAAGAAAAATATAATAGCCCATTAATTGGAGGAATTTGAACTCTAAGGATAAAAAGAAACCTATGAGTGTGTCCAGACTTCATCATATAATTGAAGTGGTTAAGTCATGGTTGCTGTGACTTGATATACTTACATTTAGCTGTTTTTATTTTCGAGAAAATGCATTAAGCTACTGAAGACAAGGTCGCTATAACAAGCAGAATTTGCTTTCTAAGGTTCTTTCTGGAAAAAAAAAAAAAGTTGTTAAACACCTGTTTGCCAAAGAAACTAAGCTTGCTATTATCTGGGGAAAAAAAAAAAAGGAAACAGGCTTCACTTGAAACTTCTTTTTTAAAAATGCAATGTATATGGACTCTGAGGAGATTCAACTTACTGTCCTGCCATGTCAAATTATCCAGGTTATTATCCAGTAGCTTGAAAATTCTGGACCTACACAGAGTCATGCTCAAGACACAGCCACTGTAAAATAGTTCCACACTAGGGTACAGGCTAGATTGGAGAAGACATGCTTGCCTGTCTTCCCAATTTTCCATGCTAAGAATATCGAACATTATTCACTCTGCTTCCAGCAATACTTGGACAAACGTTTGAAAAAAAAAAAAAGTGAAAACGCTAATAAAACATTTGAAAAAAAAAAAAAGTTAAATTTAGAAGGGTAATTGGAATAGTCAAAAGACTGTCCATCTGAAGAGTAAAATTGTATTTTGGGGAATGTTATATATACTTATTCTTTAAACTCTGATTTCATTCAGTTTTCTACCCATCTGGGTCATGCAAGCACTTCTCAGACCAGGCTAGACTCTGATTCTCCAGTAATCATCAGTAGCACAGCTGCAGGATCTGGGGTGACATCAACTCAAAAACTGGTAACATGCTAAAATTAATTTGTTTTGTATTTTAAGACAATCACAATAAATTTTAGTTTGGATATAATTTTATTTCCACTTTTTTCAGAGCAACACAAGTGTGTAGTTAAAGTGCCATGGAGTTCACTTAGATGTATGAAGACACTAGCTTGTAAATGCTCATTTATGTTACAGAAAACCCATTTTTCTTAGGAAGAGTTTTAACTGATTTTGGAGCAAAGAAAAAGAAGAACAATGAAGAACAAAAGTGCATATGCACTTACATGTAGCGTAACAGGAACAACTGGTGTTTCATATGATACCATGGTGTTCTTAAAAAAAAAAAAAAAGTTTTGCTTTTGCTAACCCTTATAACTTTTCTCAAGGATCCTCTGCATTGTTCTCCTTTTCTATTCCCATCTGATAATTTGCTACTAGTCAACAGAGCAAGATGCAACATCTTATTGCATCTGCTGTCACTGCTAGAAAGACTTGCAAGGGTGACAGAAGTGCTTGCAGCTGTCACTAGAGTATGCAGCCAGTGAGCAAAGCTAAACTATCCATGTAGCTTGATTTTTGTCAAATTAGCCTTACTCCCCACAGTGTAGTAGTCACTTACACTAAACACTATCTCTGTGGAAAAAGACAGAATTAACCAGGTAGCAACTAGACGGTGCAAATTCAGTCCCATGTAACATAACTGTATTACATGCAGTGTCCTATGTTCTATTAGGAAGTGGCTAATAAAACTAAGTGGATATACTAAAGCACTGTAAATATTACATTTACAAATGTTAGCAATTAATATTTTTTTTTTTTGTAGCCCATGGCAAAAGTAATAACATCTGCTCAGCAGAAAGCAGGAAGAACGATCACTGCTCGAATCACAGGCCGATCTGATATGGGACAAAAGCACAGAATTTGTGGTAGTTTAGCAGTGATGGGAGTTGCTCCACCCATGAGTTCAGTCGTTGTTGAAAAACACCATCCAGTCACTCAGGTAAGTCAGAATTATGCTTGTAACAATATTCTGAATGCAACATACCTGGTAAAATTTTAAATAGAAATGGCCAAGATGAAGAGACAATTAGACAAGGCTCAGATTTGAGTCCTGCTTAAAATAATGTGCAATACTGTCTTTGGGCTGGGTAGAATGAGCTCATAGTGAGGTGAGGAGAGGAAGTAAATACTGCCACTTTATCTGTCTTGATTCTGTATTAATTATTTTACAGGCAGAGTAGTTTTGGTTGTCTCTTTCTTGGCCAGATCTTCTGTGAGTTTTCATTGCAGCAGAGGGCTTATAAAAAAGATGGAGAGTGACTTTTTACTCGGGCAGATAATGACGAGACAAGAGGGAATGGATTTAAACTAAAGAGGGGAGATTCACCTAGAGGTTCGTAGGAAATTCTTCATTTAGAGGGTGGTGAGGCACTGGAAAAAGTTGCCCAGGGAAGTCGTGGATGCCCCATCCCTGGAGGTGTTCAAGACTAGGTTGGATGGTCCTGTTTGCTCAAGTATTCCCAGACCCGATCCTCTTTCACCAAAGGTACATCTTCCTTGCTCCAGCCATTCAGCCTGGCCTCTGGAACCTGGAATTCCTGAGGACCAGTCTTGCTGGTAAAGACTGAGGCAAAGAACACATTCTGTACCTCTGCCTTTTCACTGTCCCAGGTAACCAGGTCTCCTCTTTCCTTAAGGAGAGGCCCCACATGTTCCCTAGTCTTCCTTCTGTACTGAGGTACTTGTAGAAGCCCTTCTTGTTGCCTTTGATGTCTTTGGCATGATTCAATTCTATCTGGGCGTTAGCTCAGAGGTTTAGCATTTTTCTTTGTGTTCTGAGAACTGTCTGTTACAGATTAAGAGAATGAGTCTTTTTTCTTCTTTAAGTCACCTTTTTTTTTTTAAGTGTATTTCAGCTTGAATTTAATCTACAGCTCACTTGAAGCTATTTTAGTGCTTTTTTTTTTTTTCCACTACTAAGCCTTTTGTTGTATCTGATTACTTTTCAGCAAACCATATCCCAAGCCACTGCTGCTAAATATCCTCGAACTGTGCTCCATTCTTCCGGTTCTACTGCTGTGAGATCTGCCGGACAACTTGGACGAATGCTTCAGAGCCAAACTCATACCGGTGTTCAGTCAATAAAAGTTGTTGACTGAGTGAATATCCTTTACACTGGTGGGAAGTTTTATCAAGATACAATTTAAACCTCTTCCGGGTCCTTTCAAATTTGATGTAGCAAGGCCTAAATTATGTATCATGTTTTTACCCTTAAAAAAAGAAGTGTTTATAGTAAGCATCCAGAGGGGGAAAATGACCTTGAAATGTTGTTCTACCTCCCAACTATTTGAGAACTTATTTTATTAAGATAAACACTTTATTTAAATAATCTTTTTGCACACTTTTAAATAAAGGATAAAATGTGATTTTTTTGTCTGAAGTGTTTGGTTTTTTTAACTTCCAGTGTTACTAACTCTTACTTTCAAGTGAAAATCAGATTTATTATTCTTACATATGCTTTTACTATATGTACTTGACATACGTATTTGAGTTATATCCTACAATGGCATACTTAAATGAAGAATAACAGGGAAATGGCCTTCACAACCAGGATGTGGTTTGGGCTGTGTGAGGTAACTGGAGTCCATCAAAATGTTAAGCAGTTTCATTTCTCAAGAACGTTACAGAATGTTGCAAAAGTTGGTACATACTTGTCAGGACCTACGAATTTGTAATTTAACTTAGATCCCTAATTCCAAAACAGTTCCAAACTGTGGATTTACCAGCCTGCATCTCTTGTAACGCTCTGGAGCCTTGTCAAAGCAGGTTGCACATGAGAGGGTGCTTAGGCATAAGACTAAGATACAGATTATCTATCAGCTTTTTCATACAAACAGTAAAGTTCAGTACAAAATAATGCTAGCTATGGTAGATAGGCAATGGTAAGGCAATGTTTCAATACTTCCATGATATGCTAAAACTGCTGTTTTGTTACAGATGGGAATATGATGTATTTTTACAATTTATATGTTTTTTCAGATGTGAAATATATTCAGCAATCAGAAAACCTTTAAACATTAAGCAAGTCACTACCAAATACTAAGTTAAGAAATGAACAAGAAATAGATAATCACTGTGTTAAGTATTAAAATATCAAATACTCTATTTTGAGTATGTAAACAAGGTTGTGCCATGACAGGAAGTTCTGCTACCAGCTGCAGGTGGTTTTAGGAGATGATATTTATGTTTATTTTTACTACATAAATGCTGAAGAAGAAACATGTCATAATCCTAGCACTAGTTAAACGTGAGAAAAGCTCTCTCCAGATGGGAAAACTATTATCCTAGTAAAACTTCATAAAAGCCTGAATCCCAAAGGAGGCCAGGTGCCAACCTATTTCTGGAAGTGTTGATTTATACACGTGATTTTCACTTATTAAATTTATTTCAGCAAGAAAACATCTCATTTACATTTTATGTTAAATACAAAATAGCTTAATTGTGCAGATCCAATATGGAATTATTATATCAGTGTTAAACCAGGTGTAGAAATTGTAGGGAGTTGGTTCATGCTTAACAGTATAGCTGTAAATTATCAGCCAGCCATTCACTTTAAATCATTATATAGCAAAGCATGTGAGAAAGAACTAACCAATATTGCAGGAGGGCAATTTCTAGCTTGGAAAAAATCATACAGCTTCAAAATACATCTCAGTTTCCAGAAAATTGTTTGTGTGTAAAAGTCCCTTTCCTTCTGGCATGTAACTCCATTATACAATGTTCTGTCAATGAACTCATGAAATTTCACATTTTCTGGAGTCCACGTCAGTGCTACTTTGAGCTCGGATCTTTTCTGTAAAAACAAAGAAGAGAAAACGCTTGCTTGGCAGGCTCTGCTTTTTGCAAGGTCAGCACTCATCTAACTGAAGGATAACCAACCACATTTTAACTGTGTTTGTAAGACAAAGGAGGGAAGCAAAGTGCATATTTTCTGCTTCCTTCAGAAATCTTGTCTCACTTAAACTCCCTTCCTCATCCAACCTCAGCCCATTCCAAGGGCAGGTTCACAGAGAGGAAAACAGTGTCCTTCATCTCTGCCATGGTCACATCTTCCCCAGCACAGGCAGGGACCTCAGCACCTCGCGGTGGTCTTACAGAAGACATGGTAATACTCTCTCTATACCACACAACAACTCACCAGCTAAATGCTGAAATCCTGCTGCCACCAAATCTTCATATATATGCTTGACAGGATTCTGATGAGCCAGCAAAATACCGTGTAACCAGATGAGCAACATTCTGTGTCCATGTTCTTTATAACTTTTTTTCCCTACACAATACAAAAGTATTTGTCTGTCATATGCTGAAAACAGTGTTACTTTGTGCTTTTGCACTTCTAGAGTTACAAAAGGTTTTTAAAACCAATTCATTTGCTCTCGCTTCCTTTCTCACCTACAAGCAAAACTAATACTGAGAAATAAAGGTTAAAAATAAAAACAAATTTTATCCTAAGGCTAAAAAAAAATGAATCAAATCCTATTACATCGTAAAATTAATTTTTAACTTTCAGTTTTGTGTAACTTATGGAAATATACCCTGGAGTAATAGTAAATGAGTGCAAGTGTGCTGTAGAAGTATCAATTTCCTGGCACTGAGATACCTGAAAACAGAAATTGCAGTTTCAGGGCAGTTAGGAAGCTAGAGTGCAAACAAGGTCTTCCTGGCTCATGCAGCTCTCCAGGCCCTCACTTGCAGTAGTGCCATGTGTCCTGCAAGACCCTTCCATGCTGCTCCGCTCCTATTTTTGCTTTACAAAGAGAAAGGTTTCTTCAGGCCCAAAGGGAGAGCAGGACTGGGCTGTATTCCTACAGCGCTGCTTCCCCAGAGCCAGTGGCAAGCGTTGTATCCATCCACTGCTTGCTTTCATACACCAAATAAAAACAGCACGGCCAGCGTGTATCATCTGTCATACCCACAGAGATTAAAGAGCAGCTCTGTGCCTTAACGTGGTTTATTTAACTTGCATCTATCCATCCAATTAGTTATTGTTACCTGTCCATTGTTCCTCAATAGCTCTAATCTGTTCATCTGTGAACTTCCAGAACAGGGCCAGTTTTTTCCATTCTTGGGGTTTTAACTGATTGTATGCCAGGTTCCAAAGGGAGGAACGAATTTGCTTGGTCTGTATACTGTGATCTTGTTTGAAGGACAAACCGAAGTCTGACCAATCATCACCATGACCTAGATGTGCCTAAAAAAACAAAACAAGTGACTAACGTTGTGGTAAAGGTGGGAACATTTTTCACTCAGGATGCAGTGAACACTGTGTGTGTACAGCCATACGTGACTTTTGGCAGGTGATATGCCCAGTGCAGGTAAATGAACCGTATTTGGATAGAAGTAGAGCTCTTTGGAAGATATCTTAGCATGGATGATGGTTTTACAGTTTTAAGACTGGGAATGACAGAAACAAGGACCTCCTATGTTTGTTGATACGTGTTATTAAGAGCAAAATAAAGCTGCCTCTGGCACTTGATATGCAACAGCAATTAACAGCCGGTAGAAGTTGAGCCCTTCAGCTGTCTGCTTTACAGGCCACATTTTGATCACGGCTGGGGTTCAGCCATGGTTCTTACTCATTCCTCATGCTGTGTACCAACAGCATGGCACTTGCTCAGGGTGCTCCTGCCTTTGCCCTGTCAGCTCAGCTCGGCTGCAGTGGGTGCCAGCAGTCACCTGGCGATAGCTGTGCAAGACCCTGGGTTTAGCACACAGACCCCCAGCCAGCAAGGTGTCTGAGCACCAATATGGACGCACACATTGAATCTGGATCTAGTTTTATTGCCTGCACAAGCAAAACCAGATACCTACCAAAACCAAAAATCCAACTAAACAAGAAGCATTTTACCCTCCAGACTGAAAATGATGTTGCTACATATTCATTGGTTACCCGAAACAGGATTGATGGTGTTGCTTTTTTTTTTTCCAGGCATCTCTGCAAGAGCCATGCCCAGCAGTGATTTCAGCCCCAGCTGAGTGACACCCAGGGAAAGGCCTGGTTCCTCGTGTAGGTAACTTCAGACTACTTTGATACTGTCCATGCTAGGCCTGCTTCAGATCAGTGTCCAAAGTGAAAAACCTAATCTTTTTCAGGATGGCAAAGCAAGTAGGGTTAATAGGGTTATTAGGGTTATTTCCTAACCTTTTGAGAGCCTTGCAAGGGAAAAAAAAAAAAAAAGCAACACTTAGAACACTAAGTTCAGTAACTAATCATCATCATGTATGCTTGAATCCATTTTTCTTGATGCAGTCACTATCTCATGCTTCCTGACGTGTGCAGAGTGAGGTTTATGACAGACCACATGACAGCTTCAGGCTCTCTCCAGTACCATCTTTCTTTCGTGAGGTTTAAAAACAAACGAATAGAAAACCATCACCACCACAACAAGCACACACAGCAACAAAACAAACAAAAATAAAACTGCTTTTTTCTCCTCCCTTTGCAGCACCACAGCTTCTCTTTGCTGTTAATCATGTGTCTAGGCAGCAGCAGTGTGGGACTGTAAGAGCAGCCTTCAAATCTGGTCAAAAACATCCTGGGAAGGGTTGGGTTGTAGCCATAGATAGGAAAAAAGAAAAAGGGGGAAAAAAAGAAAAAAAGAAAACAAAAAAAGGACAAACAAGAGAGAACAAGATAGCCTTTCACACACATTTGAGTCATGTGCACTTCCTCACAGCAACATGACATTTCCTTTTGTAACTAGAGTGTTGTCATAGCTGATAAGTCAGCTCGATATAATAAAAAGACAGTTGCTACAATAATGGTTTAAAACAGTGTGGTTTCGGACATGGCAACAGCAGCAGAGCAGCTTTATATTCCCTAGCTGTAACAGCTGAGCCCTGCCCTTAGCTTCAGGTAAGGGGACCAAACATATACGTTTCTGTTTCCCAGTGTCTGTTGAGCTCTTGCAGGCAAACCAGCTGCTTTAACAACTTACCTTCTCCTCAGGCAGTTCAGTAAACAATGCCAAAAGGTTAGGAGCATTATGTGCTCGCTGCTATCAGGCTTGTCATATCTTCTCTGGCAA
Organism: Anser anser; assembly: GCF_964211835.1. Lineage (NCBI taxonomy): Eukaryota > Metazoa > Chordata > Aves > Anseriformes > Anatidae > Anser > Anser anser. The sequence goes on along the minus strand of NC_139723.1, from coordinate 61,814,580 downwards.
CAAGTGACCTCACTTCTAAATTCCCAATTAAGCCCCTTAAACTATAACGTAACTGACAACTCTGGACTGACAAGTCAAATATGCGCAACACATGGAGTTCACAGATGTGGTTTTCATCATAATAATTGATCTAGATCTGTGATTTAACAGCACAGTTCCCTGTGACTAAGCATCACCAGTTTGGACACACAGGGCTGGAAGGGGTGTTAAAAGGCCAGCTAATTCATGTGCTCAGGCAGGATCAGGGATGCTCATACCACCCCTGAGAGGCTCCTGCCTAGCCTGGTAGAGCAAACACTGGCAAGCAGGAAGCAGGAATAAGAATCAAGTTACAAACCTGTGAGGCAGCTTAGCAATGAGAGTGAAAGAGCAGTGAAACTCAGAGATACACCCCAAGACTTGACTGAATTACTTCTGCCAGCCCTGATTCTCACTGAACTACTTGCTTTGCATAAATAAATAGTGTCACCATCTTCCTTCCTCCAGTTCTTCCACAGTGTATGTTAAAATAGATCTCTCTTACCGCCTGCAAACAGTATCTGAGATAGCTTGGGGATTTAAAATTGTATTATATCAAAACACAACAAATTTAATCAGTTCTCGGTAAGTCACATAAACCTGTGGGTCCAAATAAAAACAGAGCAACCCAACACAAGACTAAACTATTTATGGAGCATTAACATGCCCTAAAATTAACTTTCATCAATTAACTTTCATCTTCCTTTGAAATACCTCCCCTTCATCAAGCATAGAGGTATAGCACGTGTTTTGTAGCTCATTGCTATGTCTGTAATTAATGGAATAAATTAACTTTCTGCATATTCTGGATGGCATCAATTAAGACCCTGTGACACGATGAGTCCTGAATTTTCAAAACCCATTTGGGATGAGTCTGACTTTGAGGGCACATTTCTAAAGGGTTCCTCACCATAAGCCCGCCTCCAAATACTCCTTTGATTGTAAAGGAGCTAAATTCAGCTCATCTTCTTCGGACACTTACCTGCTATAGGGCACAGGCAGATTCACAGCCAACAGGGAATAGTCAATGCAAGCCAAAACAGTTACTGGCTTCGTCTGACTCTCAGCCCCTTAGAGAGGGCCATCACCAAGCAGCCTGCATTTAAATAATCATGCCAATTTGGGAAAGAAGTTTAGAAATTGAGACAATCTGAGGTCATTCTAAGCCGTGTCGTCACTTCACAGCCCTGTCTGGCTCTTTCCCTGCCTCCTTTCTTGTGGTTAGTAATTAACGCAGGCCAGACAGAAGAGGGAGCTCCCACCGCAGCACTGAGCTTTTCACAGCAAAGTAAAATCAGACACCTGCTCTCCTCCATATTTCAGCCACGGATTTTGCTGTGCCGAAGGACACCGACCTGATGCCGGTGACACAGTTTGCATTTGGGTCAGAATTTCTCTCTCCAACCCTTTGCAATGCATGTGGAGCTCGGTGCAGAAAAATGAAAAAAAATCTGCCTGCAGCTTTACTGCTGGACGGGGATAAAACCTCGACAGGGTAAAGGCTTTCCTGTTCCCAGTCCTTGATTTATCAAGACCAGTCTTATAGCCTGCCAAAAGGAAACCAGGCAAAAGGCGCGTTAAGATCAGAATCAGCTTTTTCCTTACAATTCCCCTCAGCATAACAAAAAGATCTCTCTTACCTGTTCTGTGGCATAATACCTTTCTGCTTTAATGATCATATCTACAATTAGGGCATAATTGCTCCTTGATGCCACAGCTAGTGCAGTTTTTCCATTCTGGAAGCAGAGAGAGTGAATCAGGACATGATCTCTTATATTTGAGGACAACACAGAAGAAAAACATGAGCTTTGTTTACAGAACCCCATCTTTTTATTTTTTTCTTCTTCAACAAAGCATATCTACTACAATTTTATGGCTTCAGTGTGGCTGCAATTAAGGCTCTCCTATGCTTTGCATGAGCTGCATCCCCTGCTTTGGAAATCTGCTACATTAAGAGCAAACCCACATCTTGTCTTGGGCAATAAGAGAATCTGGGTTGCAGAAGGAAAAGGGAGTGTGGGAATGACTTTGTCGTAACAGCTGAAGGCAATGTCTCATGGACAGTGCAGACAACCAAAGGAATAAAAAGCCATTGTTTTAATTCCAGCCCAGATGACTGTTCAGTCCATCTGAGCCTACCTCAATGACCAGCACTTTGGTGTAGAGGCATCTCAGCGGCTTTTCAGGGTTCTCTCTGTAATCATCCATTTTCAGTGGGCTTGCACTGAGTGGAGATGCCTCAGAAATGAATATTCAGGATATGCTCCACAAATCAAGTGTTAGGCATTCCAGAAAGTTAGACCTAAAAGAAGCTAACCCCTTTATTGGAAGGCTCAGTAATAAAATAAAGTATATTAAAATAAATAAATAAATACATTATAAGTTGTTTCAACCCTCCAGCTATTATAAAATTCCCTGATGGATACCTTTTGAGTTCTAGCTCATGGCTCTGCTCAAGATCACTCTAATTCACCCACTTTTAGGAAAGCATGACACTGGAAGCCATGAATTTTTGTTTCATAAAATCCTTCCAGCACAGGCATAACTAGTAAGCGCAGAGACCAGCGACTGCAACAGCTCCAACCCTGCAAAGCTGTCCTGCGCTCCCTGGCAGGTGGGGCTGGAGGCAGGGGTGCCTCCAGGCTCCTGTGCCACTGTCATCCTGTGTGCATGTGTAGCACAGCAGTTGGGCACACAGGGAGCACTCTCCTGGCTTTCAGTCACTTCCAACCACAATCACACCTGCAGCTGACAGGAGGGAAGAGCTCCCAAGAGAGTATTCCCGCTTGCAGCTTGCACAGGTGAGTGTGCTCTGCAGGCTGAGGACTCTGGCTGTCAGGGTACAGAGGCCAGGGGAATACCGTGTAGTCCAAGCAGGCTCCCCTTTTTCCTGTCTGATGTTCTGTCACAAGGATGGGAACATCTCTGGTGTCTCCATACCAATTCATTGCAAAGGTGGGTCCCCAAACTTCACGTCAGGTTACCAAAAAGTGACACTAGTTTCATAAAGCTTTACTCTTATCAGAACAGCTTTGTACATGGAAATTATTTTTTTAAAGGATTAAATGGATGGATTATGCTCATGGTGTGTTTCATCACATCAGAACTCAAAAAGAGCTCTTGGCCAAAGCCATTCCAGACCTCTACAAGCCGCAGGTAAGGCAGCGTTAAAAGCAGACTTCCTTTGAAACAGCTAACTTTTGGCTGCACTCGTTTTATGAAGGATGACTGGAAACATGTGTTTCCTGTATCTTTGGGAAGATATTATTGGGAAGAATATAGAGCAAAACATAAAGCTACATAATCTTTGCATATGTGAGGAGTGTCATCTACCTTGTCCATGGTCTTGAGGTCACAGCCTGCCTTCAGCAGCATTTCCACCAGCTCCACATTGCCAAGATCAGCCGCCAGATGCAGAGGAGTTTCCTGCCTCTGAAATTAATAACAGCAAATAAATACAATAAAACAAAGTCCCCATAGGGGAAAAAAAAATGCATACAATCTGAATCTACAGAAGACTCAAAACAAGAGATGGCCCTGGCTAGAAAATACTGAAGAGAACGAAAACATTTAACTTTCCACTGATCTAACTACCGGCTTTGTTTCGGGCAAACAAGAAAGCATCTGGGATCTCTGCAAGAAAAACAGACAAGAGCTCCAGCTGGGTCAGGACAAAGCTGCTGTTATGCACCTCTAACAGATTGTAATGTGAGGAGTTCTTGCTCTACCCTCTTAAAGCAAGGTGCTTTGGATAGAGTGATTCATGCAAGTGCCAACTGCCATGCTATCCTCTCAAGTAATCTCTCCGTGCTGAAATTCATGCAAAAACAACTGGACTACCTTGATTTTCAACAGCACATTGTGCCACAGTCCATGACAGGGTTTCTTAGCCAGCCCTGCCACAATATGATGATATGGAATGTGCAGTGAACCTTAAACCACAATAAAATAAAATGAAACAAAACAAAACAGAACAAACTTTGCAAAAGACCAAACTATTAACATAAAGTACAGCTGAAGGAACATTCTGTTTCAAGTCTAATCTTTTGGCCTGAAATTAGGGTTGTGTGGTCTTTATACAGCTTCGTTTACCCAAATAAAACCCATTTATTTACCTTTCTACAGAATGTCGGTAAGAAACTAGCAGCAAGTGCCCTGGAGAGTTTAGCAGTCTATTAATAAAAATGCATTTCCTATTCACTAAGAAGTGTTTGCCTCTTACTCTTTTCTTTTACTATTTGCACTTACAGGAAAGTATTCCAGATGTCTATGGGTGTAATGCAGCAGCAAATATGATATGTTGTCTTTTGTGGGAACCTTGTGTAGCTGGACCTGTCCCTTAGCACGTTTGACGTGATACAGCATCCTTTTTAAATTGAAGGTTTTGTGACTGCCCTAGTTTCAGCTGGGATGGAGTTAACTTTCTTCCTAGTAGCTGGTACGGTGCTGTTTAAGGTGAGAGTAATACTGCTAACATGCTGATGTTTCAGGTGTTGCTGAGCGGTGCTTACGTCAAGTCAAGGCCTTCTCAGCTCCTCATGCTGCCCTGCCCAGTGAGGAGGCTGGGGGTGCACAAGGAGCTGGGAGAAAGGAGAAGCTGGTTGGAGAAGTCTTTTCACCTTTAGAGAAGTATTAAATCCCACCTTAACTTCAGTGTGGTAGAGCCAAGCACTGTGACCTTACTCGCCCAGAGAGCCAACCACAAGGGTTCCACATAAAGTCTCACAGAAGCTCTTTTGGGAATACACGTGACCTCCTAAATTAATCTTCAGCAGTTAAATGCACCATGAGCTGGGACAAATTACAGATTCCTTGGAGCATATTTCTGGCTAGTATGGCAGAAAGCATCCCTGTCTGCCAGGTGGGAGGCGGGCTATGCCTCAAGTGGGCCTCAGCAGCCCTGGTGGGACAGTCGCTCTCTGTCTCTTCCAAGGCCTTTGGGCAGCAGCCCAACAGGAACATGCCAGGCCTCAGCACAGCATCAGAAGTCCCTGTGTTTCACTGGGGCAGGCAGGGCTCCCCTCCTTCTAACAGGCATAGGGTCAGTGGGACTATGTGCCCATTCAGGCAGGAAACCCCAAGCTATGGGTGACAAGAATGGCCTGGGGCAGCTGCCCAGCTCCTCCAAGCAGCCTGCCGCCCACTGATCTGCTGCCCAGGGACATGTTCCAGGTGGCATTCCCAATGAGTTGTGTAACCTTACAAACAATAATCAGAATCACAACACACACACACACACACCAGTGCAAACAGTCTGATTATGCAAGGATAATCAAGGAACCAAGATGCCTTATAACAGGGGTGGAAAGACTTATTTTCCTGGAGGACAGGAAAGGTATGTGCCATTCTTTTCTCTCTCCACAAAACATCTCTCAGAAGAGAAAAGGGGAAAAGATGTAATTGCTGATTTTCTTCATGAGATGGTTCTCAGAGCATGGGGACAGCAGCTGTGAAGGGCCCAATACCACATTAAGCTCAAGGCCAGTGCCTTTGTCATAGCTCCCCCAGGCAAAGCAGAGTAGTAAACAACACACAAAGAACAAAAACTGAAAACAAGCTGACAAGGGATCAAGCACAGAAACATGTGAGGGAGTGTGTAAATTGGCAGCCAAATACATTGGCATCAGCCAGTGGATTAGTAGAGAGGAAGGCATCCAGAATCTGAGGGGATTCATAGTTGGTGGCAGTCTACAGAGTCATGGACAACAACCTCCAGATGCAGTGCAGAACTGTCCCACAATCCATGAGAGTGGGCAGACATGCAAATATGGAGAACTTCTCTCCCTCCACGGTGGGGGCCACTAGGCTGTGGATCAGCCAAGTGGCCAAGTGCCATGCACCCGTGTCCCTGCCTGCAGGAAAATGGGCACTCACGTCCCTGGGTGGGCTCGAACCACCAGCCTTTCGGTTAACAGCCGAACGCGCTGACCGATTGCGCCACAGAGACCTGTGATGTCTCTCCTGAGGGTGATGCTGTGGGGACGGGAGGACACGCAGAATCACAGATATTGCCTCAGTCACCTTGGGTCATCCACCTGGCTGTGTCCCCTCCCTCCTCCTGGGCATCCCAGCCTCCCTGCTGCAGGGCAGAGCGAGGAGCAGAGAAAGTCCTGATGCTGTGCAAGCACTGCTCAGTGACAGCTAAAACACTGCTGGGTTATCAACGTTGTTTTGGCCACAAATCCAAAACGTGCATTATGTGGGCTGCTATGAAGACCTTTAACTCCATCCCAGCCAGACCCAGCACACAGAGAGCAACATACATCCAAAGAGCAGAGTAATGCTCCATCTTCCATTAGGGAGCTCTGATTGTTCTTTCAGTGCACTAATCTTCATAGGATTTCATGGTTTCTTAATGAGAAAGGCTGGAGGGAATCTCACAAATCTAGAATGACATAGCTAGATCTGTCTAGAACTGCTATTAACTAACAGATCCTGAGTTGACCAAGCTTGTGTGCACTGTACTAGTTTTCAGTTGGATAACTTGAGGTTATGAGAGCCTGAAAGCCTGCCAGAGGTCTCTCTCTGTGTATATCTTAGGAAAAGTGCACTTGTCAGAGTTATTGTGAGGGGAAAAAAGAGATCTGCCAGACCACTGACAGTGTGCACTGTGCTTACCTCTACAATCAGGTTTGAGACATTGCTGTCATGTTTTATGCATGAGTCATACCACTTGAACAATAAATTAATCCAAATATTTTCCGAGTATATAACATTTTGCTGTCTGTACCTGCAAAAATGCTACTAGCACAGCATGTACCAGTGACTAATACATATGTACACACACAGAAATATAAAGGGGAAACTGCCTCTTCCTTTCTGGTTTTGTTTTTTTTTGTTGTTGTTGTTTTATTTTGGGAGTTTTGTTTTGCTTGTTTGTTTGTTTTGTACCTTGAGCTCATGAGGAAAAAAAATGGGGGGGGGGGGAGCAAAATCCACATAATCTCCTCTTTAGCAGTGAAGTTATTATTAATTCCCAGTTTTTCTTACATGATTTAAGAAGTTTATATCATGATTAGCATCCAAGAGTGTTTTTACTACCGGCAGATGATTATTGATGACTGCTAAATGGAGCGGAGAATTCTTCTGCTGTGGAGGGAAAGCAACAAGCTTAGATGATTAGGTGCATTTATTAGAAGTCCATTCAAGCAAGGAAGAGTTTCCTGCTAAAACCCAAGCTTGCCGACGGGACGCAGGGCGTGCTCCTGCAGAGCCACAGGGCTGCAGACAAGGCACACCGGGGGCGCGCAGCAGTGCCAGAGGCCCCGCTACGAGCATCCCTCTGCTGCTCCTGCCACAGCTGCAGCAGCTGGTGAGCAAACACCACAGAGGAAGCTGCAGCTGCTGAGAGCAGCATGCACAGCAGCGTGCTGCCACGTACAATTGCAGCAAGGCATTGTACACATCCATATTGCGCTGCGCTGCTGGCCTCAGCTGAGAGCGAGGAGTTTGGTGCAATGTTTGTGTTCCCTCAGAAAACTGGGTTTGCCCTTGTTTGAACAGGCTGGAGATAGAATAATTCTGAGTTGAGAACGCAGCTGTCAAAATCCACTTTCCAGGAATAAACTCCTGTAGCATACTGCTACTGTAGATATCCTTCATAATAACCTGGCTTGCTGTAGCAATTATAAAAAACAAGTTATAGCTAGAAAGAAATTAAGTTTTTATATGAGTGATTATTCATGAAAATAACTGGGGCACAGGTCCAACACCAGTCACTATTCAACCAGCAGATTGGCAAGATCACTTTGCTTGTTGTACCTGTGACTCATCAGTTTCTGTTAAATACAACTAAAAAATAATTCCATACCAATGCCAGACACCAGCTCATTAATCTTTACAAACCACAACCATTTCTTTGGGGCTACAGAAAAATAAATAAAGCTCGCACACAGTGCTGCACTGGAAACATTTCCAAAACCTCAGTTACAGTTTTACGAGTTGTTTCAGCTACAGAAAGCCAATGAGAACAACCAGTGCAAAAACAGATTGATCTTTAAAATAAATCATCTCAGTCACATTACACAACAGGCAAAATACAGTAAAAATAATGAACTACTCGGCCTTATTCAGTATCTGAATTCTCAAGGAAGTCCATAAAGACAGGGCACGCTGAGGAACAGCAGGAAAGTTGTATTGATACACACTCACCTCAGGTTTAGGGACCAGATCAATATTCTTATCAATAAGAAAAGTAACCAAAGATAGATGTCCATTCTGAATTGCAATTTGTAATGCACTGCTGTTGTTCTGAAAGAAATGTTATTGACAAGAAATGTTGTTTGTTGTTGGGAAAAATAAATAAACAGTACTGAAGATAGCTACCAATACAGAATAACCTTTTATTTACATTAGTGTTATTATCCTCCTGTCCACACCTGCAAAAAAGGCCTCCCTTTGATAAAATGATGTAAATGTATGAAGTAGGCCACCAGTTACAGCTACATGTTTTTGTAAACACTGAAGGACCTTCCTGTTGTTACCACAATGCAACAAATATGCTGAAAACATCAGTACTCCATGGTCCTTTTCAATCTTTATTGGCAAAGAGCTAATTCAGCATTGTCAGCTTCGTTGGGGGCATGGACTACAACAATCCCAATGTATCTCCCAGTCTGTTAGTTCAGTTTGACTTTTAACAAGCCATTACAGTCACATAACACATTAAGAAAAAAATCAGCAGAAAATGTTCTCTTAATAATTCTGCTAAAACAAACAAGCTCTCACTCTGCTGGAATCACAGGCATTGCTGCAAATTCTTGCAACAGGCATGCCAGGGCCATTTAACACATCTGAGCCGGACTGGAGTTCAGGAACCAGATGTGGGGAACAGATTTGTCATCAGTTCAGGCGTATAAGCTGCCAAAAATGAGGCTTTTCAATTACCCTACATGGTTACATTTCCTAACCATATGTTTTACTATTCAACAGACAGTAAATAAAAAAGGCCAACATTATTCTGTCAAACATATCTATGCTAGATTTTTTCCACAATTAACATTCTTTGCATTCCCAATTCTATATACAAATATATATATATGTATGTATATGTACACACACTATTTTATAAAAATAAGCAGAGCAAATACACTGTGAGTACACACAGAAGAGAGAAGACAAAGCCATTCCCACAGCCCAGGGTGTGCCAGCAGCAGTGTGCTGAAGGGATTTTTTGTACATACATGAGTTAAAATGTTGATGTCACTCCCTGCTTCCAGTAACAGCTCAGCACATTTTTCATGACCGCCTTCAACAGACAAGTAAAATGGCGTTTCTCCATTCTAGGGAAAAAAACAAAAAACAAAACAAAACAAAAAAAAAAAACCTGTTCCAATTTAATCCATGTAGTTATAAAGATTATAAAAGTATGACAGTACACAGGTTATCTTTATCAGACTCATCCACCTCAATAAAAGAGAGGAGATGGTCCCAAGAGAGCATAACCTGAATGCTCCCAAGTCAACACTTCAATGAAATGGCAACGCACCAGCAATTAAGTGATGGGTGACAATTATGTTGATATACATAAAGCAAAGTGTAAAATACAGATAACTGTTTCACCTGTCTTGGTTGTTCTCCTTTCAGAGAATATTACAATCAACAGGAACAGAAACAAAGATTCTGGGAATCAATAGCTGCCCTTCAACTTCAGCCAGCATCACTACCGTGTTAGCAGACACTATAGGCGCTGGTCTCTGCCAGTGTAGTGCCATGGCTTTCTAACTGATTCCCATCTCACATTCTGCCTACAAGGAGCACTTTTAATAAAAATAATTCTGCTGCATATTTATTTCAAACCTCCTCACAAGCCAAAAGTCTCCATGTCTCCACAGCAGGTCTCTAAAATAAGCTACTTCTGTGTAAATGATCTGCACAAGGATCTAATCCCTGTTCCTGGACTAAAACAGACAAAGGTTTCCAGAAAATCACTCCAGTGCTTCAACATTCACAGAAACATTTATATCTCCTGAACTTTCCTTGCTTGAACTTCTACCACCATCATTTCAGTAAAAATTAATTTATTGTAATATATAGCTCATGGTGGGATAAGAGAGACCTGGTTATCCACAGAAAGTAACATCTCCAGCTGGACAGATAGGTGACACCACTAGCCATGGCACAGCAGGGACACAAGCAGCACAAGCTTTATGTGCAGAAATAACACATTTAATTGGTCAAATATTGGAAAAAAGGAGGGCTTCACATTTCAAAAGAATTCCTGTGCCTCAACTTTGGACAGCTGGAAAAAAAAAAAAAGAGAACCCCTCTGCCCATAAGCTTTTTGCTGAAAAAGGAAGAGGAGAGCCTTAGCAAGGAGTGGATATACCTTACTCCTTTCTTCTGCTGGACCATTTCCTTCTATAAATAAACAGGGGATGCAAAATGGAGAGGAGGTCATTGCATGAGGAACAGAGGACAGAGCAAGAGACATTGAAGAAGCTATTGGATCTGAATTTATTGGAGGAGGGACAATGAAACAGGACATGAACACGCTAGGAAAGCAGCAGAACTAATGAAGTTTATTCAGTGGAAAAAAAATATTTTAAAGTGTTATTTGTGATTGTTTTTTTCAAATCTCTAACTTTACTTCCTTCAGTAATTTTTGTCCTCACCTGATTGAGGTCATTTATTTCCTCCCACTGTTTGAGCAGAATTTCTACGACTTCACTGTGTCCATTTTTGGCTGCTAGATGCAAGGCGGTGTTTCCCTCCTTGAAATTAGAATGTCAAAGAAGACATTTTAGAACACAGAATAAACCCAAAATGTTAAGGACAACATGCACTTAAACCAAGCCATTTGTCCTTCTGTCTCTCTCTTATGTACAAGGCGGCGGTGGCAAACCTACAGCATGTTTCAAGAGCCAGGCCTATTTGAAAAGAGCATTTTCCCATGCACATAGTTGTGACCTTGCTGGTCTGGATGGTTGCTTATGCTCTGAAAACTGCAGTGCATTACTAGCAAATAAATAAATAAATAAATAAATAAATAAATAAATAAAATCTTAACTTTTAAAGAATGAATCAGAAGAAAACTTTGGGCACTCTTTCCAACTTCAACAGGGACTAATGCCAAGTCCCCAGAAGTATTGACTTACAGATTAATAGACAAAACCTAAGTAAGTATATATAATGCTGTTGTCATGGCTTTGACATCAATGTAGCAATCTTCAATCCTCTTCACCATGAGCATGATTCTTCATTAGCTAAGTGAGAAAAACATGGCATACCAGTAAGCAAATAGACGTGAAGGGCAATCTAAATGATTATCAGGAACTGCAGAAGCTTCTGAGCTAAAAGACAGCGCTAGCATAAGAACAAGCGTAAAACTGGCTACAGACGAACTGAAGATGGAAATTAGGAGAAGGATCCCAACCTTCCAAGAAAGGAGATTCCAGAACAGCTTTTCAATCACATTGTTAGTGGGGAAAAAATCCAAATCTCTTTTACAAAAAAAGTATGTTTGTTAAGGGATGGATACAGCTGCTTTTAGTGACCCAAGAGTGGAGTTTCAGTCCTGTCTTGTTACCTTCCCACTCTGTAGGATCACAGCGTTTGCCTCCCATCACTGCTGCTCTACACATTCAGCCTGCTAGCTGTCTGGGACAAGGCAGTCTTTTAACCTTTGCTAGTAGACTGCTTAGCACAACTGACATCTGGGTTGAAATGCAGCATTTAATATATTACCAGAAGACCAAAATGACAGCATGACTTTCTGAATGCTTGTTTACATGGCTCTATGAACACGATTTCTGACCTTTTCACTTTTTTTTATATATTTGCCCTTGCAATGCCTCAAAGGCAGAGAAACACCAATGTGCTCATTCCACTAATAGTGACGTAAGGAATAAAGAAATTTAAAGGTGGAGTTTGAAAGTTAGTAAGACACCTTGAAGTGTAGAGTCAAAAGCAAAGTCAATTAGATTCAGGCATTTAGGCACTCCTGAAAAATCCCCACACGTTTATTTGCCTTCTGAAGTACTTAAACACCTCTGAAAAGTTAGTCACGCAGGACTCAGCAGTGGCACACAGACACAGCTGAGTGAAGAAAATGGAAAACCTGATGTCCCAGTACAGAGGCTGGCACCTTCACCTCCAGACTTTCCCTTTTCTTCCAACTGGCAGCATACGCCAGTCTTGCCTTACATGAATAATTAATGCATACAGAAAGGCTTTTGGCAACGGGACCAGAAGTTCCACTGTCTTCCCTTAATTACTGAAAAATCATCATCCTTGTGTCGTTGATGGTCCAATGTATATCACTGCCAGCGCAACGGCACCTGCACAGCTTATTCACATTGCTGGGTTGTGCAGTAACTACACTGAAACAAAGTAATCTCTCCTAAGCACAAAAAGAAAGCATTACCTGATCTTTTTCAGATGTGAACAGCTTTAGAGCAATCAAGTTATTTATCATGTCAACATGGCCTTTTTCAGATGCCAGAAGAAAGGGCTTTCTACCTCTCTAGAAAACAATCATGGAAAGAAACAGAATTATTGAAAGCTTCCAGTTACCAGATATATGACATATATATGTGCATGTTATTCTCATAAATATTTATATATAATAATGACCAAGTTCATCAGCAGAAAAGTATGTATATATGAGAAAAGCAAGAATTTTTAAAAAGCAAAATTTTGTAGTGCAAAAAAATCCCACCAAATTATACATCTTGTGTGTCCTGAAGAAAATATTTGAAAACTGATTGGAAATGGTAACAAATGAGGTATAAAGATTGCTCAAAATATTTAATTCTTAATTATTCATGATATTAAACTATACATCAAAAGGACTGTTTTGTTAAATGTCTGAAGATGCTCAGAAGCGGGCACTAATAATTTATTTTCATGGCTTAACATACTTGATCTGAATTCTGCAAGCACAGACCACAACAGCTGCATCTCAGAAACTTCATCCAGGAGATCTGAATTTAATGCTGTACACTGTCTTTTGTTGTTTTTGTTTGTAGGTAGTAAAAAAAAAGAAACAAACCAACCTTATCCAACTATTCTTATCCAACTATTTACAACTCAATGGTGGAAAGTTATCCTGGCACAATAATACCACTGGTCAGATGGTGAGACCATCTAACCAGTTGTCAAAGGCTACCTGATAGTGGCCTGTATTAAAAATCTGATAAAAAAATGCAAGAAAATATAATTTTGATATAGCCTCAATATAGAGAAGACTCCTTGAAGGCCTAAAGCACAGAGGTTTGTTTTGTTAAATAAACTCTTCTCAATATCAGCCTTGTCACGTGCAGACAGAATTCAGTCAATACAAATAAAGGCTCTAAAAGAGCATGGGGAAGAGTTGCTCTTTTGGTGACAGATCCTATGAGAATATTTTTTCCTCCTGTAAAGATACAATACCCTACCTAGCTAAGCAAGCCTTCAAAGCGAGATCCCAACAGAGTGGGAAGGAAAAATGCAGGCATGGCAAAGCACGATGACGACAAGGCCCTGGCACTGTTGAAGTGTTGAAGCAGCCCTGTAGGAAGGCTGCATGTGGCTTATACTCCACTGGTGGAAGAAGCCTGCATTGTCAGCAATGGACAAAACCGACCCACTAGTACTGAACCCATCCAGTTCCTGGTACCTCTGCCAGGTATTGTAAAAATGGCAGCCACATCTATGGGCAGGGTGCACAGGGAGATACCAGAGGAAACATGAGAGGATGCACAGGTGGAGACGTGAGAGGATGCAGGGGAGGAGATGCAGGGGGACACACACCCCCAGAGAGTGGGTGCTCATGGAGGAACCCTGGGCCGGAGCAGAGAAAAAAAGAAATAAGATCAGCAAAAAGAAAACCACTGTGGACAGACCCCAACCCCCTCTGCCTCCCATCACCTCACCAATGGGCCTGCGCAAAGGGGAGCAATGGAGGGGAGGCCTCTAGAGCTCACCTCAGGCAGGCAAGCGGGGAGGAAAGGTCTTTTCTCCACGTGCCTGTCAGGCAGTTTGTCACACTTGTTTCTCAGTACCCAAATCAGTAATTAAATGTTTATGCAAGTCATAATAAATTTAATTTTGTTGGAACTCCCAAGCCAAGATTGTTTTGCCCACAACAGATGCCTCACAACATTGAAGGAATAAACAGAGAAAACAAAAAACAAAAAACAACAACAACAACAACAAAAACATATTGTACCCCATCAGGCTTGTTCAAGTCAGTCAGATGAAGATCTTGGAGAAAATAATCAACTATTTTAACACTGTTGTTCTGGGCTGCAAAGTGTAGTGCATTCATTCCTTCCTGAAAAACCACAAGCAACTCTGTAAGAACGGGTTTGATTTTTTCCCAACACTAACATGTTTACAGTTGATAAAAATTTGTCATCAACACACCTCATTCTTAGCCTTTTGATCAACGCCTGCTTTAACTAATTTTCGCATTACATCCAGATTTCCAGTCCAAGCTGCAAGATGAATCGCTGTCAGGCCATGCTTTAAATAAAATGAAAAAGTCAGAAATTACCACCAAAATACATCCTGCCAAATTTATTCAATCTTTTTGATCAATTCAGTGTACAAGCGGGGTCTGCTCCACAGGCACTGGAACATCAGCATTACCACCTGGCAGTGTGAGTGGGGTTCATCTCACTTAAATTACACTAGAGGCTTAGGTTCCCCCTCTCCCTGACCGAAGGCCTGGCATCTCTAGACAAGGATTTATCCTGTTCTAGGAAGGAGGGGTGAAACACTACCCCAAAATGTCTCTCTCTACCCCAAAATTTTCTCTTCACAAACTGTGTGATGACCTGAGGGAGTCAGTTCTGGGCACAGTGAATTACATTTTGGGTTATAACGTGAAACAACTGTATTTCCATGAGTCACTATGATTTTCCAGTTAGCTCTCTTCTTAAAGGTTTCTTTTCTTCTCCCAAAATTCTCTTAAGAGTTTTTCTTCTTCGCAGTATGCTCATTCTATTTCTTATCAACTACAATATCAATCTGACTGCCAAAACGTACATGAATCACCATCAGATATAACATCTATTGTCATAATAATTAAACTGTGTGCTAAATATAATGGAGTATTTCCAATAATGTTTGAATAAAAATGATTATCAACAACTAGGAATTTAAAAGAGCCAATAATTAAAAGGCAATCCTTAATTAGAATAAGATTCTGAGTGTTTAACAGAACCCCAGCACTGGGAGGAAAATTTATGTTCCCAAGCTGGCTTCAATGCAACCTACCCAGCTATTAAAAATAATAATAATAATAATGCTCGGAATCACCTTAATGCCTGAGCGAATCTGAAAAATAATTTGCCATGAAGAAATGAGCAGGGCTTTCCTTCTGTGTGGGACACTCACTGGCCAGGCGGTGCAGGACAATGCTCCCAAATGGAACAGGGATAAACAGTGGGTGGCTTTCCTACACTGCAAGTGAACACCGAGGCCAGAAGCTGCCAGCTACTGGCACGGACAGGTCTCTCTCGTCTGATTTTCATTCCAACAGAAAATAACAATGACGAAACTTTCTCCCTCCCACTGGTTCCTCCAGCATGGAATTTGTCTTTTTTTTTTTTTTTTTTTAATAAATAAATACTGCAGCATATGGTGGATAAGAAGAGAGAAGCAAGTGGGGTGTGTGTGTATGTAAATGATTAATCCATTTTCATTACTCAGGATGAAATATATGTGTAACTCATATTATATAAGAACTAAACAAATAGCTTCTCTGGAAACAAATTACAGTTCACTGGAAAACTCCTAGCTTGAATAACCTGTTTATTAATAAGAGCATACTTTTGGTCACGGCATCTGAATAAAACCCTGTGCTGCGAATCGCCATCTGGCCCAGCCAAATTAGCCATAACCTGCTCAGCTCTGGAAGTCTTGGAGGCTGCAGAGTAGCCGACAGTTTTGCATTATGCTGCTTACAGCAGAAAGGGGGAAGGGCACACAAGCAGTCACTTTCTGATCTCCCAGTTATCTCTGGGTCTAATTTTTACTTATAGTGATTACTTTCATATACAAGTAGCCAATGATTAATATGTAGCTACCACAGAGACCGGGTGTTTGTGCAACAACCCTTGTTCTTACACATACATTCGATATTGCCAGTGGTCTGGGCAATGTTTTTTACACCAATGATGTGTTTTGTTTTTTTTTTTCATTCAAATGTATGCAGTCTTGAAAAACAGAAGTATTTACGGCAACCACCTAACTTTGCAAAATGCAGGCCATAAAGGAAATATTTCCCTTTATGTTTCCCCTAAGGTGTTGCTACACTCGGTGAATCCAGGCATGTAGAACAGCTCACCTGATCTGCCATATCGAGTCTAGCTTTGTGATGGAGAAGAAAATCCACTGCAGACGTATGGCTTCTTGCGACAGCAAAATGCAATGCTGTGCGCTTCAGCTGAAATAAGAAAAGTTTTGGTTGTCAGATACACAAAACAGCTCTTTTCCTAATGCAAATGTCATGATTTCTGAATTTTCTGATTATTAATCTAATTCTCTGTTTAATATATACATACATTTGCATATTTCCCCTGTAACTTGTTCTTTGTCTGTATTTCTGTTCCCTTGGAGAGAATTTAGGCATTGATCATAAAGATTTTGTGCAGAACCCGAACAGTTTAGTTACAGAGTTATTGTATGTACCAAAACAATCCCTTCACTGAAATGCGCTGTCAAAGTGGGATTAAGTAATCACACACTGCCTAGAGGAGACGCACGCATTGCCAGAAGCACCCATGTGTACTATTTTATTATATAGTTGGATTTGAAACCGTTGAGGACTAGATTTACACAATTATATTTGCTTTTCACATCCTCCTCACATTTTACTGTATCTCTGCAACACATAATGAGGTTCCTCTCTCAATATTGAGTCACCTTCCCAGGCTGAGCCATTATCTATGCAAATGAAAGCTTCCACCTTGTGAACAGTGAGTAATTTTAAACAGATGAAACAGCTCAAGGCTTACCAGAAACATTTAATTATTTTTTCATTAAGGTAACTGATGGTGTGAATCTAAAAGAGATTGGTTAAAATGAAGTAAACCTTGGTGGAAACAGTTTCAGTTATAATTAAAGTGACCATAATTAGATTTAACATAATTCACTGAGAATTTTCATATGTGACATAAGCGTTTAACTTTAAAAGTCAGTTTGTATTTGTTCTGTTGTGCTTCTATGCAGATAAGCTGACGGATTCATTTATAACTCTAAATGTACAGCTATATGAATTAAAAACATAAACAGGTGGGATTTATGCCAGGAAAAAATGCTTGCATAGAATATTTTTATCAGCAAAACTTAGCTTTTGGCAGCCTTACTTATTTGGCTTGGAAATACACTGCTTGGAAAAATCAACATAAATGCAAGAGCTGTTCTGCCAGTGTAAGCTAAGTCCCTGCTAGGAGCATCAGTCAATGCAAAATATCCAAGCAGATACACTAGCAAATATAATATTTTAGACCTGATTTAAGGATGAGAGAGTAAAGACTCAGACTGTTGGACTGGAAATATATTTAGTTTAATTTCCCAAATTCTGGAAAATAGTAAGGAAGCAAGAATATTTTGAGTGACTGGGCTCCGTGGTCACCTGCTATGTATTTATAGAGGTATGCAATTAATTGGTACATGGTCACTGTTCAAGATAAGTCTACTCAAAATAAATCTTTGTCTCCATCTCTTTTTCACAAACAAAACAAGGAATGCAGCTTGATTTTCTTCTTGATTCCCCAGTGGGGAAAAATGCATGTAAGCATAGGAGGCAATGTTTTTGCTTCTACGAGTAAAGTAATGTTAGGATGTTCATGAGCAAGGGATTTATACATAGCCACTGAAAGCAAACTGTTCTCCTCAACTCCCGCGTAAAATACTGAGATCTCTGTGTTGTTGTCCAGCTACCTCTGATGCACAGCACTCCAGTTACTGTGAAATGTGTGTCCTCAGACTTCGGAGCTGATATCAGCTAAGAAATGCATTCTTGTCTATTTATGGCAAATCTGAAACCTGATCTCAGTGCGACGCCAGAAGCTGTGGTAGAACGCTTCTGTGGTTCCATGCACACTGGGCAGTAACACTTCACACCAGCATTTGAAGTTTGTAATGTTAGCAGCACAATTTCATTCTCAAAGTGACTGTGAGGTTAAGTTCTCCCCTTCTGAAAGATGGGGAAACCCAAGGAATTAATTACACAAGAAGGCAGGCAGTAATAGAGCAGGGGCCACGATTCAGAGGCCCTTAGGTCCTAATTTTATGCACAGCCTACTGGCTAAATTCAAAAACCTGTGAGTTATGCTGCATGAAGTCCTACAGTCCATACTGGACACATGAAACACTGCTTAGTCATCTTCAGGATGGGGACCCACTCAGCTCTAGCTAGCTGGGCTTCCACTATGCAACCCCCTGAGCATTGCGTTTTGGACACGTCATACTCACAGTATCTACAGCATTTATATTAACACTCTTTTTAAACAGCTTTTCCATGGTTTCCAAATTGTTCATTTTAGCAGCACGTTGAAATTCTCTTTCATCTGGCAATACTGTATAAAGATATTAAAAAAAAAAAAAAAGTATTACTAAAAAAGTAGCCTTAACAAACTTAAAGGACAGATATTGTTCTTACTTTCTGTTATTTGTCCTGGTTTCATACTTTAAGTAAATCATTTGCTTTTCAACATGGAAGTGTTTCAGGATTACATCTTTTTCCTCTAGAGACATCTGGCTGATGTTTCTAGTCTCAATTTTTAAGTGCAAACAGAAGTAGGCTTTTCACAGCACAGACTACCATTATTTGCACTGCTCACAGGAACAAGAGTTCATTTATGAAGCTTCTGCCATCTAAATGGGTCTCAAGGCATTTTATAAGCCTAACAATGAACAGTACAAACTCTAGCATTTATTCCCTATTCTTGGAAAAGCTGTTATTTTGCAACAGAACACACCACCAGAACACATTAAAATGTGTAGCAGTGACCATGCTTCAACTGTGTAGGAAAAGAGCAAAACAACAACAACAAAATAAAAACAGACAAAACAAAACCAAACAAAACTAAAAAAAAAAAAAAGTCTGTGTGAATACTTGAACTCAAAATTTGGCCTGAATGGGGAATTTACTATTAAGTTAGGACCATCCTTTAATGTCTCAACCCAAAGATGAACATCTGTTCAGCCAATTGAAGTAGCTGTAGCATGCATATGGACAGCTGTACAAAACACCTCCACAAAACTCGACAAATATTTAGTGACCTTGGAAAAGAAAATACCAGTGTCTGATCATGAATATAGCCAACACAGAGGTCAGACTATTTCTCTATCAGCATGTGTCTGCCTTAACATTTAATTCAGTACTTGAGAGAAATTAGGGTATCGGTTTTAAGATATTCTTAATTCAGTAGCATATCACACTCAAAATGTTGTTCACTTAGATAACTTCTTTCTGGAAATGACTGAAAAGCTAAGAAGGCTGCTTGCCTAATGATATTGACAAGGAGGACAGTATTCTCTGTCAAACTAGAAACTGCAGCAATTATTTAATCCTTAGAGGCCTCTCATGCAAATCTGTCCCACTGTATTATGTCTAAGTTCATTAACAACTAATGAAAATACAGCTTGAGGCTGTATGGCTGCAGAGTATACTAAAGAAAATCAGTATGGCAGTCACTTAATTGCATCTTACGCATTATCTGTGATTATAATCTCAGTGGAAATAACCACAGTTGTACTGTACAAAACAAACTAGAAACCAAACTGGACATTTCCAAAATGCTTTCCTGCTTTTTTATGACACTAGCCAAGCACCTCAAACCAGAAGCATGCTCCCAAAAGTCTCTTGAAATCACAGAAGTGTTTCTCTTGTCTTATAAAAAGAGGGCAAAGACCAACAAAATAAACAGTTGAAAATAAAAATGCAGGACTGAACTAAATAGTTAAATAATAATACTGCTACAGACTACCATGTTTGCTTTCAAGCGTTAAAGGCAATAGCCAGCTTTCACACCAGAACAGTGGCATGTTATTATAATAGAGTGGTCGCACCCAGTCAGGGCAAAAGTCCCTTTGCACCAATATTCTGCCTATAGCAGTGGCTGGCAGAAGATCCTTTGAGAAGAGTGTATGAACTGGACAATGCTATAGTGATGTTTCCCCAGAATACTTGTCTAGACTCATACAAACCAAACAAACAGTTATCACAGAGTTAATACTATTTCCTTGATTTCTCTGTGTCTAAAACACATTATTTCCAAGTTTTCAAACAGACTGTGTGTCAAGGGATTTGCATTCAGCTGGCATCTTCTACAAGGAGCGTGGCTGGCAGCAAAATCAGCATTGCGAGCAGCGGTCTTTGCAGAATAAATGCGTAACTTGTAGTTTTCATCGTCTATACCCAGAATTAAGTATTTCCACTCTCTTGATTTCAAACATGGGTAACTAATGGTTGTAGGATATCTTGTTCAAAGCAAGTTTGTGGCAAATGTGGAAATAAAAGTTTCTGCAACAAATAACTGCAATTAGTTACAGTTCTGCCATGTTCATTCCTATTGTCTGCTGATGAACATTTGCATATGTGTCTTACATGAAGATGCGAAGATAAATGTTGTTGCATCCCAGGGCATTCAGGAACAATCCCAGCAGTTTACTTACTCTGCCTTCAAGAAACAAGATGAAGCAGTGCTTTTATTTTATTTTATTGTTTCTGCACAGCAAGGACAGTTTTGCTTTTAGCTCAGACAAAGAATTGATGGCTGATTTTTCTCTCCTGTGTGGAAGTCATGAACTGGAAATACACTGTTAAAAATTAGACTTTTTTTTCCCCCCTCAAGGTTTTATGTTTCTTAGTAGTCTTTCTCTCGTAATACTTCTTAGAGAATTAAGAACAGCAGCAATCTAGACACACCACTGTGCTCACTTTCTGCGCAATATTTTGCTGCTTTTGCAAAATGATTTTTTTCATGCATGAAATTACAAGAGCATAGGGCTGTCAGACTGCAGATTTATGAAAGCTTTCTATCTAAGCTGTGGTCTCCAGAATTTGGCACTCCTTGCATTATTACTAATCACTTGATTTTCAAGCAGAGGCAGCAATCCACTAACCATTTGCAGCTGTCAGTCATTTTGAGTTGTTTTCCTTTACTTCTTCCTTGAGTTTGACTCAATGCCTTAGAGGTTTCATAAGAAGTTATATTTTATTTTCAAGTTTACTTTTGAGTTAAGTAAAAATATTAACAGCTGATTTCCTTTGCAGACAGTCCTATCTACAAAGAATACATACTAAGATTTAATACAGAGTGCTGAATAACCCAATCTTTCTTTTCTCTTGGGAAGGCAAGTAAACAGGCAGTTTACTTCAACTTTCAGTTGACCTGCTCCTCAACAGCAGCTCAAGTTTTGAAATACCTTCAATTTCCTCATATTCAAGTCTTATTTCACAGTAGGTGGCTTTGATCCGTCTTTGGGTAATAGAGCAACCAAGGACTGCTTCCACTAACGTCAAAAAGTGAACTGTAGATTTCACTATTCACAGACAGGATCATAAGGAATTCATACAATAAATCTTTCCCTCTTTCCCCCTACTTTTATATTCCTCTTGTAGAATCCACAATATGAAATCTGCCATTATCTTCAAAAGAACAAGGGAAACAAACAGAAATTTGAATTGGCTGAAGAATTCTAAGGAAGGAAAACATAAAAATAACAAAAGTATTCAAGTTATTTTCACTCTATAGTTTCCAAAAAAAAAAAAAATCACTTATTTGATGTTGTGGTTATTTATCGATGTTTTCATGTTTGTTACTGAAAAAATTACTAATGTAGATATTTTATAGGGTCACATGAATCTTTTATCAAAATAATAATTTTTCAATTCAAAGAAGTCATGAGAAAACTTTGTATTGAATCCAACAGTGATATTTTATTCAGTGCTTTTCTTTATCTGCCCTTCTTGCAAGCCTGGAAACAGGAAGCATGACCCAGAAGAGGGTTCAGTGATTATCACATTGAAATCACAGGACACAGTCACAGCAGAGTTTAATAATTACCATTCAGTTTCCACAAATAACCCATTTTCACTATTTGCAGCCCACGCTGTTGTGGACTGTTCTTTAACAGACCAGCTTGCAAGATAAAATCTCGAGTTTATCGTCAGTACACAGCACACCAAGTGCAACGAGACCGGAACTCCCTCCCATTGCTGTGTGCGTCCCCACACAAGGTGGAGGCATTTGTTGGTTGTGAAACTTTACACGTGCTTAATCTCCAGCATGTGGCTAACCCCAGAGAGCGCTCTTGGACAACTTGAGTTGAAGCGGGGTGCCAGACGGATGGCAGGACATACTGTCTCTTGGAAGATGGATGCACCCAACCCCACTCTGGATCTCACATCTACAGCTCCTCACTTCCCAGCGCAATACTCTGGCTCACTGCGTAGAAGCCAGACCTCCCGTCAGTCCCCACACACTCACAGCTGTTGTGGTTGGCCGCTGCATCTCCATGCATCACATCCTCCCTGGCACCAAACAGGTGGCTCAGCCCCTTCATCATGGCTGGCAGCTCCTCTTCCTCCTCACCTGAGGGAAGGGGCCCCATGCCGGCTGCCGAGGGAGGTGCCTGGGGTGTGTTTTCCCTGCTGCACTGAAAAACCGGTTCCTGGGGCTCTGAGTTGACTCAAGCACACCCAGCCAGGCTGCAGGCAGCAGCACACCATCACCTGGCCACATCAGCCCAGCTTCCACCAGGTTCGGCCTTTTCAGAAAGCCCTTTTGGGGGAAGTTGCTCTCGGAGTTATTCTGTGTTAGCACAGGGTTCGCTGGATTACAGACACCCCTGCAGGCATGGCATGCTCTGGGGAGGCAAGAGACTAGGGTACTTCTGGCAGGAATCTGAGCAGAAATATGCATGTTGTAGCAGAAACAGTTGTAATTAATCCGGCCACAAGACTTTCAGTTAATTTTCATGTAGACAACATTTTTGCTAGGTCTAGCAAAATCAATCAATACATACATCACCAAAGGTTCAGTTTTAGTGAACTGACATAATGAGACCTATCTAATCAGAAAATTCTGTTTATCTTGAATTCCAGATCCATATTTTCCTTGGTTTGCTTAAACGGATTATTTCATTTCATGTAGGCAACCATTACCTGAAATAGGGCATAAAAATTGCTGACTTTTAATGTGAGCAACTAGGTTAAATTTTACTTTAAAATTAGTGTCTGTTATTGCTGACATTTTAAAATAAAATATCAGAATAGTAGCCCAAAGAGCACAGAACTATCATTCTTCTGCCTTACACAACTGAAGACATTGAGTTTCTTCACTATAATTTTTTTTTGTAATTAAGTTACAGTCTTAACTTCTGAGATTACTTGTGTCCACCACAAATTTAACCTGAATGACTCAAAAGTTAGTCCATCAAGCAAAGTCTGGTGATGTGGTTTAACTCAGCAGGCAGCTCAGCACACAGCAGAGCACACAGCTGTTCCCTCACCCCTCCCACCACTGGAATGAGGGAGAGAATTGGGGGGGGGGGTGGGGGGGGGGGGAGAAAAAAAAGAAAGTTTAATATGGAAGGGAGGGGAGGGAAATAAAATTTTAAAAGGGAAAGAATACACAAAAGTGATGCACCACACAATTTCTCACCACCAGCTGGCTGATCACAGCCAGTCCCCAGGCAATGGCAGCCCTCCTGGCCAACTCTCCCCAGTTTTACAGGGGAGCACTGCACCATACAGTACAGGGCCAGCTGTCCTGGCTGTGTCCCCTCCCAGCTTCTGGTGCACCCCCAGCCGGAGAAGGAGAAAAGAACGTGACACTGTGTGAGCATAATTCAGCTCTTTTCACCTTTGAACATCTTTAATACTGTCACATACACCTTGAACTAACTAGATATTTTTTTGACAGTACCTCCAATACAGAAATGTTATTCAGCCAAAAATTTAAAAAAAAAAAAAAAAAAAAGTGTGAAAATAAACCCAGATTAGAAAGAACAAACAACTGATTTAGCTATAGCTGAATCATGGAGATTTCACTTTTACTTGCTTCCTGTGAGTCAAACATTCCAGTGTAACATCTTAAGAGGAAGAGGTTTATTTCTGTATCATGACTGGGCTGGTAATATAAACCCACTGTTAGGAACATTAATCCTTCTTTTCAAAATGACACAACTTTTGAATTACTCGGTTCACCTCACACAACCAGCCTGAAGTAGGAAACATGAATCTTTAAACCAGGACCATAATTTTACATATAGCCTGGTAAAAACAGCTGTCAGTTTCAGGTTCTAATTACTGTCAGATAATCTTATTTCACAGCATATCCCTGTTCTCCTACCTTTCCCAGTACAGCTATATTTTATGCTCTCATACTTCCCAAATAGCAAATTCTTTATCCACTTCCTTGACTCTTTCAAAGGGCCCCACAGCAACCTGCATAAAAGACTGGCACAGAATCCATAATAAAGTGCAGACCAAGGAACTATTGGAACATCTCCTTCACTTTTACGTGGTGCATGAATTGTTAGCCTGGGCAACCATAGTGCCTTACAGTTGCACTCACTCCTCTCTTCATCTCTTATGGTTACAGCTACCTGTTGCAGCTTGCCTTTCCTTAGGAGTACTGCTTAGAATAATGAAGCAGAGAGGCCCAGTCTCAACAGGTGCTCACTTACACAAACAGAAATAAGAAAAGGTATGGCAGATATCCCCAGAACACCAGCTGGACAACAAACTCGGGCATCTGCAGGCTGTTCCCTAGGCTCACTTTGCAGGCAGTACGATTCTCGACAGCTCCAACGATATGATCTCTTCCTTGGATATACATACTGCAATGTAAGAGATGGAGACAAGGATGTGATAAACTCTGTAATAATTCCAAAATGGATCAAGTTAATGGCAGAGCAATCCAAGCCCAAACTCTGTGCTGCTGATGTTCCTACCTGTAGAATTACTGCCACTTCAAAGTGGAACTTCAGCAACTTTAAGAAGAAAATGGCATACCCAACAGTATTTATGTATTCCCATCAGTTACATTTTTAGCAATAAAGATTTTGAGATACCCAGGCCAGACAACTAATAAACAAAATGGGTCATCACGATATCTGACAGTAAGACATTCTGTATACAGGTATTTCACAGCCCATGAGTGAATCAAGATACTGCTGCAGCAGGAAACATTATACTGGAGAATGCTACTCTACAGTCTTAAGTTTTTAGGTATTGAGGATTTAGAAGGTAAATTCAAGCAAGTTGTTCTTCGAGTCATTTCTGTGTTTGTCCCACTTATGTCAAAACATACTCCTTACAGATAAGTGCTTTGGTCACGCATATGCTGTCTGCATTCTTTTCTTCAGAAGTGGTGGACAGAACAACATTAAGATCCGAGAAGTTTACACTACAGAGAAATTCTCATCTGCAGCCATCCTAGAGCATCCGTGTGTTTCAGGACTATGAATACAGCAAGTATGGAACGGTTCTCAAAGGAAATACTTCACAAATTGTTAGACACGGGCAAGCTATAAAGACTTTCCAGATGCTAATGAAAGCAGATTTTAAGTTAAAGTCAGTTATTACCAATAGAGAATAACAGTGAGAGAAAAATGCAGAACAAACATATTGCTTACACAGTTTTCTCCACAAGAACTAGGAAGAAAAAAAACACGTCATGGAAGTTTCTGAACTGAAGGACTTCTTCAGATAAAAACAGTAATAAACATGGTATAAGAAATCACACAGAATATAAAATACAGTTCTGAGTTACAAACGATGATTTAGATGGAAAACATTAGAAGAATCTCACCAGCCACTTTCTGTATACATACAGAATGACCTTTCCAAAAAGTATATTTTATACACATCTCAAAAGACGAGACATTCCTGGCTTTAGAATTATAACATGAGCTTTATTTCCATATTAACTTTAACATACTCCGTGACTTTAACTTTATGACATTCAAAGATAAATCTATGACACCTTTTTTAGAACAAATGATAAAACCACTTCCCAGGCTCAGCCAATCCAGCTTCATTTGTTCAAGCACGTAAAGGTGTTTCCTTCTTTTGCTGAGTAATGCACATGTAAAATTACAAATTTTAAAGATATGCACATAATGACAAGATAACATTCAGATTCTACACTTTATTGAATTAGAGAGATTTAAATCAATAAAAGGACAGGTGCTCAGTTTCTAAACTGCAGTGGTAGCTTAAGTCATTGCTCCCTCAGTTGCAGTTACGTCTTCCCTACCAGAATTTTCCAGCTCCCACCTCTGTCAGCAGAACAGCTAAATGCTGATTGCTCATTGACCTTGTTTAGATGAAGTTAACTGTCTCAACCTACAGAGTAGTCTGAACTAGATCAACTAATTTGGCTCAAAGCAGATTAGAGAGCACTGAATTCAAATAACAGAGCTGCAGGTACAGAGGCATCTGGCAAACAGAGATGAGCAGGTGGAGATAGTGAAATCATTCCAACAAGTTTGAAAGTGAAAAAGTACATTCCGAACTTAGCCTGAGCATCTAAAACATACCAGGTAAGACATTTATTTGTTTAAAAAAACATACAAACCCCAAAGTAATACCCACAAAGTTAAGCAATGGGACAGACACTTCTATTGTAGCAATTTTAAAGATTAACCCATTACAAATTTTATATTTCAAAATTTTATCATTTCATAAATTCTAAGAAAGCTATTATCATAAATCATTATAATAAAATGTCTACATTTAAGCAAATTGCTGTAAACAGAGTATCTATACAGAGTATTTTAAATATTTGCACTTTACCATTTCCTCCTTACATATGTATATTCATAAAATATCATTTATTCAAAAATACAAAATAATTATAAATAAAGATAGTTAATAAGGTTTCTTCATTTCAGCATCTTGTATACTTATAAATTACTCATATTATTATTATTACATATTTACTTACAGTAAATTTAGTCCCACTGACAGGTACCAATTTAATGACTGAAACGAAAATTGAAGTTCTCAGTCTCCTTGGAAAGGGCAAGGATCAAACAGCCTTTGTTTGACTATCCTGGAAGACATCCTTCTTCCGTCATCTGGTTTATTAATATTTTTAGTATCAGCGAAGTCACGCTGCATCTCACCACAGTAAGCCCTTTACGGTTGGTCCGTCACCTCTTACTGAAGTCATGTTCAGTGACAACAATGAAAGCTTGACCATGCTCTGAAATATTGGTCTTTTTTTTGAAGCTGCAAGACTAATCAGTTTTCGTGTCCACTGACAAATCAGACATTCACAGGATCTGAAATCAAGCAACTCAGCTCTTCTGTGTTATCACACAGCTAGTAACACAAATTAATTTCGTGTTCAGTTGCCTGAGGAAGTATCAGCCTGCACTACCATGGTTGCCATGTCCAACTCTCTGCCTTGCAGAGAGGATGGCAGGTCAGATCTAGGAAAAGGGCCGTCAGCAAGCACCATGTGGCACCCTAGCTAATGATTCCTACTTTCTTGGGAGCTTGCGCTGCAGACTTTCTCCACGGCAGTTCTAATCAACCTGTTCCATTGCACAGGCAATTCATGAGACTGCTGCTGACTCTAACAAAGTTTTATATATTCAGTATTAAAAAAGTGCTAGCAAATTTCATTTCTCAGAAACTGAAAAAGTATTTTTTTCAAAATAATTAAATGACCTCAGTTGTATCTCTTCTTCGACTTCAAACATCATATTCTTTTTACACAGGCATCACAGATATGCAATGGCTCCTGTGTGAATTCAGCTAGATTCTATCTGAATCCAGCATACCACCAATGCTAAATTAATTTGCAGTCGTAAAACACTATGAAATACTTCATATGGAAGATGTCACACAGTCATTTAAAAAACATTTCAATTGTATGCTTGGAATTGCTTGACTTGGCCTTTTTCGATACTGACTGTGAAGTTGTTAATCCAGACCTAAAGATAAAAAAAAAGGAACAATATACATTTATACAACTTTAACACTGATTTTTTTTTAAAACTCGTTTATTTTAGAATATAAGTTGTGTACTCAGTTTCCAGATACCCTTACCTTTTTGTTCCTTGTAATGGATTTGTGCACTGCTGTCCTCTGCTTAAACCTCCTGAAGAGTAATTGGGAAGAACCAAAATTAATTGCTTTAGTAAAGAAAGAATGATGCAGAAGTTACACACATAGCATAACATTTAAAAGAACAATTTTGGATAAGGTTTTTCCTTCCAATTTTTTTTTCTGATATTACCCAAACTGAATTTGTCTTAAGGAGCAGATGACATTCTGTTATCTGCAGTTTAAGTACTGTAATTTCTATTAATTTTCTTTCTTTTATTTTTTAACGAGAAAAAAAAACACTTTAATTTATTAAATTCTAAGTGATTAACTTGAATCTTATAGTTTTCAGAAATATTTTAGCATGATGCAGCTGATTTTCAAGGTGTTTGTTGAAAACTATTTTTTCTTTAACCTGTAGGGGAAAAAAACTTTGCCAATAGGAGACTTTTCATTTAAAATAGTCTGTTTGCACATGTAACAACAATATTGCTTATGAAATTTGCTTCGTAAAATATTTGTATTGTAATTCTTAACTGTGTTCTAGTATTTCCTGATATAAAGCTCCCAAGTTAAATTAGGAACAAGGTACTTCAAGCAGATAGTTAAATAACTCCATGTGTCCTACAATCTGGCCAAAGATTAACCCCTCATCAAAAAAAAAAAAAAAGAGAGAAATTACCCAAGTAAACATGCCATTGGCTTGGCATGTTACAGGTGCAGTTATGTGACATTTTACAGCATGAAAAGCATGCTTGCAATTTCCTGCCTTTATGGTTTAGTTCACAACTTGTTTTTGCTAGTACATTAATGGAACTATTTTGTCAACTAAATCTCTTAAATGATCCAGGTTAAAAATATTTTCACTAATTTTCACCTAAATCTCAGTGGGCTTACAAACACCATTCTGATTAAGATGGGGGAGGAGAGAACAGACACAACATTCACAGTAATGATCAGTAATTCCTGTGCTACCATTGCTACAAATGAGAATGCACTGTGTAACTACCTCACTTATAAAGCTAGTTTATCAGAATTTGAGTTTATCAGATTTGATATTTTTTTAAATAGAAGTGTTTTCTCTTACACAGACCTTACTCCAATTAGCTTGTTGTAAAAACATCCAAGTCCTGAAAAGTTCAAAGTGTACCACTACCAAATTATTGCCATTACACAAGTGGATAATTTGAATAACCAAATACATCTTAATGTGCATACTCACCAGCTCTGTTTAAATTTTCCATATCACAAGTCTTAGCAGGACAACTATTTTTTTCTGTCAGCTCCTGGATGATGCCTTTATTTAAGCAGACATCTACATGTCTGTTAAATGACATAAGACTGGTGGTTTTCTGTTCTGAATTACAAACTGGACAAACAAGAACATTGTCTTCTTTGGCTTCAAAGTAAC
Source organism: Anser anser (assembly GCF_964211835.1). NCBI lineage: Eukaryota > Metazoa > Chordata > Aves > Anseriformes > Anatidae > Anser > Anser anser. The sequence goes on along the minus strand of NC_139723.1, from coordinate 61,785,148 downwards.
AGGATGAACTAGTTTCTTCTGTATGTTCTGTCTCTCCAAAATGTTCTGCATCCTCTTGTGAAGTTCTTTTGGGAAAGAGACACTGTTTTATACATGTGTTCCTAGCAATAGCACTGAGATCACCAGGTTGTCTTTCTCTGTGAGGTTTATCAGATATTATCTGAGTGAATCTCTCTGTGCAATTGCTAGCAGAGTTGTCAGATGCACTTGCTGACTGGCCTGTTCCTCCTAATTGATTCGTTTTAGTTTTTTTACAGGCTTCAACATTTTCATTTTTACAGTGTGGAAAAAAATTAAGTGTATCTTCTCTTGAATTGTCATTCTTTGATATTTTCACAGCATCTTTAACAAGACTCCCAGTAAGGCACTCATCAATATGCCTATTAAGCTCTTCCAAATTACTGCTGCTTTGCTCCTCAAAACAAACAGGGCAGGTAAAGATCTTACACACATCAGAATTTTGTAAGTCTGTGACCTTGTTTGTTTCTTCCACAAAATTTGCTGTTGATTTCATATCATGAAAGAGCTGCTTATCTACATTTTCATTTGGAACAAGATTATCACATTTGAATTGTCTTGCAGCTCGCTTTTTATCAAAAAAACTCCCTCTGGAAGATGCTTCTGAATTTTTTGTGAAATTTTCTTGGTTGGATTTCCCTGGCTGAAGCCTAAGAAAACCATTTTCTTTCCCCGATTTTAAGAAGCTTGTAATGCTTTTTTGTTGGTATTTCTTCTCTTCTTCACTTAAAAATCCTGATACTCGTACACCTAATGATGAAAAACAAAGTTATAAATGATAATACCAATTTTATGAAAATTTGATACTTAACACTTTTGAGATGTATACAACCACTCAATGAAAGTGCATTTTTTCCTCTAAATGGAGGCTGTAGTACTTGCAAATGCTAACAATGGATCACCTGGTCCACACAATTTTATCAGACCTGTAGACCTGCCCAACATTATTATTAATTTCGATACCCACAAAGAGTTAATTAATTGCACCATAAAGTGAGGCTATAAACTTAACAGTTAAGTAGAATTCCGTCTGAAAGACAGTTTTGCATCAGGTTTCCCCATCAAATATTTTTTTTTTCTTCAGCACATACTGATACCATAGACAACTAAGGTGTATATAACACCAAACGGTTCAAACAAGAGAATATATAAGCACCTGAAATGTACAGGTCTTAGATTCAAAACACAGAGTCTACTTCTGGCAGAATTTTTCAAATTTCTTTCAGAACATGGTACCTTTAAATTTAAGCACTTTTATTTAAAACATTTGTTTCTGAAAGAGGTTATGTACAGGAACTAATTGTTGCTGTAGTACAAAGCAGATTTTTTTAAGGCAGCAGAATTAAGAACTGCCATGCAGTAAGATTCTTTCTCATGTCAGCATGTACGTTGTTCCGAGGCTATCAGGTGGCAAGAAAGGTACAACCTCAATTAGCAAAACATTCCAATCACTATTCAGCACTCCAAAGCTATTTGACTTTGCAAAAAACACTAGGGTAATGGAGAAAGGATAAAACCTTTTACATTGGTTTAACTTTAGAGTATAGTCTATTACTTTGATACATAATAAGATCTAGTTCTTAAAAGGAAGAGTTTTACCCATAAGTCTTATCCTTAAAGGCTGAGGAGCAACGCTATCAATTTCTGTTCCTAACAACTCCTTAGCAACAGCATATATTTCCTCCTCAGTAGAAACAGAGGACAGCACTGTTGAAGCTCTTGTTTTTACTTCAAAGTTCACATTCTTTAGCTTCAAGGTAACAGTTTTACCCTACGAAGAAAAAAAAAAAGTTACACATATAGTATATGGCACAGAAACAATTATTATGTAGCATCTATATAAGCATCTTAAAGCCATAGTCAAGACTTTGTGCTTATCTGTGTACAGCAAGGGGTACTGCCAAGAATTCATCTGTAAGATTTTGCACTTGCTGTTAAACTGCTGTCAAAGTCAGATTCTCTAAACTGGGTCATTTGGCTACGGTCCCTGGCAGACCATCTGCCAACAGCTCTTGTTCAATAGATTTCATGCTCTGGCTACAGTCACAACTTCTATTCTGTCAACGAGAAATTACTTCCCCACTCGGAAACTTTCAGTGCCAGATATCTTAATTTTGCTGGGAAAACTACTAAGGATGTATAAGTGATATCCAATTAAGGATCCACAGAAAACTTCCTCTCCCATTGTGCTAGCAGAGCAACACACAACATGTATGTATAGCACAGATATTCCCCTGGCAACACCTTCAAAAAAGTTTCTGTTACTTAGTATGTCCATCCAAATGCAAATAAATGGCACTCCTTTTGCTCTGGTGCCTTTGCAAGTGTATCCCTTTGTTGTTCTTTTTTGATGATTTCCCTTTTAACCTGACATTTTTTGAGAATATTTTATGTCAGAAGAGGACTAGTAAGAATTCTTTCAGGTCTCAAATGTTATTCCTTGGTTTACCATGAAAACCTCTATGGGAAATATGAACTTTTCTTTCCAGAAAAAATAAACAGAAACTTGGGAGAAAGAATACAAGGGCTGTTCGTACTGTTCATACCACTAAATGGTATGGATAAATCACTTCCAAGTTTGGGACGTGAGCTTTTTAAACTAGACCACTATTGATTGGATCCTATATGAGGACAGGAGGGAAACACAGTGTTTTAAATATGCTAGAATTACATGATTGACCAGAGCACAGCTCATAGACAATCAACTCTCTTCAGCATCTCCAGTATTTATTAAAATTGCCTTTAGTATATATTTTTTTAGATGCTCAATAATTTTGCCAGAATTAGGTCGAGTTTTTCTACACATACTATTAGATAGCCATCTGAACAAACTCAAAATGCTGTCTAACACATTCTATCTGCAAATTAAAGAAAGTAATGATAGATTGCATGGTATGATTCTGATGAAAGCATTCATGCTAATACTACATTTCATCAGCTTGAGTGCAAAGTGTTGTCTTTAAATAAACAAGTAAACATAATAACAAATACCTTAAGTCCCTCTTTCTGTAACTCCTGAGCAAGGTCTCTGCAGAGTTCTTGACACAAGCTGTACTGATCTTCTGCTGTGTTAATTTCACTGAATGTTCTAAGATAAAAGTAAAGTCTTTTTCAGAATGAAATCTAAAGGTTGCTCAGTGATTGCCATCTAAAATGTTTCTTGAACAGTTAAACAAATCTACATTAGAAGAATGGGTCTGAGTTTCCTTTGAGTTTCCTCAAAGGAAAAATTAATATTAATACAAATATTGTACAAAAAGATTTATGCACATTTATGTGCTTCAAAATGTTTTCAAACCCTTCAAATAATGAAATAATTCAGCAGGTCAACTTTTCATGCAGTAGTTGAAAATGTGTAAGATTCAAGGTCATTAATGCTTAAATATTTGCAAGAGAGAATACTAACACCAACTGAATTCATGGAGGTAGCCAAGTAATTTGTACATAATCTCCTTTGCACACTGCTGTGCAACATCAGAAGAAAGAAAGGATTAGAAAGTCAAGATCAGAGCCAAGTGTCAGAAATAAATATTGCAGATGTTAAGAAAAAGATGCCAGCCAGGATAATTATGGATAGCTATAGAGGAGGAAAAACTAGCTTTCTGCCAAAGATGTTGCTAACTGCCTTTGCTAGAGCTTCTCATCAGGGGAAATACGGTATTATTTTTTATTAACGCATCTGCTTTTTAGGAATAACACAAGGGGAAAGGCAACACCTTCAGTGAGCAGTAGTTTTAAGTGAAGTTGGAATCAAAACTTACAGGTGTCAGATGCTTTTGGAAAAGTCTCACAGATCCACTGTTTCATGCCAGTAAAACAATGATTTATGAGTGTAAAGTCCCTATAGTTACACTGAATTTCACGTCTCAAAGTTATATTCAAGTTTACCAGATCACATCGCAGAGTCATCCTCTACTATGATTCACATTCCCCTAAGAATGTTTGCATGCTGCCAAACTAGCAGGCTGAATATTTCACTTTAGGTCCATTATCCAAAGAGTAACTGATGTTATACCAGCAACAATGCAGTGATTAACAATGCAGCATTGCAAGGCTGCAGTATATGGGAAGTTGTAAGAGTTGTAAGTTTAGAAGGGGCAGTATAGAGAGTGTGCTCTTTCAGGACCATCTCTTCCCCCCATACAAACTAGTTCCATGATCCAGGCAGCCCACTGACGTCTCTAGTCTAAACCCATCTCTCTCAGGAGAGAAGCAAGGAAGTTAAAACCAGAGAAGTACAACAGGCCACCCAGATTATCTGTCAGCCTGCAAACCAGAAAAACACTACAGCTATAAATGTATCAGCTCTGGTGGTATCAAACCCTACAGTGCTTACTTAAGCTGCCCAAAACTATTCTGTCTCAATAAGAATATGAATCTTCTCAGCTGCTTTTCTGAGATGAGTGTAGAGATAATTACTACAGCTCTCTACAGATTCTCTTTGAAGTATTTTCTTTCCAGAAGTTCACTTTTAAACAATGACATACATTCCCTTCTTAATGGAAGTTACATTGCTAAGAACTTAAAAGAGTTAGGGAATGTAACAATTTCAGTTACCCATGCAAAATTAGTGCCTTCAAGTCTGCGTTACACTAGACTTGTTATCCACGTGACTGCAGGCTATTAGATAATGTTGGCGTTAAATTGAAACATACAAAAAATTAAAGCCCTTACGTATTTTCACCCTACATTATGGCATAAAGACTACTTTGAAGCATTAAAAACATGAAAAGCAGATGATGAGAAAAGAGAGCACACAAACCAACAGGAGTAAATCCCTAATATTCTGAAGCCAAGAGTGGGGAAAAAAAAAAAAGCCTGAATCTGATGTAGTAAGCTTGGTGTATATATGGCGAGCTTTTTAACACATGTAAATACACAGTGAAATTATATGGCTAACAAAACCATACATTAATGGGCATTAACTAAGGTTAGTGATTAATGTACTTTTTTTTTCAATATTAAAAAGGTGTACCTTTCAGTGCTCCTACTTTTTCTTTCTCCATCCCTTTAAAGAGAAAAACAAATTAATATACTCATTTCACCTCGAACTCTAATCTTTTCAAAAAACTCTGAGACAGCCAATCATACTTCAAAAAATAACAGCAAATGTTTATAGAAAATCTGGATGCTAACTTTTTCTGCAAATCTTGTACACTGAGTTTGATTGGGTGCAAAGGATATATATGTATATATTTTTAATAAAACAACCTACTGAAGATGTAACAAAGACATAGATCAGATGTCAGTAAAAGTTATAGCTTACAAAATCAATCTGCTCTCTCTTATCAGATGGAAACACTTAACAACAAAACTAAAAATCCTATACTGTTTCACCTTGGTATAACTGAAGTACTGTTATTAAAACCCCAAACAGACTATGCATATTGGAATATTTGTTTATCCAAGGAATTAATTTGTTTTCAACAAATTATTAATTTGTTTTCAAACAAATTATTGTTCATGCTAAAGGTGATGTGCTAATACATTTTTTTTTATTTTTTTTTCCTCCTTCCAGTTTTAATTAAGCATCCCTTAAAAATGGTTCTGTATTTAAGGATTTCCTTAGAGCATTTTCTTTGTATGTCCTTTTATTTATGTTTTTTCCTTCTTCAGAAATAACAAATTTGATATCCTTAGATTTTCATAAAAGCTTGTCAAAGACAATGACCATAATACAAACCACTTGCTGAGAACTCATATATTCATATGCCAAGGGATTGGTTTTTCCACATTAAAAATCACTGAAATCAAGTTATTGCTAATAAAAGTCAAACTAAGAAAACAATTTTCTTAGACCACATCATTAAAAATGCATTTTCCTTAACAGTGATAACCTTGGCTTTTGACATGCTCCTTTTGTTATTATATTTCTTTTTTTAAAATGCAGTAGGAGATTTCTCAAACTGTACAACATCTAATAAAAAAATAAATATCTGTTATATTTATAGATGAAACAGGACTGAACATCTCTGCTTTGGATAAATAACTAATTTCTCTTTAGCTACTCTAGTAATTTTGAGGTTATCCTAAATGATACTGACTTGATCTCTTGATATACACTTATTCACAACTTCTCTGACAGGATTTTTGGATTTCATATTTTAGACATTCCTGTTACCCAAAGTAGCTAAACATTAAAAGCAAAATTTTATATCTTAGCCATAAGTATACCAACATTGTCTGTCAGAGACAGAAAAAAAATACAATTAAACAGGCCTAATATTCATTTTTTTTTTTTGGTCATAAAATGTGTCTTAAAATGTACAGTGTGCAACACACACAAGGAAACAGTTAGCAAGATGTAAACACAGGAAAGAATAAATAAAACCAAAGCATACTTTTCCAAATGTGTAGAACCCAACCCAAGGGAGATATCTAAGAAATTACGCCAAGATGCTTCTGAAAGAAGAAGAGAAAGCAGTGCCCTCTGCTGGTAAAGTTCTGAGCAAGTCACAATCCCAAGGGCTTTTAGCATCTTCTCTGTTACTTTTCCTATGCCTGGCACCTGAAAAAAAAAAATCATTAAAATTGGAAACTTCCCATTTGTGTGTCCAATACCAAAAACAATTTAAATCAAACACAACTGGCCAGGTTACTTAGAAAAATATATTTCTTCAGTGAAAATCTTTCATTTAGAATATAAGGAACATAATGATAAATATCATGATTTCTCCTACCTTTCTAATGGGCAAATCTTTTATGAAGTCTAGCACAGCCTGTCTCTCTGGAGAAATTCTGCATTGCCCATTAGGTTTATTACGATCACTGCACATTTTTGCTAACATTGTATTCGGAGCTATTCCTTAAAAACAAAGAAATAAAAAACATTTTTAAAAAATACAAGACAAAATTTAAATCATTCAATTTTTAAGAGCACAAGAGTAGCCTACATATTCAGCAAAGGCAAAAGAACAGTAACTAATGATAACAAGATTTGTTAAAATCCAGTAAAAAATTTTTGTAATGTGAGAACATAGATACGGTAGTTTAAACATACTTGATGCATCAGATAAAGTGTACCTACTATTTTGAGACAGTCAGGGTAACAAAACATGTACATGTCATCAGTCACAAGGGATTAAATAACAAGTGTTTTAAAAATACCACAAGTTAAATGGTTGAACAATTTTATGATGGTGATTATAGTAAGACAAAGGAAATAGGTGTAACAGTAATTATAATAAACTTCAATGTGAGGGAGATTTTTTCTTATAGTTCAGTAAAAATACTACAGTAATTTTGGCAAAATTTACCAAACTAGTCTTTTGTGGACTACCACTGCTGAAACTATTTAGAATTAAAAAATACATAAATATTTCACTGATGCTGTTTAGAAGGAATAAGGAGGTGTTGCTCCCTTCTGTTAAAGCAACTGGCCTAACAAATGAACTACGGAATTGGCTAGCAAGCAAAACAGTATTACTGTACAACAGCCCTAGTGGTCTAAAATTTTATTTGCTTCTTGTTATAATTGTCAAGATGGCAGAAGTAATTCTATTTTATTATCACTTATCAGTATTCTTCAATTAGCCTTCTAACCATTTTTGTTTTGGGGGCGTAAAATCCCTGATGCACTTGTAAAAGCTGTATCTGGTTTCTAAACAGTAACTTCTCCTCAGGAAGACGATAAGAACTTCATAAGAACAAAAATAGGAACATTTAGTAAGAACAACATTATTTTGCCACCATTCATGAAATAACACGTAGAGTATCTCATCTGCTTCCACCTACTACCCATTCCTTTACCTCTGCTTAATTTGAAATTTCCCTTGACTTCCACAACTGCTAAGAACATTCTCATTTTTATTAGGGACCTAATCCAGATTATCATCAAAACAGTTGAGACTTACAGGTAGGTTGTCTGAAGACAAAAGACAGAAAACTCACATGGTTAAATATTAAAAAGCTACTGAATATTTTATTAACTTCAACACATGTACTTCTCCAAGAACTAGCTTTTTAATGAATTTTAATACTGTATTAAGCAAGGAACAGTGTGGGGAAACTACTAGAAGTAGCAATATGCATCTAATATTCAAACTAGCAACAATTTAGCAATTGGTTACAGATTACTCTACAACCACAAGCTTTTGAAAACAACTTATATGAGGCACTAAAACAAGTACCACCAGTGCTAAGATTAGCTCCTAAACCCACTGGTCACTTCTTCTACAGTATTTCTAATTCAAGAAAGAAGCAAAAAGAAAGTTATAACTGTTTCTATGATTAAAAAAATAGGAGTGGCTTTGATAGACATAACATTTCTTGAAAAACTTGAAAATCAGTCTTTACAGACATTCAAAGGGGGCATATTTCTATGCAACACAATACTGTGGCAATGCTTATTTCTTGTGCTTGTAATGCCCTCTGAGATGACTGTAGAAGACACAGTGGAAATACAAAGCATTATTTGTGTGTTTGAATACCTGCACTAGCAGTCAGTTGAGTTTTCTGTTCAATCCTAAAGCGAATTTCTTTCACAGCTTCCTCTGCAGAAGTTCCAAAGACAACTGAATTTTCCAGTGACTGATCTTTTTGTCCAGGGTGGTCATCCATTAGAGGAGTGTTGTCTTCAAACAGCACAGGTGAAGAAGAGAATCCATCTTCATTCAATTTGCCAGACACATTTATATCCTCTTTATCTAGGTTACACAGAAACACAAACAAATTAATCTGTCCATATACAGCATATATTTTATTGATTTCCTTCTGCTGTGGTGGAAATGCTTTGATTATCAATTTTATTTTTTCAGTTTTAAAAAAAAATTGATTATTTAGATAAAATGGTCGCATTGTGTTTTCATTTGAAGAAAGGAGAGCCACAACTGTTTTGTTCTTAATATGATTTTAACTTGGCTGAGACTGGAAGAATTGGCTAGGAGATTGGACTTCATTTCCAGAGAATCATCAAGGTTTAATGGCTTGTTGCTGCAACAGCAGAAAATCATCACAATTTTGGCTTTACTTTTGTTTCATCAAAGTGAAGTCCAGATGCTTCCTTTTTGTGGAAATAAAAATCCTTTGCACAAGTTTCTTCAATATTGTCCAAAGATATTAGGATTCTGGAATATCTGATTCTAGAACAACCAACCTGGCAAGCTTTTCAGCTGCAGTCATTGTAGAACAAAGAACGTCAGCAACCCTTTGTCTGACTCTATAAACTTTACTATTACGATTCCACATTACCCGTGTTGCATGTGCTTCAAAAGAACACAGATAACAGAAGTCTGAAGAGGCACGTGACTACATATAAGTGATATTTGTTTTGTAAAGACAATGCCAGTTTGTTTCTTTCTATCCTGCTAATGTTTTTCAGCAAAGTATCCTTCATTACCCTCTTAATGGCTATTTGGATCATTTTTGAATACTGATAATACAAATGCTCCAGTTTGTGCTTCGATCGACTACTTGCATGACTCCTTTTTATTATTCCCAATTGGATACACAGCTGTGGGTGTGGATCCAACTCCATCTCACAGAGCCATATGAAATCCAGCCATATTTTAAGCATTACTGTACTTCTGCAGTGCTCATTTCTTCACACATTTTTAGTCTTGTAAAATCTTGTAAATAGAGCTTACGCACGCTGTTTTTGCAAACAATTTCTCACATTTCTGATGTGCAGGACTCATAGTATTCTAGAATACACTTTGGTGAATTACAAATTAACATTAGAACAATACATTTATTTATTCTATACCTCCTTAAGTCATAAGGTCATAAGATTATTGCTACTTATTTGCAAAATTGTTATGTTCAATTGTAAAGACAAAATACAATCTAAAACATGTAATTGGGTATAATAAATCTAGTACCACTTTTCACACATATGTATTCAAGAGTTAAAAAAAAATATCACTTCTAAATCCTAATCAGCATGGCACAGGTGACTAGTACAGAAATGAACCTGTAACCTAACAAATAATGGGTAGATAGTACGTGGACAAATTACATTCAGACTTAAATACCTGTATTTTAATGGGTACAGCTTATCTGAAACATATGTTATATGCATGAACAGAGAGAGTATTTTGCATACCCTTTTCAGTAGTGCTTTCTGTGCTGAAAAAGAATCTTCTCTTATCTTCAGGCCAGTTCAGTCTTTCCTCCAAGTGCTCTGTTATATTCAGGTAGGCTTCATCTAGGCCCATAGGCATAAAATGGGGATCGTATTCAGCCAGTATTTCTCTAACCTTCATAAATGATAGAGAAAGCTTAAAAACTTGTTGATGTAAAGGCAGATTTTGACAGACAATTATTAGGTGAACAAATGTACTCTGAAACTTCAAGATGACTGATCGATATTAAAACCATTTATAGAACAAATAATTTTGTGATATAGAAAAATTATGGTACTATTTCTCTCAAGTAGCATGATATCAATAATAGGCAAGAATGGGGGGTTAGAGCATTGTATTTTACTGCAATGGTCACTAAGATGAGTGAGTAAGCTCTCAACAGACACCAGGTTCACAGTCACTGCAGTAACCACCTGAACAAAACTCCAGGGATCTAGGAAATAGGCAGAACCTCAGAATGAGCACATGAGCTGATTTACCCATCTGTGCACTGTCTGTCAGACATCAGATATATAAAAGATAAGAAAATCTACATCTTAAATTACATTCAAATGAAAGTTACAGCCAGTGGTTTAGAGCACGGGTCAGTGCCACTGGCAAAACTTTAATGCTGAATACATCCTCCAAAAAGGCAAAATATTAAATTTAACAGAATAAAATCTCTACTTTTCCGCCCTTCCTCCTTCCCCTCCAACTTTTCTTCTTCTTCTTTTTTTAAGGAGGAAAAACTGACTGCATCATGTTTTCTTTATCAGTTTTGGTCAAATTCTTAGGTATCACAACATTTGATCACATGCACCTCATCTCTCTGTAAATGATTACTGATAGGATTCACTGCTCAGCTTTTAATGACAAAATGAAATTTATTTAGTTTGCAATCCAAATCCCAAGAGAAGAGCATAAATATAAACACAAAACAACTATAATTTTTAATACTTTTATCCCCAAAGAACAAATGAAGCATGTATCATGAAATCCAAGATTATTACCAAGGTCAAATCTATTCTGAAAGAGTAATATTTATACACACTTTGGAATGGAAGTGAGAAGAATCAAATTCAACCAAAATTAGTCAGTAGCTTACTTCAATTTATGTAAAGAAATTGAGGCTTCGTAAAAGTAAATATATAATTACATCTTGGCATAATTTTATTGAAGTGAAGGAACTTGTAACATGCATGAATTTAAGATCTACAAAATATTTTTCTTTTCTTTCCCTTTTTTGTTTAAACATGATTTTTTTTGTATGCTAAGTATTTCTTCTGGTTCTAAGTAAAGCTACTTGTATTCAACCAAGATGTAACTTCTTTCTTCCCTAATTGTTTGCACTTTATTTCAAGTTCCTTCTTTTAGAACAAATGAATCTGCATCTTGAACTCAAAAATGCTCTTGGCCTCCCTCTTCAGTAATTAGCATTCTAAATGATGATTATATATTATATGTAATTATTACCTCTATGTTGCTTATGTACATGCAGCTTCCTAATAATTAGATTACACGCCATGATTTTGAAATTTTAAGAATAACAGGTCTCAACTGGTATCACTAGCTCATTACACGGTTTTGAAGATTACTATCTTTATCACTACTGATTTCATTAAAACTGCAGCAGGGGTGGACATAATGAAAAACATCTCCTGTCCTGAAAGCACCCATGTTTTGTTTAACTTATGTTCGAATACATTTCACTGAAGAATTTAACATTTAAACCAACATTTAATTTAACACTTAAACTAAACATTCTGTCTGTCTGTTCTGTTAAACTACTCCTTTTTATGCTATCTAAACTGGTAAAGTCTAGAACAAAGTACATTCATATTTGGTTAGTGTTTTCATTTTCCAGACTTACCTCTTTACTCACTTTGCCATATTTTTCAAAGTTTAATGGTACTATAGTTAGATGTGGACACAGCTTTTTAGCAATAAATCCAGGCATGGCTGCACGTACACCAAATCTCCTAGCGTGATAGTTTGAAGTAGACTTAGGAGAGAAGAAGTAAGTTCAGTGCACAGTTATCAAGTTTTCTCACTTAAGTTTAGTGTTAAATAATCAAGTTCTAATCATGTAACTCCACACAAAAAAGACTGACAAGGGTGAGAATTAATACAGATTTTTCCCCTTTGTCTGCTTACATCCTTTAAAATTTTATCAGTACACTTTCTACCAAAAAATAAAATCCAGCTTACATGGCATAAGAACAGACAGTTGCTCTACTATTTGTTATTTCTTTCCACAGTCATAACATTTCTCTTTATAACAGTGTCACTATATGATGCTATTATTGCATGTTATTATGCTTGAGATTCATGCAAGTGATTTCTGTATTAGCTTAACATTTGGCCTTACCAACATACTCATTGATCCCACTGCAATAGGCTTTTCCTTCAGCTCTGGATTGTCTCTCATTTCCACAGCTGCATAGAAGGCATCCATATCAATGTGTACAATAGTACAGCTAAGGTTACGGCTCTGTTCCAGTTCTATCACAAGTCTGTCCACCTGAACAAAATAAGCCAGTAATTAAAAAACTATTAATCTTGCAGAAGTGTAACAGGACAGATGATTCTAAAGACTTTAAAAAAAAAAAGTTGTTTCTGGTGACACTTGCTCTCAGACAGAATACTGGTATAGCAAATGGTACAAAAAACAACAAAACAACTCACATGAAAAAATACGCCACCTGATTCAGACAGAAACTTGGTAAGACCCATTGAAGATGCAGCTTTTGCTACTGTGATGCAGGTTGTTAAAAAGAAAAACACAAAACACCTGAAAATATGTAGATGGAATGTGAATTTCCAGCACCTAACTGATGCTACACACTTCAGAAAATTGGCTCAGACATGAAGAAAAGACCAGTAACTCAAAGAGCAGAACCACCTATCTTGTCTCGTCAAAAAAAAAAAGGTCTTAAACAAGTTCACGTACTGGTAATAAAGTTAATTAGTTCATAAAATTCCCCAGCACTTGTTACAGAAATATATATAAGGCTGGATTGTTAGCAAAATTGCAAAGCGACTTTTGAAGAAAAGATCATACATAGAAAATAGTTAGAAAATACTGCCTTTCTCTCAAAGAGTTAAAGACAAATCTCCTATTAGTAGACTGCGAGCTTGATCAGTTCCATGGGGTTCTGAATCAGGAGCATACAGATCTCTCAACAAAAACAAACTTATTGTGCTTCTTAATTTATTTGCATTCTTTTACTAACAATCTTGTAGATCTTGTGTTTGTTTCTGAAATCTATGTTTCTTTTGACTATGAATGAGGTACAAAGAAAGCACTGCTAGAAACTATGTGTGCATTACTTAAATCAGTAGGCCTTTAATTTTCTGTTAAGATCATAGAATCATAGGGACCCACAAGGATCATCCAGTCCAACTCCTGAGTCCCCAAAGGGCCACCCAAAAAATCAGACCACATGTCTGAGAGCGTTGTCGAAATGCTTCTGGAACTCCATCAGGCTCGGTGCTGTGACCACTGCCCTGGGGAGCCTGTCCCAGTGCCCGACCACCCTCTGGGTGCAGAACCTTTCCCTAACCCCCAGCCTGACCCTCCCCTGTCCCAGCTCCATGCCGTTCTCTCGGGTCCTGTCGCTGTCCCCAGAGAGCAAAGCTCAGCGCCTGCCCCTCCGCTCCCCTCGCGAGGGTGATGTAGACCACAATCCTCCCCTCAGTCTCCCCTTCTCTGAGCTGAACAATCCGAAGTGACATGAGCCGCTCCTCATTTGTCTTCCCCTCTAGACCCTTCACCATCCTCGTAGCTCTCCTTTGGACACTCTAACAGTTTTATGTCCTTCTGGCATTGTGTCACACAGTGCTCACAGTGAGGCCGCCCAGTGCAGAGCAGAGCAGGACAATCCCTTCCCCCGACCAGCTGGCAGTGCTGGGCCTGATGCACCCCAGGGTAGGGCTGGCCCTCCTGGCTGCCAGGGCACACTGCTGGCTCGTGCTCAGCTTGCTCTCGACCAGAACCCCCAAATCCCTTTCTTTTAGGCTGCTCTCCAGCCTCTCGTCCTTCATCTGTACATATAACCAGGGTTACCCCTTCCCAGCTGCAGAATCTGACATTTGCTCTTTTTAAACTTCATATTGTTGGCAATTGCCCAGCTGTCTAATTTGTTCAGATCTCTCTGCAAGGCCTCACCACTCTCAACGGATTCAACAGCTCCATCCCATTTGGTATCATTCATGAACTTGCTCAAAAAACCTTCAAGTCCTTTATCCAAATAGTTTATGAAAACACTGAAGAGGACTGGTCCTAAAATGGAGCCCTGGAGAACCTCACTAGTGACACATTGCGAGCCTGATGTAACCCCATTTACAAGACCCCTCTGGGCCTGACTGTCAGCCAGTTGTTCACACATCTTATTATGCTTTTTGTTAGCACCACACATAGTTCTCAGCAAAAGAGAAAGTATCAAAAAAGAGAACAAAGTGCTATCTGTGATTATCCAGCCACACTAATGACTATGCTAACCTCTATTTACACAAACAAAAGGTTGCTGCTGTTAGCAATGAGTTTCAGGCATACCAGAGCTCAAGAAACACCCATTGCAAAATGGGACAGAAGTAAAAGGACACTCACTCACATTCACGGCACTAAGGTACCACTGCAGAAATGTCTCTGGCTCAACTGCAATGAGTTTATGATCTGAAAAAAAATACTTATGTGCAATTTGCACAGTTACTTGAAGAGTTACCTTCTTATTTCTTGGCAGAGCAGCTTAATTAAAAAACAAAAACCACCTAATCTAAAATCTCATCCTTTGAAGCTCAAGATATTGAACACAGACAGGCAACTATGTATGTCCCAATTAAATTACCTGAAAAAGTCTTTTCTTTGGTTTGCTCCAAATTCATTTGAGCAGTGAATTGGGGCCTCAGATTAGGCTGTTACATGTAGAAGAGTACACCGTGCTCCCTGAAGCTGAGCAAACTGGTTTAGAAAGATTAAGGGCCCAAGTGGAAAGTGTTGCTGGCAAGCCATTCAAATAACAAAAAAAGCCAGCTACTCACATGATACATATGGAAGAAGAAGTTTCTTCCATTCTTCTTTCACTTAAATCCTTCTGAACAAAGTTGATTTTCTTTACATTACAAATTCATCAAGAGTTCAAGTCAAACTGTCATCATGGAAAGCATCCTTTTGTTTTTAAATTATATTTTACAAAGCATTTTCAGGCTATTCGTAAATTCAAGTTGCTTAATTACTTTAATGAAGCAGTTTACTGTCAATCATTATTCTAGCTACTTAATTTCTGTATTTCAATTTATCATATTTATAACAAACTTTTTTGCTTTTACTCCCCCAGTGTATTCCTAACATGATACTTACTCATCAGATACTGTATCAGTCTAAAGAATGAATGAAAATTACACTAAACAGAAATATGAAAATATAACTTCAGTAATAGTGACTGATTAAAATAATATGCCAAAACAAAAGATACCTAGACTTACTCAGAGAATCCTATGCAAATCTCTCTTTAGTAGGGCAAAAAAAAAAAGTTATGAAAAGCTCTTAGAGGCAAGGTAGAGAAGTTTTTTAAAGTTGCTTTTAATTTTCCTTTGAAGGTAAAAAGGGACAACATTTTTTAATTAATATTTTTTTTTATTTTCTAGATCAAAAAAACATTAAAATGTATGACTGGTATGTATAAGTTTAATTTTGCCTATAGCTACTTGTATACAATTTAGAGTAACCTCTCATTCTTTATCTTATGCAAAATACAAGTTTTCTATCGTAATTTGCTTTATCAAAGAAAAATATAAACGGATTATTCAAAATCTTTTATATCTGTAAAAGCATCTGACAAGATGAAGAGATAACAAATAATGATACTACTTTTTTTAAAAAAATAACGATTGTATGATACTATACGGTATATTATTTCCCTTGTGAGAGAAGGGCATTTACTAGCAAAACTTCAAACTATTGCTTGGCACACATAGACTCTAGTGGTGAGAAAGACAATATTACATTGCAGATTCTATATTTCATTTATGCTATTGTTTCCCTACGTAACCTGGATTTTCTCCAAAAAATCTAGTATGTGGGAACTTTTTTGTTGGTTTACTTTAACATCACAGCTCTTGCATTGACTGCCAGCTTAGGAAGCCATATCTCAATCTCTAACCAACCTACAAACACAACTTGACCTGAAGATGAAAACTTGCAGCACTCATGTTTGCAGACAACTTTGTAATTCCAGAGTATCTCCCACTTATAAACCGTAAGAGAACAAATCCTCTCACACTATATCAGGAGGTAGTACTGAAACAAAGAGTTGTTAAGAAAGTGATAGAAAATGATAATAAAGAAAAAGTTGATAATGAGAGCCAAGTATATCCATACCTGAAAGACCTAAAGAAGGTGATTAAATAATACCCAGCACATATTAAGGAATCCATATAGGACAAAGACGACTTGAGACATGGTGGAGATAACAGCCTGGGGAAGATTTACTGGAGGTTAACTGATGGGAAATGGTGGAGGCATTGAGGAACCCACACAAAGAGATAAAGACTGGCTGAAATAGGAGACTGAGGACTTCATCACAGACCCTGGGGTTATAGACAGAAACTACTTCAGAACTACTTACTACAGAAGGACAACTGATATTTATCTGGGGATGTGGGACAAAAAAAAAATAGATTTAGGGTAGAAAAAAATGAAAGAAAGTACAGAAGAGAGCAAAAAGGTCAGAACCTGTGATAAAGAAATTAGGGTAATAACAATCACGGACCAGAACTTATTTGCATACAGGGGATGGAACAAATATCCAAGATTTCCAGATTTTTTACAACTTGTTTGTCAAAGATCTGAAATTAGCCATCAGAAAAGCATGCCTCTCATCACTCTCTAATAACAGTCCTCAAGCACTATGGCAGCTAACTTAACAGTTATTCAATTAGGAAAAAAAGAAGACTGTTATTTGAGCAAGTGGCAAAGATTTCGAATATGGGGTTTGAAACGCAGGTTTTAGTAAGAACCACATGAGGTATTTTCTCTCTTTAAACTTCTTTTTGCTTTCATATGAAGCAATTTTCATACAAATCATTAAAAGAAAACAACATTAATTTTGCAAGATCAAAGAATCAAGTTCAGAAAGACAAAGGTAGTCAAAGCAATTCAAATATGTTGACTTTCACTATATGCACTACATATTCTTTAATTATATACCTATATACTAATTTTATAAGACCCATGTAATTCATTTTATAAGAAATCCTGTCCTCTGTAGAATAAAAGATTCTGTTGGAAAGAAGGATGGAAGTGGAAGTATGTTTTCATGCTTCATAATTTAATAGTTTTCATAATTAAATGACTCAAATGCTACCCCAGAAAACTAACAGTAATGACTAGCAGAGACATAACTGAACCATGCTAAAAACTAACAAAAATAGTTGAGGCATACAGGTTTATAACAAATTTTTTTCAGAGGGACTCTGTACTTGCAAGCTTTTCTGGGCTCAAATTTGAGAAACTGGCATCTAATTTAGCAATGTGATCTTCAAAATATACAGTGAACAAATAAAAAGATTGTACAACAAAGATCAGGACCTGTAGTCATCACAATGGCTTTCAAAATTAATGGGTGTGATTAATTTATTTTTGTGCCCTCAGGTCTTCATCTGCAAATCAAAAATATCATTCTACTTTGCTTGAGTATTGCAAGAGCGATTTAAAGAGTGTACAACATAGAAAAGCCTACAAGGAAGTCGGTAATTCTTCATTTAAAGATGGATTAGACTAGTGTATAACAAATAAGGTTTGGGGCCACCCATTGAACAATGAGGACAACAGTAAATAATGAGTAACTGCTCACTCAGTGAACACTGCACTTTTCACTGAATGAAACAGGAAATTTTTCCTGTTAGGGAAAAATAGCATGCAATCATGTAATTAAAGACTGAATCACAGTGCAAATGAAAAAAGAACCAAATTAAGCCTCTACAAGTAACTTTAATTTTGTTGTGTCTAAGAATGTATAGCGTGCAACCTGGTGTTTCAGTTTTCTTTAAACAATATTTCACCCACAGTAACATTTACGATACTATTCTCTATCATTAGCATGTGAGAAGAGAAATAGTTCCTTCATCTTTCTAATTCAGGACACCTCTATTTCTTGTGACTGCTTGCCATTATTATTTTTTATTTATTTATTTTACTAATTAGCATAGATAAAGAATAAATTAATCCAGAATAGTTGACAGCTTTGATCACTTTCATTCCATTGCAGGTCATTTAACACAAAAATACACGTTCTAAGAACAGAAAGTAGACAACACTTCTATGATACTTATTAACAAAGTATTTAATGAATCTTCCATAAACCATAATGACATCCCTTTAAACTGTACAGATTTAGAAGAACAGGAATTACTTTTCTTCATTCTATTCAAATAAAAACATTTTAGTTAGGTTTTAGAACCTATTTAATCTTCTTCCAGCAAATTTTTATTAAGCTTACATCCTCAAGACACTGCAATTTTTTGTTTGCATGACTAACATCAAAACAGCAGCCAGTGTTGTGCTTATCAACAGAATTTACTGCAGTAAATTAAAACACACCAAAATGTTTATTTGCTGTTTTCTCCAAAAAAGGTCTTTACAAGATTAGTACCTGCAACTGTGCTTTCAAGAGCTGTTGTTGTGTAATTTTCTCTTTTAGCTGCATCATTTTTTGAATTCGTTGGTTAACTTGTTGATCTTTTTTAAGTTCGTTTTCATAAAATCTGGAACCCTTGAAGAAAATTGCAAAAACAGTAAGGTTTTATTTTTTTTGTCTTTTCCTCCAACAACATTTGATCTTTAGATACAGAAAACATGAGACACAGTAATGCATGCTTTGGATTTTCATATAACACAAGAAACCAGTGGTACTTTAAATCTCTCTCCTCACATGACACAAATATAACATTCATCCTTCTCAGACCCATTCTAACTATGAGACAATTTAGAGAACTTGCTATGTTTACAAAAAAAACAAACCAACTTGTTCTAAAACCTAATAAAATAAAACTTCCAACACAGTAGAGATAAATGACAAACTATTATTTACAATACCCTCAAAATAAGGAATATAAAGCTCAAAAAAAATTGCTCTAAGCATTTTGTCAAACTTCCACACTGTTGAATCTACATGGAAATAATGGCATTATAAGTAAAGTCCACTTCTAATGGTGGGTATTTAACTAACCATTTGACCTTGAAAGGCATTGCAGAATTAGAAGCTATTTAGAAGAGGATGATGAAAAGCAAATAGGCATAAAATTCCTCGCTCTTAAGTATGTAATTGCTACTTCAAGAAAAGGGATGAATAAGAGGAGATGTAATGAAAACATACAAAGAAGACAACAATGTGGAGATTGTATGTTGTGACATCCCTGTTCCCAACTCACAACAAATGAAAAAAGCCCTACAATGAAATGGAAAAGTGGAAAACTCATAACCAGGAAATAAAATATTTTTCTCTTACAAGAGAAATAACATTTGTAGGAAGAGGTACCATCTTCTGTTGAACCAGCTGACAAAAATCAGCAGAAGTAGACAAATTTGTAGTTCAAAGTCTCTGACTACCAAACTTGCACTGACACCAAGAATTCAAGAACAGTCAAATAAGAACCATGCATTTACATGAAAAAGCAAAAATATTCTCTTTTATAATTATGGTAAAAACTATTAATAGAAGGACTATATGTCATATCTTATTGCTTAGAAGAAATTAGGGTACGTTTTCTTTCTTCATCAGATATACATACCATCTTTTCTCCCCTCTGCAATGAAACATGACTTGTAGAGTCTCATTGAAAGAAATCAATACCAGAATGTTGGTGTGGGAGGCAACACAAATATTTAAGATTGGTATTAAAGCAGGGGGGTTTATGCTTTATTTTGGTTTTGTTTGTTTGTTTTACATCTCTTGCAGTATTTCACAGCTGAAATTATACAAGTTTTTGTTGAAATACAGTTATAGGTAGTGTTTGTAGGTTTAATTTTGAAAGGACTGCAAAAGAAGGTAAGTTTCAGAAACAACTGAAGCTTATTTTCAGATTTTTTGAACTATACCTGGTATTATATTCTCTTGCTTTATTGACAGAAATATATCCTAATACAGAGAAGCCTGTATATCAGTTTTGAAAGCCTATTTTACAGCTCATTCCATTTCAAAACAGGTGATGAAACAATAACTGTTCTTCAGAAATATTTTTTTCCAAATATTGTTATGAGGCATGTGTATGACAAAGAGCCAAGTTTTCAAGAAATAGGGAACAAGTAAAAGAAACATTTAAATCAATAGAAGCCTTGACGTGCCTATGTGCAGGAGCAAAGAAAAAATAAGAGGAATAATATTTCAGTGCCTTGTAGATTTGTGGCCTCCTCTGAGGATCTTTGATACAAAGCCACACACTATTAGCCGCCTCTCTCAAGTACCATTTAAGAAGGACAAAAAGACAGGGACAATGGAATTCTAGTGAAAGTATTACAAAAATATGGTCCCATCAACTTCATCAGTTACGGAAAGGTGACCGATAGAGGTAGCTCTACTTGGGTGATGGGGCGGGCTCCTCCTAACGAAGGAATGGAAAGGGGAAAAGCCTAAAGAAGCTGAAACCTTCACAATACCTCTGAACAACGCAGTGCTATTTATACACTGCTTCAGGCAAAAAAGGAACACCTAATGACCTATTCAGTTGTGTTCCTCTAAGTCCCTGTACATGAATCCACAGGTATGCTAACCTGCACTCCCTCCCCATACATGCATTTCTTCTTAAAAGCTGTCCTCCATTTACACATGTGAGGGATAAAACCTGGGGTTGGGACGAAGAGGGGCTTACAATGTTGGGATGAAGCACTGGGGGGGGAAAAACGGTAATCAAACCAACCTTGGTAGCTTCCATGATGATTTTATTGATTTTCTCTTTATCCAAACCTTGCATTCCAGCTTTGTTATCATTGAGGCCCATTCTAAGCAGAAATCCATCATTACTAGAGCTGTCATCACCTTTTTTCATGTTGTCCATAGTACTTCTTGGAAACTAGTACTACTCTAAAGACTTAATATCCAGAAGAAAAAAAAAAAATTTAAATCATATTAAATCATATTTCTTTCTAAGCTCCAGCTAAACAACACAAAAATAATTTGCTGTGTATTATACTTATTCACAAAAATGACATACACAAATATGGAGACACATTCATGTAAAGTGGCTGGCCTTCCATACCCACCAAATAAAGCCATCTGTAAGTCTGACAGAGCTTCGAGACAGTAAGATTTTACTTTTTGAGTAACTTAAAGAAAAACTCTTTTAAAAGCTGTCTTACAGAAATAATTGAGCACCACTAGATTCAGGTAAAGGCTAGCATCTTATACCCCATTATATAGCCTGCTAGACTATTACATAACAAAAAAAAAAAGGAAACAATGATTTTAGATTGCAGAAATCCATTGTTCATTTAGTCCTCATTCCTGCTTGAGACAAGCCATGTAAACTTTCCCAGTATTTTCTAACTCAAATTCAAAACTTCTGTTTGAATTACAGCTCGTCTTTTAGAAACAGATGGCTTTAATTAAAGGCTTTGAATAAAACCTTATTGTTTAATTCAGGGTAAAATTCCTACAATCATTTTTTTTCCATTAATTTGTAGAGCCATGGCATCCAGTTAATGGAACTTACCAAGCTTTTCCTACTCAAGTGCTGCCATAGACAAGTTTTTCCACATACAGGTACCTCTGATATGTGAGACATCTTCCTTTATACTTTATGAAAGTAAATAGCTGAACCTTTCTATAGGCTCTAATTACATGGTACATTGTTTAGATAATAAATTTATCTTAAAATGAAAGAACCTAAATTAACCTCTTTAGCATGACCTTGTGGTCTTATTTTTGTTGGATTGAAACAAGCAGGAGTCTGATATTGTCCTGAATTATTTAACACACATTTATTACTGGAAAAGCATAGAGAAGGACCTTCTTCCTACTCGAAGTTGCTGACTCATAAACAACTTAAGCTTTACTTTCATGCAGGAAGCACATTTGCTCCTGCACTTCCTCTTCAAGCCGCTCCATATGACAGGAGCCCTTCCTGTTGGGAGGAACCACACCCTTTCAGGCACTTAGAGAAGCTCTATTAAATGCAACCACAAACTACACAATTCTAATAGTGTTACAATTTGTCTAGAGGGTATTTTAAAATGCTGCTTTTATTACTCCAGGACTTAAGTGGAACTCATTATCGACCAAAGTGAAGAATGTCATTATGTATTTTCACATTTAGAGCTGATTTTTTTGTGACGAAAGAACCACATGGCTGACTTTTTAAAATTAATGGTGCAGTGTTGGTATTTTCCTGAAGATCACCCCCTGAAACACTGTAGCCAACTGGAGCCAGCTATTAAAGCCCTTAAAAATATTCTGATAAAAACACTGCAATTTTAAAAATATTCCATTAATTTAGATTATTTTCTATGATGCCTTCCAAAGACTTAAGACCAGTTAAGTAAGGTTGTGTTTATCTACAGCTTGTTGCATTTCAAGGAATAGTAAGTACCTGGAGGTGCAGAGACCGGAACTCTTCTCTTGACCCTTTAGTAGCACTTTAGCTTCTATAGTGGCAACTGGGAATGGGAGTTGCTTCATAGCTCTTGTGTGTATCTATCAAATAAAAGACAATGATGACAAAACGTTCATTAATCTTCCACTTACAGGAGGACAATCTCTTACAGTTAACAAACATTTACGAGAACCAGGCTGCTAGACTACAACCGAAGGAAAAAACACTGCAACACACACATCACTTCCAAGTTTCATCTCAAGCTCATGCACATCCCCATCTCAATTAGCTCCACAATAATTCCATTGTTACTTGCAATCTCTGGTATGTAATGGGCATAATTCTCAATAAAGGCTTTTCTCAAGGTAAATGCCCCTCCAGTACTCCCTCTGGTTCTTTTATCACTCTTTCCCTTCAAGAAGCTGGCATGAACACAAAGGTATTGCTTCCATTTCCTATTCCAGTCTTTGCAACTTTTTTTTTTTTAGCTGTTTCATACTCTTGATGAAGTGTCTATCCCTTGCACGTACAAATCTTTCCCATCCTTCATTCAGACCACTCTTAAAGGCTCAGTCTTACAGCAAGGGCTTTGAACACCAATGCATGTGTTTAAGTCAAAAGCCTTCTTTCTCACACTGTTATATGTTGAGTGAAGAAAAATTACCATGATGATACCAGTGATGAAAAAAAAAAGTTTTTAAAAAGTCTCATAAATGCTAGTCTCCTAACAAATTTTATTTTTTCAGCCTCTTGTGTGAAACAAAATACATTGCTACTACAAGACAATAAACATCAAATAATACCTTAGCTGGAATTAAGAGGAAAATATTTATTTAAGGACATTAGTCATTGAAGCTTAAATGTGTACAGAAGGGAAAAGATGAATAACAACTGATACAATTATCAGTTGCTTAACATGAATAGAACAAGATTATCTTGCTTTCAGAGTAACAGGCCTAAAAATTTTTTTTTTAAATATTTAGCATACTTAAATGAATCATGGAAATGTCAATAAAACAACAAGTACTATGCTGACAGATAAAATCGTCAGTGGATCATCTACCATAACAAATATATATATATATATATGTATATATTTAAAGGAAATGCAGGAGAAGCACCATTTGAAACACTGTAAAAAATGTGAACAAAATGTCAGTGTAGAAACTGGTAAAGATAAAAGTTTTAATAGCAAATTATCCCAGAGAAAGCAAATAGCTAGTGGTGACATAGTATTAAAAAGTTTTGGCTAAATCAACTTGGAAAAGTGGGTAAAAGTTTAGAGTCTAACAAAACACTGGCTCTGAAATGTCTAGGTAAAGAGTGACATATTTGTGACATATTTTTGGCATGCTGTCACCTCAAGAATGAGACGTTTCCTTTAAGCAGGGCACATTAAATCTCTTGCAGTGTCATAGCAAGTAAATAGAGTGTGAAATCAGAAGACTGAGGGCAATCTACAGTTAAATACTATCCTATTATTCCTGTGATTTGGAGATAGGGACAAGAAGCAGTAGAATCATTGTTACACAGCAGATGCAATTTTCCATTTGCCACTGCAGGGGCTTCTAAAGAGGAAGAGGAAGACTTAAGCACTGAATGCCAGCAGTTAATGGCAAAACAAAAAGGTGGAGAAAAATCATGGAATATCTGAGACTATATTTCTGTGACTATTCAGTTCAGTGGAGACAGTGTTATTATACAAACCATTAACACTGGCAAAACATGTTAACAGTTTCCTTTCATTGATAGTGTAACAACTTGTTGAGCAGTAATATTAGGAATAGAAAGGGTCACTTCCACAGAAAGCCTTGAAAAAGAAATTGCCACACTAAATGATGATTTGATGCACGTAAATTGTGTACCACTTCTCATAAAGAAAAATAAAATAAAATCTGTTATCTTTGCTATCGCAGATGCTCCTGCCAATAAAAGAAATAAAGCATCAGATGCAAAGTTACTAAGATATACAACTGCTTACCTCCCCTGCAGCTCAAAAGAATCAAGACATCTACCACAAATGTAAGGGATCATCTTTTATATCTAAATTGCCCACAGTTAGTCTTCACAGTGGGAAAATACACAATGTGTATATACATATGACATTGCAAATAGCAACACACTTATGAAAGACTCTTTCCTATACAATTTTTAAAAATTATTTTCCTTTTTTGGGGATGGCTAAAATAAGGATCTAAATTTTTATTTGTAAATAGTTTCTTCAATTTCTGTAAAATTCAAGAAGCCTCCAGTAACATTTCATGAAAATATGACATCTCATTTGTTATGGTATAAACCCAAAAGAAACTTCCTATTTTCTCTTAATTAAAGTGTTTTAGACATTCCTTTATTTAAGCTCTTCTATTTTTATTTTAGCAAGTACAAAACAAAATTATAACAGCTACATTTGCATACAAGTGTTGAGACTGGGTGAACAGCTAACTTCAGGAATTCTGTCACTGGATGCAGCTTGTATCAGAAGAAACTAAATACTGTCTTTAATTTCAGTGACAAGGTCAAGACGCTAATAGGAGTTGTTTAAAAACTTTCAATTCTGCATCTTTATCAGTGGTCTGGATGACTGGATTGAGTGTACCCTCAGTAAGTTTGCAGACGAGACTATGGTAGGCACGAGTGATGATCTGCAGGAGGGTAGGAAGGCCCTGCAGAGGGACCTGGACAGGTTGGATCGATGGGCAGAGGCCAATGGGATGAGGTTCAGCATGGCTAAGTGCCAGGTCCTGCACTTTGGTCACAACAACCCCATGCAGCGCTACAGGCTTGGGGCAAAGTGGCTGGAAAGCTGTGCAGAGGAAAAGGACCGGGGGATGCTGATTGATGCTGAACATAAACATGAGGCCCCAGTGTGCCCAGGTGGCCAAGAAGGCCAACGGCATCCTGGCTTGGATCAGGAATAGTGTAGCCAGCTGGACCAGGGAGGTGATCGTCCCCCTGTACTTTGCTCTGGTGAGGCCGCACCTCGAGTCCTGTGTTCAGCTTTGGGCCCCTCACTACAGGGACATCGAGGCCCTGGAGCATGTCCAGAGAAGGGCTACGAAGCTGGTGAAGGGCCTGGAACACAAGTCCTATGGGGAGTGGCTGAGGGAACTGGGGTTGTTTAGTCTGGAGAAGAGGAAGCTCAGGGGAGACCTTATTGCTCTCTACAGGTACCTGAAAGGAAGGTGGGGGGAGCTGGGCATCGGCCTCTCCTCCCAGGCTACAGGACAAGAGAAAATGTCCTCAAGTTGTGCCAAGGGGATGTTAAGTTGGAAATCAGGAAACATTTCTTCACTGAAATGGTTGTGAAGCACTGGAACAAGCTGCCCAGGGAAGTGTTTGAGTCACCATCCCTGGAGATATTTAAAAGATGTGTGGATGTGGTGCTTAGGGACGTGGTTTAATGGTAGATTTGGCAGTGCTAGGTTAACAGTTGGACTTGGTGATCTTAGAGGTCTTTGACAACCCAAATGATTCTATGAAAAAGCACTGGAAGCACAATAAACAGTTAACCAAGATTCACAGATTCACAGATTTTTCTAGGTTGGAAGAGACCTCAAGATCATCGAGTCCAACCTCCGACCTAACACTAAGTACTCCACTAAACCATATCCCCAAGCTCTACATCTAAACGTCTTTTAAAGACCTCCAGGGATGGTGACTCCACCACCTCCC
Source organism: Anser anser (assembly GCF_964211835.1). Classification (NCBI taxonomy): domain Eukaryota; kingdom Metazoa; phylum Chordata; class Aves; order Anseriformes; family Anatidae; genus Anser; species Anser anser. Next base: position 61,758,812 of record NC_139723.1, on the reverse strand, counting down.
TGGGCAGCCCGTTCCAATGCTTAATAACCCTTTCGGTAAAGAAGTACTTCCTAACATCCAACCAAGATGAACAACTTCATCCAGTTTTGACCACAAAGGATCACTTCCCAGACTTCTGGCTAAGATCAAGTGTACTGTGGCTTGCACTATGCTCAAAAATATAACTGCTTCTGAAGTTTGTACTACTCCAAAAACATCAAAGAGAAGGAAAAAATGAAAACAAAAATCTTTCTTTGAATTATCACTATATATAGTGAGATCCCTGGTCTTCACTTTTTCTTATGAAAACTTTATAAATGATCCATTATCAAATACTAGAAAAGTTCAGAGCACTCAGTGCAAGTGTGGAATAGAAAAATTTCTTCCATATTGTGCTTCAACCAATTATTAAAATAATCACATCCACATAGAACATGGTTGTAAAGAATATGAAACTCCTGAAATGCTTCCTAAGTGTTCAGAAGATCCTCAGAAGTGAAACATGAGTGAAATATTTAGCTTCAGTGAAAGGGGTAATTCAGCAGCTTAAGACTCAAGAAGAAGCAATTTCAGTTCTTCCAAGAGATACACTTGTCATAAAACTTTTCTGCGTCAGTTATCTCACCATAATGCACACTTGAACAAAAAATCTCATAAGCCAAGCTAAGTTACATGAATGAAAATATGCAAGCTCAATTAGTGTCCCTCTCTAGCGAGAATAATACAAAAGTTACTGACAACAACCCTTTATATTTATACACTTCATATTTAACTGAGATGGAATTAAAGTTTACTGTTATAAGCAACTTCCTCTACTAAAAAAACATAAACTAATGATATACATACCCTTAATCATCAGCAGCTACTGGTTCTAGAACTTTGATGGGGAAACTCAATCATTTATTTGCGAAAACTTTCATTTATATAAATGTAGAATATACTCAAAAATGTCATGTAGAAAGTTATATATACACTGAATCAAAATATGAGAGATCAAGCTTTCTTTCCCTCATCCCCTCCCCCTCTTTTTCTTTTTTGATTTTTTAATACTTATGACAACTATTTCTACAAAAGATGTGGAAAACTGTTAAACTCTTCTGTAAGTGGATGGAGATACTCTTGGACAGAAACAAGGATCACTTGTACCAAAGACAATACTTCACAAGTAAGCATGAAATATGTTCTCTATCTACTTCATTATTTTGGGCCAAGCATTGAAAAATACTTAAAGAGAACAAAATTGAAAAAATGAATTCAGAACAAAGAAGCCAAGCAGACTGATTCAAGAGTAACTCTCAAACCCAACCCTTCAAATGTCTCCCTTGGACTGGAAATTATTATTGCGGGAAACCACATCATGGGCCACCTCAGAACAAAGCTGCTGGGTGCTAATGAAACACTGCTAAAAGTAATAAACAGAATACAACAGACCTTCTCATTATGACCACAACTCACCCAAATCAACATTTCAAATGGGCACAAACTTCCTCCCCCCTCCCGTTTCTAGTTAAGATAGAATACGTGGCCACGCGGCAACAATTCTTATTCCACTCCCTGTACAGAAGTATCTTCATCTAGGCTGTGCATGTAACTGCCTGAAGTACCATCATTAAAGAAGTAAACCCCAGCTACGCCAACTGGGTATAGGAACTAACGCAACAGAGCCAGGCCATGTGAACAACGGCTTTCCCACAAATGCTTTGTTTTATTTCTTGAATTTCTAAGACAAGAACAACCATATATTCAAACTAGCAAAGCTCAACCCCACTAGAATATTTTTAACATCTCCAGTACTTACAAGGTTACACTACAAACTGCAGTAGTGCATTTGATTTCATTCAGCTTGACTTAGCCACTACTTGAGTGATTTAAGAATTTTATCCTGATGAGGAATGTTACATTATATCATTTCCAGCAGAAAAGTCTTTATGGCACCTGTCTTTACTAAGTATTCATTCAGCAAGGAAACATTCTAGCCATGGGCAAATTTAACAAACTCCATAACTCTTAATTCCTTGTAAAAACACGTTTCCCAACCAATAATTTAAGTATGAGTTGCTCTTACAGTCTTTGCTTCTCAGCAGGAGAAACCACCAACAGACACGCGCAAGCAAGCACATCAGTCTGTCCTTCTGAACCACCAGATCAATTCTTTTCAGCCACAAGTGGGCTGGTATTTACTAGAGCCCTAGTTACTCAACAGCCCCCGGAAGAAGACTTGTGTCAGTTTTAATCCTGTAGGGATTAAAAAACAGAGCTGCCAGGAACAACTGTGCAACGGTGTTATTAGCAGGTAAACATACACAGTGTTAACCACCCAGGTTCTCTACTAGCAACATTCAAAACTGCTACTGTCTCACTGCTTTCTCTGAATGGATCATAAAATGTTATTAGTTCTCTAGAACAGAGAATCTCCTAAGAAACATCTAAGTACTATTTACAATTGTAATCAGCTGAGTTATGTGATAAATTAATCGTGCTAAGCATAACACTCGGGCCAGGATTCACAGAACTTAAAATTCTAAGTGCTCACCCAAGCTGACATAGCCCAATGGGACTATTTTTCAAGTATCGGTTGACCCAACACATTTTATGAAAACTTAGATCTTATCCAAGTACCTAGGAAATAGCTTTCAAAAAAGAGCCCTAGAATTATGTCTTTCCTGAAATAATTGGCTTGCAAATTACAGACAATCCAAGCCTTTTAAAAATGAATTCACACTGCAAACTAAACAGAAAGAGACTGCTTCTGACAATGCCCAAAATAAAGATGTCAAAATACGTATTTTATGCCATGCAACTATTTGAATAATTCTTCACAACCAGCTAAGTTAAACAAGTGGACTATCTATCCCCTATTAATTTTCTGCAGGCTAGATGTGGTACAGTTTTGCTGCAAATCCTGCTTTCAGCTCCTCTATAGCTATGTTCTGAAAACCTCATGGTTTTAAGTCTTCACAGTTTATTCCAAGGGCAAAAAAACTGCTGTGAATATCTTTTCCTGTCTCTATTCAACAGCTCACAAGATCTTCTAAACTGAAAAAGACTAATCACAAGTGTTTAACCAAGGTTTCCTTGTATTTCTAGATTACTGGAAACAAATGCTTTAATTTTTTAAGCCAGAAAGAAAATAATGAAGGAATTGAACTATTATGAACATTCATCAGTAAGAAATATATTAGAAGTGGTGTAGTTATCTGCAATCGCATTATTACGGAGATGTGCTTATTGCTTATATATTCATAATTAGCAGTAATCTTCTGTTTAAATGTTTTACTTAAAAGGAAAAATCCTAACACAGAGGATAAAATAATACATTTATTTTAGGAAAAAGAAAGTCTGAATCATTTATATCTGGGAGCTTATACTGCTAGGCAATATGCTCTTCTACAAACAAAACTCCTTCAAAAATCTTTTAAGAAAAATAGTCCTAAATTTAAGAACAAGTTTTAACTACCAGCATGAACATACTAGAAAATACACTAATGATGAAAGTGTTTTAATAACATACAGTGAACACACTACAGCTGAAGGTACAATAATACCGGAAATAAAAGATATAAGAAGCAAGAAAAAATCAGATATTTATAAAGTTACTGATTTAATGATGTTTATGAGTAATATCTTTAGAAGTAAAACTCCAAAAATACACTTTTGTATTACACTTAGTACATCAGCAATACAGAACAATAGCAACTGTTCCAGTATTCTATGAAATGTGATGATTGCTTCCAATTATAACAATGATTTCTAAACTGCTCACAATCTAATACATCGGGAATAAAGACTGAATACAAGAAAGGGCTTGCGATGGAAGAATGAATACAGTGATGAAGCACAAAATAAAGCCTCAGTGGAAAAGGCACAGGAAGAGGTATAGAAGAGCGTGTATTCAACATCAGTACATCAGTTTGATCACCTTCATTTACTGTGGCTTTGGTTTGCATCACAGTTTGGCCTCGGAGCACGCAAATCATATTCTTCTCAAACTTAACTGGAAGACTGTAATTCCAGAGCATACCTGATGCATTCCAATTGCTAATGGAGGTTCCCAACATGGGACCAGACTAGAGTTAGTCTGAAGAAAAACCTCTAAAAATATAAACAGGATGAACTTAAGGTCTTCAGCACCAAATCTTGTCTTTGCACATCTATTCCCACTGCACCACAGTACTTGCTCATGTAGACATGACCCAATCTCGCTAAAAGCAATAGGCAACTAGTCATATATGAAAAGGATGGTCAGAACATTAGAAAGAAAGAAGACGTAATTTATCTTAGGTTAGTCACAATCTCAATACACCTGTTTAAAGAACATCAGCTGGTGACATTATGGGGGGAAAAAAAAAAAAAGAAGATGATGACAAGTTAGGAAGATGTGGCAGATATAAAAACAAACAAGAAGAGAACAAGAGAATCTGCAACTATGGTGATAATCCTAGACAGAAAATGCAAGGGTGCGTGGCTACCTGAGTACACATCACTGCCATTACCAAAAGGCTTGTTCAGACATGTCTCTTCATTCCCTACTCTCAATGAGAACAGATAATGAAATAAATTCAGAATGTAATAAGGAAAAAACAACTACCTTTAAAAGTGATGCTACTTAACTTCATCAATATACTCCCGAGAAGAACTATAATTTTTTCTTACACGTTTCAATACATATAAAACTCAGCCATCCTGCTTGCTTAACACTTGGAGTATACTGCAGCAGATGCTAAGGACAAATATCTTCATTTCTTTCCAAACAGCTAGTGAAGCAAAGCACAAAATTTCTCAACAACTTTATACATTAGAAAGTTGTCAAAAATAGCATCCACAATAGCATGGTAAGAAATATTTCTGTGCATTCCAGTGATTACACAAATATTAAAATGTCTGTGACTGTCCTCTATTTCTAATTGTTTAGGATAATTATGTTGCTTTACCACGCGCTTTCAGTGCTGCAGACGTACATTCATTGTGAATATCTTTATGCCAAAGACTGAGGGAGTGAAAGTTATTTAAATTTTAGCTGTCCCTTATATAGAGAATGCATTTAAACAGACATCTTCATGGTAAGAGCTCTTTCAACAGATAATCCTCAGTGGAAACTTTCAAGCAGCGTAACATGGAAAAATTACACCATGATTTGTCACAGGGAGTTAGAGAAAAATTGACAGCATCATTCTTTTGACGCTGTAGTTTTGAACCAAACTATTTAAGCTTTAAAAAAAAAAAAAAGTAATAAGCAAAAAGATGAGCCAGCACAAATATGAAGTTCCTCCCATGTCCCTATATCTGTTCATAGACTGTTAAGCGATAAACTCGCTTTCTTTCTAGAAGAATTACTACCTCCATAAATACCGGCAAAGTTGTACATCTCGGGTGGAGCTCTGACAAAGAACTAACATAGAACTGACAAAAAAAAAAAAAAAAAAAAAAAAAAAAACAGGTATTATTTCATTCCCTTTTCTACAGAAACAGTCAGACACACGAGACGCGGCTACCTCACGGCTCGGGCGGGCGGGCTTCTGGCCGCCGCTCGTCGCTCGGCTGACACCGGGCCTCCCGGCAGGGCGCTGTCGCCGGCACCGGGCGGGCAGCCCCCACACGCCGCTGCCGCCGGGCCAGAGCCGCGACGCGGCGCAGCGGAGCCCCGTTACCGGCCGCAGGCCATGCCGTGCCGTGCCAACCCCCCCCCCCACCGTCCCCTCAGCGGGCAGCGCCTCCCGCCCCTTCCTGCGGCCCCGCGGCCGCCATCTTTGTCACGGGAAAGGCTGGCGGCTCGCCCGCCGGCACCCACCGTTCTTGGGGCGGGGAGGGAGCCTCGGCACCTCTGCCAGTCCTCACGCTACGGAGCGGGCAGGGCCCATTAGACGCTTCCCCTGACTAACCAGGGAGCCCTGCGCTACCCGACCTCGACAGGCGAAAAGCGACGGGGCCAAGATGGCGGCAGGCGGGAGGGAAGGGTGGAAGGAAGGAGGGGGGGACAGACTCCGCGGGGGAGGGGGGGAACTACAACTCCCGGCAGGCCGCGCGCGGGGCTGGGAGGGAGGGCGAGGGGAGGGGCTGGCGAGGAGTGGCAGCGCGCACCCGCCTCCCTAAGATGGCGGCGGCAGCGCTCTGGGTGGAGTGAGCGGCGGGCGGGCGCGCGCTCGCCCCGCCTCCGTTCGCCACCTCTATGTTGTGGCTCCTGCCGCGGGCCGGGGCCGCGGAGCTGCGCTGAGGGTTGGTGGTGAGGGGTGGGGGGTGGGTGGGGGGAAGAGCCCGGAGCCTCCGCGTCTCGTCCGTTGGGGCTGGAGGACGCCGAGGCTGCGGTGGGCGGGGGCCGCTCGGCTGTTCCCTGCTCGGCGGTGGTTGCGGCTGGGGTCTCCATGTCGGACAACCAGAGCTGGAATTCCTCCGGCTCCGAGGAGGACCCCGAGACCGAGCTCGGGCTGCCTGTTGAGCTCTGCGGGGTGCTCAGCAAGGTAAGGCGCTCCCCCGGCTTCCTCGCCCCGCCGGCGGCGGAGCCCGGCAGCTCGCGGGCAGGAGGAGGAGGAGGAGGAGGAGGAGGGCGACGAGCACCGGGACGAGGCTCCCACCGCCGGCCGCGGAGCCTGGCGGCGGCTCGGGAGCCCCCCCCGGGAGGCGCTGGCGCGGCCTCGGCCCCGGCCGGGCGGGTGGGGAAGGCGGCCGAGCCGCCCCCCTTCCTCCTCGGAGCGAGTTTCGCCCCCCCCCACCCCCGGGTGTCCCCTCCTGGCCGGGGCTCCCCGCTGCCTTCCCCGCAGCCCCCGAGGGCAGCGGCGCAACCTTCAGCCCAAGTGTCAGAACGGCGCAGTGAAATGCCCCTGCAGCCAGAGGTACGGGAGGTGGGGAGGAGAGGAAGGAAAATGGCACTAGGGCTCGTTTCCCTTTTTAAGTATAAGCGCTGCTATTTATTTTTTTTTTTGGTCCTTTTATCGCTGAAAATGAGATGACTTGCAAGTATGCGTTGGGTGATACTGGGAAATTTTATTTGGGGGACAATTTTAAAGTTGTGCGTGGAATTAATAAGATTGAAAGCAAAAATTTCTTTGCTTTTTTTTTTTTCTTTTCAGAAAATACCCTCATAATAACAATTAAATACCTTTAGAATTAAACCGCTATGTTTTGAATTTCTTTCCCGTCCTGTGTGGTGAGGGCAGGAACCAGCCTGTGCAGAACGCGCAGGTCATGGGATTCTGGGATCATAAACCGGCCCTGGGTGCTGAGAAAACGGTCATAACAAGGCCAGTTCTCCGCTTTTTGTGGGAGACTCTGTGAAATCCTTCCAGTCTGGAAATGTTCTGAAACCCAGAGATGGGAGCAATGGCTAGGAGAAAGGAAAGGCCGTGGCTCTCATCTGTGAGATCTCATCATCTCTAGTGGATGGGGAGGGAGAAGACGAGGCAGACTTGAGGTGTTAACCCAGATAAAATGCGATGTTTTGGTTTAGTAGTGTAGGTTTTTTTCTTTACGAAGCTTTCTTTTGATTAGATGATTCTCACCATTGGAAACTAATGTTTGTGGGGTGCAGTTAATTTTGATTTTGGCAGATTAATTGCTTTATTGAGTTTGGTTGCTGTTCTTTACTGGAGTAACAGGTGAAGCCATGGCCTCTTTGTAAATTTGTAACATACATATGCGCAAGCTTTATATGTTTCTAGTTGATTATGTGGAGAGTAGCTGATGGTGCCTTTACTGTGAGAACACAGGATGTAATCTCGTCATACAGTCATGTGTGTCATGCATTCAAGAGTGGTGAAACCTGTTGCAGTGAATATTGAGGGATAATTTTACCTTTTGTTGATGCCTCAGTAATACCTGAGATGAACTAATTAAAATGAAATGGTACCATTTCAAACTTACTACTAAGCATATGTTTGTTTTTAAAAACTTACTGTCTATAATTACATTGTAAATCAATGAAAGTATGCAGCAGCTCTCTGTATGCTTAGTAGTGTTTCAGCTGTTCTGCCTTTGGTAAAGAGAGAAGGCTTTGAAGAACAGGGAATAATTTGGTAAGAGAAGCTTATTGTAAGTAAGTTTTCCCAGTCTCTTTAAATGTTTAAGAACTCTAGTTTTTTTTTTTTTCCATTGTATTTCCTGCTTACAGTTTTAAGGTGGATCCAAAGAACTTTGACATGGAAATGTCTTGATGCACAAGAATCCACATGCTTTAACCAGTGGTCGTTTGTTTGCCAAAATCTTTTTTTCTACCAAGTATACTTCAAGGAGTCTTTTCATTCGTGTGACATTTCGATTGCAACAGCAAATGTTGATTGCAGCAGCAAATGTAACACTGACTGCTATATTTACCTCACTTAACTGTGTCAAAGAAGGAAAGGTCCTTTCCTCCCTGTCCCTTGCTCTTTTGCCCAAGATGACTTTGGACTCTGTATTTTACGTCTGGTAGGAGTAGGGAATATAAGAGAGCAGAAGAGAGGAAGTCAGCAAGTGCTAATATACCTCCAGTGATGGCTGGTGTTGCCAGTTCCTGTACTAAGCTCAGCTGAGGCATTCTTTGAGAGATACTGAACTCAGCAATATGATATATTAGGAGATTGTAAAAGGCTTTATCTTTGGCGAGCAAATGTAGGTCTTAACTGTGCTTGAAAATGGTTAGGAATTTCTCAGGTGATTGTTTCTTCTTCTTAGCACTTAGCGGTCCTGTTATTTATTAGAGTTAACATGCAGTTATGGGACATGCGTTAACTAACATGTAGTATAATGTAGAAATTTGCCCATTAATCCACTTGCTCCCCCTCCCTGTTAATATATTACAAAATGGTGTGTAGTGGTTAGAATTAAAGGTAAAAAAAGATGTTTTAATCTTGCTTCTCAGAGCTCTTGTCAGAGAACGGTTGTCGTGAATATGTTGAAATGCTTACATGATAAAATTGTTCTCAATGCTTTTGTTTTCCTGTTTGCATTATTACCTAATTTGTTATTTTTTGCCCTGTGATTGAAGACCAGAGTTACAGAACAGTTGTGATACTCTCAGTGCTGTATGCTTCTACAGGGTGCAGTTTGGAAGTTGTGTTGGGAAGCAGTAGCAAATATAATGTACTAATAATCAGGACTTTATTAATCACTTGTAAGTAGATCTTTGTATGATGAGTCCAGGACTTGTTCCTGGAATATAAATTTCATTGCATATATGAATGTCTAGTCCCTAGAAAAATCTTAGTATCAGGATGATTGGATGTCTGCTGACAAGCACTTATCATCCTAATGTTTAGGGAATGGTTATGGAATGGTTAATGGTTATGGAACTAAAACCTAAAGCAATATCTGCAGGCAGTATTGAATTGATAAAGAACTGATTACTCTAGACACTATAATAGTTATACGCTATACTGGTGGGATAATGGTACATATGCGTTTACATGAAAATAATTAGAAACTTCATAAGAATCAGTTTGGTAGAAATTACATTGTATATAAAAGAATTCTTTCCATGTTCTACTTGAGTTTCTTTTTGTCTAATTCAAATTTCAAGTCAGATGGCTAAATTGAGCTTAGTGGTTAATGTTTGGTTTTCCCCCTCCCCCCTTCCACAATGTGTTATCAGTGTGTTTGATACCTTTATTTAAGTGGCCTTGGCAACAGTGTTGCAACCGAGACACCTGTTATCTTACTGTTCTTTTGAAACAACTGTTTTTTAGCACCTTACTTCAGCGGTTTGCAAAAGAGATTTTTTAAGAGCTCTGAGCAGAAGAAGAATGTTCTCAATTGGGAAAAACTTTTTTTTAAAAAAAAAAAAACACTTTTTACAAACTTTTTCCTCCTGGTACTTAAAAGCCTAAAATATCAACAAAATTCTTTTATTGTTATTCTTCTACTAGCAGATCTTTTATTTATTTATTTATTTATTTTACAGTGGACCAACTATATTCATGGGTGGCAAGATCGATGGGTAGTTCTGAAAAGCAACACACTCAGTTATTACAAGTCTGAAGATGAAACAGAATATGGCTGCAGAGGCTCTATCTGTCTGAGCAAGGCTGTGATTACAGTAAGTACTATTCCAATATTGCCATCTTTTCATGTTTTAGGGGTGTGTCCTGTTTTCAGCTAGGATAGAGTTAATTTTCCTCCTAATACTGGTAGGATGCTATGTTTTGGATTAGTATCAGAAGAGTGTTGATAACACCCTGATGTTTTAATTGTTGCAGAGCAGTGCTTACGCTAAGCCAAGGACTTTTCAGCTTCTCGCTCTGTCCTGCCAGCGGGCAGGCTGGGGGTGCAGCAGGAGCTGGGAGGGGACAGACCCAGGACAGCTGGCCAAAGGGGTATTCCATACCATCTGACGTCATGCTAAACAATATATAGGGGTGGCTGGCCGGGGTGGGGGGGCCGGTTGCTCGGGGATTGGCGGGGCATCGGTCAGCGGGTAGTAAGCAATTGCATTGTGCATCACTTGTTTTGTACACATTATTAGTAGTAGTACTATTATCATTATTATCATTATTTTCCTGTCCTAATAAACTGTCTCTATCTCAACCCACAGGCTTCACTTTTCCATTTCTCTCCCCCATCCCAGAGAGGGAGGGGGGAGGGTGAGCGAACGGCTGTGTGGTGCTTAGCTGCCGACCGGGTTAAACCACAACAGGGTGTTACTGTGGTTATAGGCTAATGTTTAGCAAAAGCAAGTAGGAGTACAGCAAATAATTCTATTAGGTCATTTAACATTAAGTTAGTGATATCAGTGCAACACTGTGGAGCAGGGTGGAGAGTTCCTAATAAGAAAACAGGCTGTTTTCATTGGAGATTGCAGTACGCAGCTTTTCATCTATTACGCTCAAGGTTTCTGTGCACAGGGGTACAATTTGTCTGTGGAAGAGGCACTGTTTTGCAAGGAGTCAGTCTATGACACAGGAACAACTTACCAAAGGAGGTCGCATCCATCACAAAGGCCTTACACTTTGTGTTGGAAAGAGAGAGTAGTATTTCTTTGACTTCTGACTTTCTGAACCTGAATAACATTTCCTAAAGAAAATGTTCTACCACTTCTTCCTCTGAACAAAGAAGTGTGATATTTGTTGCTGTTTCTGCCTAATGCTTGGAGATACAGTATTATGCCGATAACGGAGAACGTACAAATGAAATTTCAAAATGATGAAGTGGCCTTAGAAGATAAAGAAAAAAAAATCTGCTTTTTGCAGTTTTCAGAATTATATATATTCAATTAATCCTTGCTAAAAATCATGCTGTAGCTTTTCTGTTACTCTTAAAAGGTCCAGGTATATAACAGAAAACACGCACACCCAGCTCTCTCAAGCCTTCTTCATATGAGAGGTTTCCCTCTGATCTTTGTGGCCCTCCTCTGGACTTCTACTTTCTTCTATGTAACACATAAGCATACAAGAGCAATAGTATTTAACCGTATTCTACCAAACGTGTTTTCAAGATGAATCGAGGATGACAATGGAGATGTTTTCTTAATCTCCAGTTTACAAATAGTTTTATAATTTCAGAAAAGATTGGCTTGAAAAAACACGTGGATAGATTGATTACATGAACAGTGCATTTTTGGAAGAAGATTTTTTTGGAAAGCAGATTTTTATATTTAGATATATGACAGGTGTTGTAGTTACCTAAAAAGTAGAAGAGATTACCTGACTTTTTTTAAAAATCTTTCTTAAACTGCTTAAACTTCTAAATTTGCTCAAGATTTGACTTATTTAGGAATGTTCAATGCATAACAGCAGTCTTTACACATACTTGTTTGAATATACTTGTGGCAGTCTAGTAGTATCAGCCTCTGATCAGGAGCTCCATAAAAGTCTTGTGTTCGCTTGCGAGAGGCTTAATATATCTGCCAGGCAGAAATAGGAAAGTGGTGGCAAAGAGTTGGACCAACAGAGGTCTAGAAGAATGTTTTAGAGCATATCTCAGTAGCTTGAATTCCAGTTCTGGTAGTGGAGTGAGAGATTATAGCAATGCTGACATTGCTGCTGGAATGTTTCTGTATATTGCACTTTGTGATGGGAAGTTCAGGAACATCTTATGTTCTGATTAGGAAGTGTGTAACACTGAAACTCTTACAGATAGATGGCTTTTTTCTGTCTTCTGTCTGACGTTTCTTGGAGTTGAATCACTGTGTTTTTTTCAGTTCTTGAGCTTCTTGAGTATACAGAAAAAAATGATGTTGGGGAAAGAACAAAACGCGGGTACAGTTCTAAAAGTTAATGTGATATTTTAGTTCAGTTTTCATTAAGGATCATGTATTTTGAGGGGTATTTGACACTTAAGTTTCATTGTGGCTTGAAATGGCATCTCTGAAACTTGGTAAACTTCTGTTAATTACTTGTAGCTGCAGTTAGTGATTACTGCTTAAGTACTCGAGGTTCAGAAATACTAGTAGATTGCTTCTTGCCTCTCGAGGATGTAGAAATTTACTTCTGAAATTGTCATAAAACACTTTTTTTTTTGAAGCTCTTCATCTGGGCCAAAGTTTTGGAATGAATGCTTCTGGTTTAATAAGTGTTTGGTAGCAAAGATAGTAGGTGGGTTTTTTTCTAATCAGCTTTTAATAGTAGAAAAAGAATTATGCTCAAAGATAAATGTTTAGAATATTCTTCCTGTAGTATGTAGTTAATCTTTACTTCTATGTCCTTATAATATCTTAACATTGTAAGATCGTTAGAATGCATTTAATGCCTGAATATTTTTTTCTACAGTCTCTTAACTGTGCTGTAAATTTAGTTTTCATTGATCTTGCTGATCCAGAGTCAGGCACAATAACTGTCTCCCTCCTAACCTGGTGTATTACAAGAAGCTTTTCTTTAGTGTAAAGCCAGACAGGGTGGTATTGTATGGTGTTGATGTCTATAATATTTCCTTGTAGGAAAGGAGGCTTGGATTCTTACAAAGCTTTCTTTTAGGTGTTCATATTAGGTGTGCACATATTTGGTTTCAGCTGGGGACATAAAGATTTTTGATCAGTACTTATTGCTGCTAGTAGCATATAATGTATGCGTTTTTGTTGATGTATAAGCATAAACAGAAAGCTGCTGTCACTGCGTAGTCTTGCTGTATTTTCAGAAATTAAGATTACCGTAATGATTAGTCATAGTATTAATTATGAGACATTAAATTTGTATTCAGAAAGCCACAGTCCCTTCTTGTCTTCTTTTTTCATTCCTATCACATTGGGCAGAGATGCAGAGATTGATAGATAATTCTACAGGGATGTTTTATAAGATGACACTTGTTTCTTTCCTCTTTATTTAATGAGAGGAATACTTGTTAAATCGGCTCACTGAAATAACTTCAAGTATTTTAAGTGTAGAATTATAATGTCACCCTTCCACAACTGATATGTTTCTGTGGCAGTGGTCTCCAATTCGATGGAAACATGGGATTTAATTGGGCTACTGTCAATATTAACTGCTGAAACTTAGAGTTGACTCCTCAGAAATAGGAGACCAAAGGACAAGTATTCAAAGTACACTCACTGGATCACATTAAGTAAAGAACTGTCAAGAATTAGCCATGTACATGAAGTTATAAGAGAGGAAAGTGAAAGTCAATAGCTGATGCTGATTTGTTTTCAGTCAGATAATGAAAAACATTGAAGGTATTCAGCTGATTTATAACAGAGCGGAGGCTTGAGCTCAAGAGTTCTGTTATGTGGTTAAGGCTTGAGAAATCCTGAGTAGTATAAAAGGCTGATATACATGCAGACTTAACTTTTGTTCTATTACTCTATCCTGGACATCCTAAAGGGATGAACAATTGGCTGATAGATCAGGATCAAGGAGTTACAGTAAATGCAGTTACATCAGGCTGGCTGTCAGTCACTATGGGGTTCCCCAGGGCTCTATTTTAGGGCCAGTTCTCTTCAGTGTTTTCGTAAGTGACTTGGATGCAGGACTTGAAGGTATACTGAGGAAGTTTGCAGATGACATTAAATTGGGAGGGGCTGTTGACTCCTTCAGGGGTCAAGAGGCCTTGCAGATGGATCTTGACAGGTTAAAGGGCTGGGCAGTCAACAACTGCATGAAATTTTACAAGTGCATGTGCCAGATTCTGTACCTGGGATGGGGCAACCCTGGCTATATGCCCAGACTGGGGGACAAGAGGCTGGAGAGCAGCCTAAAAGAAAGGGATCTGGGGTTCTGGTCGAGAGCAAGCTGAACACGAGCCAGCAGTGTGCCCTGGCAGCCAGGAGGGCCAGCCCTACCCTGGGGTGCATCAGGCCCAGCACTGCCAGCTGGTCGGGGGAAGGGATTGTCCTGCTCTGCTCTGTGCTGTGCGGCCTCACCTCAAGTACTGTGTGACACAATGCCAAAAGGACATAAAACTGTTAGAGAGTGTCCAAAGGAGAGCTATGAGGATGGTGAAGAGTCTGGAGGGGAAGACAAATGAGGAGCGGCTGAGGTCCCTTGGTTTGCTCAGCCCAGAGCAGAGCAGGCTGAGGGGAGGCCTCATGGCGGCCTGCAGCTCCCTCACGAGGGGAGCGGAGGGGCAGGCGCTGAGCTCTGCTCTCTGGGGACAGCGACAGGACCCGAGGGAACGGCGTGGGGCTGGGACAGGGGAGGGTCAGGCTGGGTGTTAGGGAAAAGTTCTGCACCCAGAGGGTGGTCGGGCACTGGGACAGGCTCCCCAGGGCAGTTGTGACAGTACCAAAGCTGCCAGAGTTCCAGAAGTGTTTGAACAACGTTCTCAGACATATGGTTTTATTTTTGGGTGGTCTTGTTTAGAGCCAGCAACTGGAATTGATCCTTGTGTGTCCCTTGCAACATGGGATATTCTGTGATTCTAAAATACTGCTGCAGTTGATTGTCAGGTGGTATTTATTAAAGATATCCTTCATTACCATAAAACCTTATAGTTCTTTCATTCCTAAAGTCAAGCTTTCAATGAAGACTTCTGTGCAGATGGTTAGGAGTGGGTGTTGATGGCATGCCTGTAGAGGTGGATCTGTGGGATTCGGCTTTGGAGTTGGAAAGGGCCAGGGTCTGTCACTGAAAACACACAAATGCTTTGTAAGTTTGGAAATCCAACTTCCAGTAAAATTTGCCTTTCACATTGTAGTATTTTTCCCTTGATTACTGTGTTTATCCTGATGGTGCCATCGCTGCTTTTGAATAGAAGTATTTATACCAACTCACGCAGTGATGACATGATGTATCAAGAAGTAACCTAGTATGTGTAGAATAGCTTAAGGTGGAAGAGACCTCTGGAGGTCATCTGCTGTACCTGCCCAGCTCCAGACAGTTTCACAGAAAGGCCAGCACTAATTCAATCCTGGTGGTAATATATATTTCATATATTTTCAAACCTGTTTGCAAATTCTTAATATTAATGTATATCTCACGAGTTCTACAGTTTTCCTTAAAGGACTTGATGGTCCTTTGGGAGAAATATATAGAGATCTGTATGGTGAATCTTAAAAAACACTTAAATGTCATGTTTGACAGCTTTTAAGAATGCTTATTCTTGTGTGCACTTTTTTTCCTCTCTAGAGGTAACTATCCGTGCACGAAGAGTTCAAAAACTTACTTTCCACTGTGAGTTTGAGCTCTTCTTCAGACAGGACTCATACCTGTGATATTGTTCTAATCCAGTGGTTAGTCTTCAATTTATTTTACTTTCTGTGTTACTGATGCAGAAAAACGTTTTGATTTCTAATTTGGTAGCTTAAACAAGATGTAATAACTGATGCAATGTTTGTTTTTTGGTTATAATGAGATGATACACGCTCATGTCAAAATCTTAATGGAAATATGCTATTGGCTATCTGACTTTAAGAACATTTTGTTCTGTTGCAAAGAGACATTTAGGTAGTTCTGTAGCAAATGCCTCAACTAGGATTGACAAATGAATGCAGTGTGAATAGTGAAGGTATTTTCAGTGAACTAGTTTGTTTCCAGAAACAATGATTAGGAGAAACTGTTGCTTAGCGAAGGCAAGTAATTGTTTTACATTAATATACAAATTGCAAGTCATTCCTCTTCTGAATGGACTTCCAAAAGAGTAGATTTTTTTGACTTCTCTTGCTTGTGGGTATCTGCAGCTAGGGGCAGACAAGAAGATAGAAACTGAAGTCTACCTGAAAGACAGCGTATTTGGTTGGTACAAATTTGGTTGCCAATTCAACTTGTGAATAGTCTTAGCTCTTATTTCCTGAATAACAATAAATTGCTATTGTAAAGAACTTAGTACATATTCATGTTATAAAGTAGAGGCAAAATAAACATGTTTTAGTTACAGTTTAGTTACATCAGAGCTAAACTGGCAGCTTCCAATTTTAAGCTGCTTTCCTGACACACATTCTGAAGAAAGTGAGATTGTTCTTTCCAGTAATCAGCCTCTAATAATAAATAAAATCCGTGCCTTTTAAAAAGATATTGTAAGCTGAATAGTCACCCTTTGATTAGCATTTTATTTGGTTTAAGTATAGTATAATGTTGGCCACCATTAATAATTGGACACTTGTGAGCGGAAGCACAGGGTTTTAAAAATAGATTGACAAATTTACAGAGTACGCTTCAAACATTTATCTTAAACAGATAGAGAAGCTTTCTGTGGGAGCTTTTAAACAAATTTTGAACTACAAATACTTAATATTTAAAATAGATTTTTTTACTTGAAGGAAATGTCAGTGCAAAGCAAATAGTATTGCTTAAAGTACTTTTACATATCATATATTGCAAAGTACTGTCAAAAGGTTACCATGACATTAACAGTACAGTGCTGTTTCTTTTAAATTGTATAAAACATGAAATGTAACAGTGTTCTGGAAGCTGTTGGAATGATAGCATATAAAAGTGGATCCACTTGGAGGAAAAATGCAGGTAAACTTCAGATTTTTCTAGCTACTGCTCTGAACTTTGATCCTGCCAACAGAGCTGCATATGATAAAAGAAGAATAATGTAATTATGGCTTTTATCTGCTGATAGGTTTCAGTCAGCTGCTAGTGAAGTTGTGTGTAAAATGATAGATTTCAGCTGGTGAAAGCTTTTGTAAAAAAAAAGCTAATATATAAATTGGTGCCCTAGGCAGAAATACCGTAGCAGTAAATTTGTAATAATTGCCAATTGCATAAAAATACATTAATTTGTTTCCAGCTGTCCGAGGCTGGAAAACAGTCTTAGTATGAAGTGATGTGCATTTAATTAATTCATTTTCTGTAACTTGATAAAGTGCTTCCTCAGCCATAGTCTTTGCTAAAAAGATGACCCAAGTAAACAAAGGCATAGAGTATAAGCTGTAACTAGATAGGGGGTTATTTAAGACACAAGGCAATTAGTACTTTTAGACTTTGGTTTGTACCTTAAATAATCAAATTGTTACTTCTGGTTTGGTGGAAGATCTCAAGTTGCTGGTGGAGAAGTGTTGATGGAGATTCCATGCAGCATGTCCAGAAAGCCTTACAGAGCCACATGCAGTCAGGAATACATACTCATATTAGAAAGGCCTGATGCAATTGTATTTTGGAGAGGAAAATACCAAAGAGCAGTAGAAGAGTAATGGAGAGAAAGGTTGATGCCTAGGAGATGATGATACTGGGTGTTGGTGCAGCAGGCAGATGTTTCTTGGGTTATGGGATTCTCCCAAGCAGTTATTTTTAGCATTTCCATTCTCTGTATGAACGTGTATATGAATCAGACAGTCTTTCAATCTGAACCAGCAATGGATAGGTTGATGTTCAAAGTGAAAATGTCAGAATGTTGCCGTATGTTTATGAAAGTGCAACCAATTCTTGGCAATCAAAAAGCAATTATTTGGGTGTTGTGGATAAAAAAAAAAATAAAAAAAAAATAGAAGGCTTCTTCTGTAGTATGTATTGAGGGAATTAAGTCAGAAGTGGAAAAATAAGCATCCAATTCAGTTTAAATGAAACTGTTTATATTATGATGAAGAATTCCATAATGAATGAGGGGTTGGGGTCTCTAATGTGTAGTAAATAGCCAAATATTTTAGGATTGCCCAACGTTGCTGAGTAATTCTTCTTTAGTACTTAAATGTAATCATGTTACCACACGCTTGAAACTGGGGCTGTAATCCAACAGTACTTCTGTCAACTTTTTATTGTAAATTAGAATATTGTTCCTCCCCTTGAGTTTTTTCTTTATTAAGAGAATTAAGTTTTAAGTGTTCATGATTTGACATCTAATTCAGGATCATAATTCCTGCCCATGGGTTATATCTGAGCATTTTCATGCTGTTGAACTGTTCTTGCAGATGCTGTACCATTAAACAATCCATTGCTTGCATTTGGTATTATTGCTACAGTTTTATTATTCAGAATTTTTTCCTTATTGTTTCTAATCCATACTCTTGCTCAATATGAATCTTTGTCTTCATGAGATTGATTTATAGTTAATTTAGTTAGTGGTTACAGTTGGTTCATGTGTCACCTCCCCTCCAGGGGCTTAGGGTTGCTCAACTGTCCTGCTATGCAACCTGCTGTTGATTATCTGTCTTGTGACAGCCATTAATAGCATTTTTAACATCTCTGCTGTGGATTTGTGCAATCCTCACTTTCTGATACACATTCCTGGAATGCCATGTAAAAGGGTCAGAATACTCACTTAGTCTACCAGTGTGCTGCTGCACAATGTTTTGCTGCCTCTTAAAGTTGCTAACTCACTAGCTTTTTGCCTCTGTTCATACACACAAAATAATTCTTCACAGATGACTTAATTAGTGTTGGTTCTGCTTCTTCAAGTTCATCTTTTTGCCTCCTCTTTTAGACAAACTTCAGTAACTGCTTTTACTGTTACTCACAAATTCTAATCAATGTGGTTTAGATCAAATCTGTCAGGCTTCAGCCACTCCTTAGTCTGTTTGGCATGTTTTTCCTCTCATTTAAGTCCATCACTCCCCAGTTACGAGGAGTGGTTGAACAGAATTTGCCACCCCAAGTCTCAAAGCACTTAAGAACCCAGGTTGTTTTGTGACTTGTCTAATATATACTTAAAGCTTTATTTTGAGTTGCAGGAGAAAAATTGATTAAAAACGAAATGCATGTGTGTATGTGGATATGTACATTAATTCCTTGATACACATACACAATTGCATTCAAGATAACTGAGATGGAAGAGTTTAGGCTGACAAATAAGGTCAGTTTTAAACTTCAGAACAAAAACGTTTAGGCTGATGTTCATTAGCAACACGATCTGTGCTTATAATTCTTACACATTGTTAATTATCACTATACATTAGTTATTACATACTAACCATTATCATTATGTATTCAGAGTAGTCAGTTTTTAATAATTATATCCTAGATTACTTGTAAGTATGCAGTACCATGAAGCCAATAACATGTAGCTAGTCTGACATCTTTGTTCTTAAAGGTTGGACTAGATATCTTAGAGGTCTTTTCCAACCTAAATGATTCTATGATTCTTGATGGTCCTCGTGGTTGAGATCAAGGTGACCCCATGGGAGAGTTCCTTAATAAAGGGGAGAGGGACTGGGGTGGGGTGTGACAGGGAGGACAGACACTGAATTGAAGTAGGCATCTTCAACCACCTCCTAGTTTGGGATCTCTTTGTAAAATCATTGACTTTCTAGATGATTCCTGCTCCAGGGGTTGCAGCATGTGACTTTCCCATGCTGCAGAAGGTGACTCCCTGTTGCTCATCAGTTCTGGTGTTCACCCCACACCCCCGTGTAGCTGCTGCTACTTAGAGCAAAAGCAGTCTTCCCAGTCCTGGAGGATGCACTTTCTCTCTGACAGTAATTGACCATTAATGAGTTGTCTATGGTTCATGCAGCCACTGCTTTTAGTATGTGCTCCTGTTTTCAAAGCCTTTGTTATCTAGTGTTGAAACTGTACAGTCCTAATAAGAGGCACCTGGTACCAAGCCCTAGTTCACAGAATGAGTTTGCATGAGTTGATGATAAGCCTAGCAGATCTGGACTGGGGCCTTGCATAACACCTGTGGCCTATTGCTAATAATGGTAATAGTGCGTTTATAGAAAAGTATATATGGTTGTATTGAATAGTATTGAATTTGTTATGTTTGGATTCAAAATAAGCTAAATCTTAAAGTCTGCATAGTGTGCTGCTTTCACGGGTATGGCAGGCCTCTGCTTAAGCTGCAACCCCCCCAGCTTTCATAGGATGGGAAGATTCCATTTCCATCACCAGGAATCTGAGTCCAAGATGCTGTACTCTCTGGCACAACAGTACTGCTGCAAGCATGGCTTTTCTGTTAAGGTAGAGCATTCTGTGTGGGTGTTGCCTCAGTTTTCTTGTGAAATCCGTACTGGACTTTTGCTGCTGCCAGTGTATGCATTGCTTTACGATCATACATTGCACATTGTAATATATAATATGAGGTAACAAAAAGATAGTTAATTAATACAAAATCAGGGATTTAGGGATGCAGCAGTGTATGTGATTCCTGTTCCTATATTTGATTGTCCCACTGAAAAAAGCAATATGCATAGTTTCTGCGTTATTTGATTGTTAATATAAAGTGGCCTTGTTTCCTGCTTGAGTAATAATTCCTTAGCTTCTTGCTGTATATGAGATTCCTAATGAGTTTAACTCAGTGATTTCAAATTATTTGTAAGTTGAGGTTTTTTTCAGGTAATAGAATTCTGATATTTTTCCATGGCTGATGCACGATGTCTGTGGGTATTGCAAATATTTTATGCCTAATAGGTACATTAGAAGCATCACAGGCTGCATCCCATCTGCAGGGGACTAGGTTCTCTGGTCTAATTCCTATCACAAGTCATTGTTTTTTCCGTAGGCAGTTGGGAATAGCATGCATCAGTCATGTTTGCCTATAAACCAACACAGCGTGACTTGATGTTACATAGTAATTGCATGTTACTAACAGGAAAATACTGGGTAAAATACTAACCAAATGGGTGCTGTAAGACTATAGGATAGTTGTTCGTACAACCTACTAAAAATTACTTTTAATACGATTACTCTTTTATCTGAACCCTTACGCCGGGTGTGCAGAAAACCAGATTAACCAGGTTCTTTCCTGAGAACTGTAGGCTTGAAATTCAAAATGTGGTTTAACTACTAAGGTAACACGTACACGATATACTTGTTCCAGACTTGAAAAGGTGATTTTCAGATGAGAGGGCTTCTTTGCAATGGATTAAACCAAGCTGACATTACAGTTTTTATAGCGTGCTAACAAGCAAATACTAAATTACCTTTAGTATTCTTCTACTTTCATGGGTGCAGCAGGCCTCTGCTTTGCTTTGGAAAGGCAAAATAATTATTTTTAAAAGTGTTTATTACGTATTTGAAAGGCAGTTATCCTAACCTAAGATTTTAAATGCAGTATTTGGGAAGAAGCAAAGAATGTAAAAACATTTAATAGGCTGTTATATTTCTAAACCTGTTTCCTTGCTAAGATTTTTTTTCTGTGTGCAAATGTGCCACTATGAGAAAGCTCTGTCTGCCAAAACAATAAAGAATGTCGTCGTAGGCTGCAAAACACGGGACAGCTAATAGTTTGTTCATTACTACATTAAAAAGATAAAATGTCTCACTTCTGTCTTCAGATATTGTGTAAAAATACCACTAATTTAACTAAAAAGTGGGTTCTTATTTTTTAAGAAAAACAGCAAGTAAAGACGACACATTCTAGTTGACTTTTTTTTTCTGTGAAGCCTTGCCCGGATTTTGGAATTCAGAAAATGAAACTAGCATTTTGTATTGTGAATTTTGTCTTTTGTCTGTCCCTAATTCAGTGGGTTTCAGGGATCTACATGGATTTTGGTTTAGGAAAAAAGTTTCACAATGAAATGAAGTGGTACTTGCCACAGCTCTTGGGTTTTAAGTACATTTTGAATAAAACATATGATGAACAGTGTCTTAAAACACTTTCTCTAAGTTAATTCCATCCTGAGAATTGCATCTAGGATATCTAATGATTTTTTTTAAATCTTGCAAAATTAAAGTAATGACTTTATTTAGTAATTTTTATGTTTGTTATTACTAAGCCAAATACCTTCAAAAATACCTCCTAAATACAAAAGGATTCTGGTACAACTTTATAATGGTATTGGGGGTGTGTGGCAGTGTTTGGTAGTGGTAAGGGTGTATTGGGCTTGTGTGACAAGCTTTTGGCTGTGGAAGTGCTGCAGGGTGGTCTCTATGAGCAGAGCCCAGCAGCTGCCCCATGTCAGATCAGAGCCGGCTCCAGAAGGGACCCGCTGCTGGCCAGAGCCGAGCCAGGGAGAGACACTGGTTGGGCCTTTGGGAGAACAGATTTAAGGAAGGGAAAAATGGTGTGCTACAGCAGCTTGGGAGAGAGGGGTGAGAACCAGCCTTGCAGCCCCCCAGGTCAGTGCAGCAGGAGGGCAGGAGGTGCTCCAGGCAGGCAGCAGCAGTTCCCCTGCGGCCTGTGGAGAGGCCCCTGGTGGAGCAGGCTGTCCCCCTGCAGCCCACGGGTCCCACACGGAGCAGATCTCCACGCTGCAGCCCGTGGAGGAGCCCCCGGTGGAGCAGGTGGATGTGGCCTGGAGGAGGCTGCGGCCCATGGAGAGCCCCCGCAGGAGCAGGCCCCGGGCCGGAGCTGCAGCCCGTGGAGAGGAGCCCACGCAGGAGCAGGGGTCTGGGGGGAGCTGCCGCCCGTGGGGGACCCGTGCTGGAGCAGTTTGCTCCTGGGGGATGGACCCCGTGGTACGGAGCCGTGTGGGAGCAGGTCTTGGAGGGCTGCTGCCTGTGGGCAGCCCCCGCAGGCTCAGTTTGGGAAGGACGGCATCCCGTGGGAGGGACCCCGCGTGGAGCAGGGGCACAGAGTGACTGTAAGGGAGCAGCAGAGATGAAGTGTCAGGGACTGACCGCAGTCCCTGTTCCCCTGCGCCACTCTGGGGGAGGAGGTAGAAGAAGAGGGTGGATGGGGGAAGAGTGTTTATAATTTGTTTTGAGTTCTCCCTGCTCTAACCTGTTAGCAATAGACAATAAATTACATGAATCTCCCTATGCTGAGTATGTTTTGCCTGTGACAATAATTGGTGAGTGATCTTCCTGTCCTTATCTCAGCCCTGTGAGCTGTTTTTCATATTTCCTCCCCCTCTCTTTTGAGGAGGGTGAGTGAGAGAACAGTGTGGTACAGCTTAGCTATCTGTCAGTGTGAAACCTCCACATGGGTGCTGCAGGGTCCTCTGTGAGGAGGGGCTGGGGGCTGCCCTGTGCTGGCCACAGCTGCTTCCAGCTGACCCCAGTGGACTCTGTCAGTCAGAGACACTGCTGTTGCCCATTAAGGAATGGGCAAAAAAGCTGTGCAGCAGTGTATGAGAGGTACGAGAAAACTGAGAGAAACAACCCTGTCAAAACATGTCAGAGAAAGAGGAGGTCCTCCATGCACCAGGGCAGAGATTCCCCTGTAACCTGTGGAGGAGACCATGGTGCAGCATGTATTTCCTTAGAGCCCGTGTTGAGGAAGATGGGGGAGCAGATATCCACATTGCAGCCTAGGGAGGACCCCATGCTGCTGTAGGTGGATTTGCCCTGATGGAAGGTAGAGCGCATGGGAAGGACCTGCATGGGATAGGTGTGAGGAATCATAGAATCATTAAGGTTGGAGAAGACCTCCAACATCATCTGGTCCAACCATCCTCCTATCACCAGTATCACCCACTAAAGGATGTAATGGCAGAGACATGCTGTTGTGGACTGACCACAAACCCCGTACCCCATCCCCCTGCTCTTCTGGGTGAGTGAAGAGGAAACAGAAGAGTTGGTAATGCAGGAGTGAAGCTGAACCTGAGAAAGGGTAGTGCAGGGGAAGGTATTTGCAGTTTCATCAGTTTCTTACAATCCAACTCTATTTTTAATTGGCACTATTTGTTCTATCTAATTGGCTCTCTTTTAATTCTTAGTTTATGTTTAAATATATAAATTTATTTTCCCAGAGTTGAGTCTGTTTCGCCCTTGATGGTGATTGGTAAGTTGTCTCCCGTTCTTCTGTCTTGACCCACAAACTTTTCATCTTATTTTCTGTGCCTGTCCTGTTAAGGGTGAGGAGTGAGAGAACAGCCAGGTGGGGGTCTGGCAGCCAGCCGAGGTCAACCCACTATGATAATCTAGGAAGTCGTCATAGGCATAGCTTGTGACTAATATACTTCTTTGAAAGCACAGGAAGGGACAAGGTTTGTTCTTAAGCAGAGGCAGGGCTTTTGCTGCATGTAGTTGAACTTTAGGTAAGGAAGAGGAGTCTAAAGAAAAATACAGTGATGATGCTAGTACAGAGAAAATTGTGTCAAGACAGAGTACAACCAGAAGACCATTTGGACTAACATTGTTCAGACTGTGTTCTGGAAAGTGAGTGGTGACTCCAGAGAGAAATACATTGTTGACAAAAATAATTCTCATTAGTATTTAATAGGACAAGACAGATCATGTTTTTAGACCTGTCTTGTCAGGTAAAATTCTTACCAAGCATAGGATTAATTGGTGAAACAGATATTGATTCAACTGAAAAGATTTTTTGGTTGATAATTAAGTGCTACTCATTATTTATAACCTTAAAAATGTACATCTGTTAGTTCGTCTCACAATCTTCTGTTCAATATTTTTTCAGAAGTTATTGTTTCCAATCAATTTAAATGTTGTGGGAATGGGATATAATTCCTCTGCAGTTTGAACCTATTATGGAATGAAATGCTTTAGAAAAAGTATTTTAAGATGTGCACTTCTTGAAACTTGGCTAAGGTTTTCCACTTTATTTTTTAGCTGAATAATCACAGCCTTTGCAAATTCCAAATGCTGATTTTTACATGGGAGCTGAAATGTAGTTTTCATGTGTACTTTTAAAATTAAGAATTTACGCTGGATGATTGAAGGAATTAAAGTAACCTTTTAACTTTAGTGGGTTTTTTTTGATAGCACTTAAACACAAGCACCTATAGAAACTGTTCAGATAACTTTTCCTTCCTGGAATCAGATACATTCTCATACTCATTTTGTTCCAACAGTCAAAATACTCATCTTGGTTTTAGTCTCATCTCTCAAACTGCAATGTTGGTTGTTTTTTATTTTTGATATGTGCTGCCTACTATTGTGCCTACAGCCACAGAAAATGGTCGGGTAAAGTCTTCATTTGATTCTGCTACCTGTTGACTTTACATTGCTTTCACCAGCTTCCTCTCTTACTGTTGCATCAGATAAGCTGCTACTTAAGGTCCTCAGTGTCATATTTATGTAGCTCATCATATATAAGATACTGGGCCTTCTCTCTTAACACGAAGTGGTGGTTTTGTCCACCACTTCATAAGTTATGAACTATGTGTCTGTTCCTTGGTTCATTTCACCACCTCCTGTTGTGAGAAGCATCCCTTGCCTATGTGCAAAGTCATTCTTTTAAAGTTTGTTTCAAAAGTAACATCAGGTCTTGGATGGAGTTTAATGTATTCTGACACTGCTAGTACTCCTCTATCCTTTCTTGTCCTACAGATACTGTCCTGGAGTATATCTAGATGGAAGCTAGAGAGAGGATAGAGGGGGTTCTGGCACTTGAATGAATACATGCAGGGCTGGAACCTATCAAATGACCTATGAGAACATATATGCAGATATGTAGATTTTATGTGGTAGCTGCTCTGACATCTTTTCTCTGGCTGAAGCAGTAGCTTGTTCAGGTACTATGGAACTGGAGTATTTCAGGAAGTTGCAGAATGATGCAGAAAGGACCCTTCTTCCTGAATTTCATGGGAATGAAAAAAAAGATAAACTGGTGGATAGATGGTACCTTGCCTTTTAGGAAAGGAACACTGTTCACACATGAAAAGAGTGTATATTCAGCCCTGTTGAACTGACAGATATCAGTGTGATAGCCTGGCTTGCATGTCATTTTCTAGGGCGTAATTGCTCATGTCCACTTCTATTAGAAAACTTAATTTGGAGTTGGTCGAGACTACTGCCTTTAAAGGTTTTTTCAGGCTTGTGAGTGTGAAGATGCTTGCAGATACAGCATCAGGGTTTCAGAGTGGTATTCTTATGCTTTCTCGTCAGAGGAAGGCCATATGCACTAACTCAACTCACTTCCTAAATGGAAGAAAAGTGATCATACGGAGGTTTGCTTCTATACAGATCCGAGACACCAAAAATAACAAGCCTCTGAGCATGGCTGAGAGTGTTTGAATCAATGGAACATAAGCCAAACATTTCAAATCCTACTTATATAGGAAGAAGAATCTTATACTAGGTGAGTTTTCCTTAAATGAGACTTAGTTTTTAGAAGCTGAGAATTAATGTTTTAATAGCTTTAGTCTGTTTTAAGGCACATAAATTATAGCTATTTAAAAAAGCAAACACCTTTGATTACAAAAAAACAGTTTTATTTGCTTTCTCAATTTTCAATTAACGTTTTGTTTTTTTTACTGATAACTTCCTCCATGGAAAAAGAATAAGAAGCTCTGTTAACTTGCTTTAAACTGTACTAAGAGAAGAGATGAAAATAGGTTTCATGTTCTATCTCAAACCTATCACTAAGGTCTTTGGTAATGATTAAAAACTAAATGATATCAGAGCCATTCAGCCCACGCAAGTTTTCTCCACGAAAAGAATTTTGTAAAACATAAGTAAAATTAAGTGTATTTTTACTTAAGTAAAACAAAAGACATTGCTTTAGAAAAATACATTTCCTGAAGCAAGGAATACTCACAATTTTGCAACAGTTTTATTAGAGAGACTAAAACAGGTAGTACTTAATATTTGCTTCCATTGTAAAATTATTCTTGTATAGATATGGTTCTTCTGTGAGGTCATGTGGCTGTGATAACGCAATCCACAGAAAAGCAATGTGTTCTAGCAGAATGAATGTGAATATTGTCATTATGAAGTTTTCTGGAATATGGCTTGAAACTAGAATTTACAAATTCAAGAATATAGTGAAGTATCAAGAATTATATACAGCACTAGAACAGGTTTACACATTTAATTGTGGACAGAATCAATGTGCAGCTATACTATACTTTTTCTTTTTTGGTCTTGTGTGGAAAAAATGACTTACTGCCATCACAAAAACAATAAACTGTGTCCAACTTCAGTAGTAAAAAGTTTTTTTTATTGCTGAATTAGGTAAGCACTGCATTTGTCTTTACTAGGTTTGTATATATTATTTCAGAGTATAACTGGTGTATTGCAAGCTGCAGTTTTCTCCATAGCAGTATATGGCATTGCTTTGTTAACAACTGAGCAGCAGTAGCACTCAGGTAACATTGCCTCGCACTTACATCACGCTTATGCTAGTGTTGTTACTGTTTGAGAGACCTAGAGAGTGGTGATTCTCGCTTATTGTAGGCCTGTATTTTGCCTAATGTTCTAGTTCCCTGTTTAGCATTTCTTAATTTAAAAAAAAAAAAAAACAAAACTTTGGAATCCTAAGTCAAATCACTTTAGGTAAGTTTTATATCTGCAGTGTGAATAACCACAGAAGTGCAGGTTGATAGCTGTGATGTGCAGACTTGAGTTGGATCTATTAGAACTGCCTCCAGCTTCCTCCTGCAGAGACAATACAATGTAAAGTAGTGAGAGAGGCTGGCCTAGCAAGCAAAATTTTCTTCATTTAGGTATTCTGTGCCCCACCAGTGTGTTCTTGAGGGTTACGAAGTATATAAAAGCTCTTAAACCTCTCTGTGTGATTTGCCTGAAGGACTTGAACCACTATTTTTCAAGCAAATACTGCTCCAAAGCTTGTTTCATGAATACCTCAAACGAGAGCTGTAGCAGGAAGAATCCTGTGGCAGTGCAGTCAGCTATGACTCATGAGACCTGAGCTGGCTTCAGACTTCCTCAGTAACTGTAGCCAAGTAAACGTTTCTTCGTGTAAATTGACCTTGCTTGTTCAGAATTTAAGAGTTGGTATCAGTTGTTTTTACCCAGAAGGACTAGGGATACTTGAATTCTTTCACCTGCTTTTATTTCAGTAGAATTTTCTGCAGGTGCCTCAGAAGAAAGCTTAGGAGGCATACAAAAAGGACATTTGTGGATGCTGGAGGCCTATTTCTTGTAGTGTACTCTTGCATGAAATTGATTCAGGAATTTTTCTTTGAAATGCTGGCTCTCGAACAAGCCCTTGGCATACACAGGCTGTGTCTGCCTCAGTCTTGTAAAGGCTGATAAACTCACCTTTGGAAAAACTCTCTAAATGTTTTTAAATGCTCCTGCTCAGTGTCATGTTAGTCTGGGATTTGTTCCCCACTGGTCTCTCAATTTATGTATGTGTGCTGCTTGAGGCTGCTGGTGGGGTGGAGGGTGGTAGGAGAGAGCATCAGTTCTCCACCCTGCTTTAGTTTGTGGGGGTAGATTGTGACTCCTTGCTTTCTACTTCCTCATGTGACTAAAACATTCCTCTCTTCCTTGCTTTATCTTGATTGTGAAAAGGCAGCAGGACATATGTTGCCATCAGCATGGGTCCTTAGCTTGTTACACATGAAAATTATCCTGTTTTATCCCTCCAGTGTCTTGTCAGGTGGCTGTCTGAGAGCTATAGCACTATAATCACTTCTGAGTATATGGAGGAAAGTGAACACTAAGCTAGGAGCAGTGACCTTCAGAAAAAAAAAAAACGTAAATGAAATAAGGTGAGATCTACTGGAAAAAAGTGAAGGGGAGAGGAAAGGAAAAACTCAAGCTGTGAGGAGAGGTTCAAGCTAGTCAGGGGATGATGATAGCAGGATGAAGGGCACACCTGACAATGGGTGAGTAATACTTCATGGTCTTTGCTAGATGCAACTAGGGCAAACAAAACATTTATAGCAAGAGGGGGAAGCCAAGGAAGTATGTCCAGAGCTCAGTAGCGAGGAGAATGTAACAGCACCAAAAAGCTATGTTTTCATGTTGCAGTTATAAATAAAAATAAAATATGAACTCATTCTGGGTTGAGTAAACGGTTAATCAACAACTTTTTCTGGGTTAAGAAAAGAGCAGGTCGCTTGTGATTCAGGTGTTGTATTTGTTCTTGATAAAATGCATTTAGAGAATTTGACTTTGACATTCAGTGAATGCTAAACCAGGACCTAGCGGGTTCTTATGGTGGAGTTCATCTTTAAAAGAAAAAATAAAAACGGAAAAAGAAGAAAATAAGGAAATTAATGCATATTATTGCAGTTGCTGGAGAAAAAAAAGTATATTCATCTGTATTGTAATTATATATTTTATAGTAATCAAATATATTTACTATAAAAATAGGTAGTATGATTTTGTCAAAAGTGAAACGTGTTATGCCTACCAGACTTCCTTTGGATGCAGTATTTGACATTTAGTAGAGATTTCTTATCTTCAAGCAACTTGTCTGACAGGAACACTGGTTTAGCAGGGTTTTACGTAATACAAAATTGCAGTGAGCTTAGTGTAACCCTGTAGTAGTTTCTAACCAATAACTAGCGTAGCTCCACCATTTTGCTTCCTCACTCGTGCTCCTCAAAAGACCGTGAGCAGGAAATATGGTGAAAAAAGGCTCACAGGGCAGAGATAAGGACAGGAAGATCACTCACCAATTATTGTCACAGGTAAAACAATTCAGCATAGAAGAGATTCATGTAATTTATTGTCTATTGCTAACAGGTTAGAGCAGGGAGAACTCAAAGCAAACTACAACCACCTTCCCCCATCCATCATCTTCTACCTCCTCTTCCCCCTGCCCCAGAGAAGAACGGGAAATGGGGGCTGCGGTCAGGCCCTGAAGCTTCATCTCTGCTGCTCCCTCAGGGTCACTCTGTGCCCCTGCTACACGTGGGGTCCCTCCCACGGGATGCCAAACTGAGCCTGTGGGGGCTGCCCACAGGCAGCAGCTCTCCAAGAACTGCTCCCACACGGCTCCGTACCACGGGGTCCATCCCCCAGGAGCAAACTGCTCCAGCACGGGTCCCCCACGGGCAGCAGCTCCCCCCAGACCCCTGCTCCTGCGGGGGCTCCTCTCCACGGGCTGCAGCTCCGGCCCGGGGCCTGCTCCTGCAGGGGCTCTCCATGGGCCGCAGCCTCCTCCAGGCCACATCCACCTGCTCCACCGGGGGCTCCTCCACGGGCTGCAGCGTGGAGATCTGCTCCGTGTGGGACCCGTGGGCTGCAGGGGGACAGCCTGCTCCACCAGGGGCCTCTCCACAGGCCGCAGGGGAACTGCTGCTGCGTGCCTGGAACACCTCCTGCCTTCCTGCTGCACTGACCTTGGGAGCTGCAGGGCTGCTTCACTCTCACTTTCTCGCTCCTCTCTCCCAGCTGCTGTTGCACAGCAGTTTTCCCCCCTTTCTTCAATCTACTCTCCCAGATGCCCAACTGGTGTCTCTCCCTGGCTCGGCTCTGGCCAGCAGTGGGTCCCTTCTGGAGCCATCAGGAGCTGGCTCTGATCTGACATGGGGCAGCTGCTGGGCTCTGCTCACAGAGGCCACCCTGCAGTCCCCACTACCAAAACCTTGGTAAGCCCAGTGTAAGCCCTGGACCTGATTTCTAGATGATCTAATCTTCTAAGTATGTGTAATGCAGAAGTGGACATCTAGTGAATGGTCCAGAAAGGTGTTCAAAATTTTTAACTAGACTTCAAGTATAGCATTTCCCTTTCCTGTCTCAGTGAAAAGGCATCGTGTTTTTCAAATATTATTAAGTGTTGCTATGAAAAGAAAAGGAATGCATAAGCCTGCCTTTGAAAAGGACAAATAGGTAATGGTCTTAAATGACAGTAAAAGTTGTTTAGGTTAGAGACTGGAAGAAGCTTTCTGACAGCAAGGATGGTTGTGCATGGAAATAAGTTCTGCATGGAAATATGGGATCAGTTATACTGCAGGCTTTTAAGATTAGCTTTGGTAAGGCTTTCTAACTGGATAGACCATGTAACAACTTTTAACTCTTCCCAGAGGACCTCAGATACGGATCAAGCAGGAGATTACTGTCATGGCAGGCAAAACTTTTATAGCTAACTCTTGTTCTTTTGCTTTCGGGGAGATTTCTGGCAGAGTCTTCCATTGTTCTAAGTGCATAATCCCCTACCACATGGCCAAAAGAAGGCCTGGCGGGGATGGTTGCAATCAGGGTTACAAGCCTAACACATTGATATGACAAGTTTGCTACCTTCAAGCAGGTAAATATCTTTATCATATTTCGTAAAAAAAAAAAAAAAAAAAAAAGTAGCAAATCTAGTTTGAGAAAAAGGGGCCTTGACTAGAAAATATGGTGTCCCTAATCCCTCTGTTCAGTGGTTCAGGTAGAACACAGCAGTGTGCACAAGCAGTTTTGTATGTTGTTTGAAATAAGATAGTTAGGTATTAAGTAATAGCAGGTAGTTGATTCACTTGAATGTCAGTTTTGTCGGTTTCTGTTTTTTATGGGGAAGTTAAATTTTCTAGTTTGAACTTCAGATGCTTGACCAAATACATGAAGCTATAAAAAAAAAAAGTGACTTCACATACATTGTTAAACTCTTCATAGCTCCTTATTTGCTTGTTGGCTTTTGTTCTATTTTTCATTAGTAGATTTAAATAAAATTGTGGGTTAAGTGTAAGTAGCTTCTGACTTCCAGATCCTTTGAAAATAATTCTTACTGATGCTATGGATTCTTGCATGGACCAACAGATAAGACTTATTATTTGGTTTTCTTTTGTGAAGTGTTTCATGAGTGATCCACAGTGCTTTAGTTGTCCACAAGGTGAATGTGTTGTAGACCATTTCTTATATTGTTAAAGGACAGGGACTTATATAGTCTTGTCTTTAGCATCAAGAGTCAGTATTTGTGGCCCTCAAAATCACATCACTTGCTTTAACCTATGAGCCCATAGGCTTCTTGCAATAATTGTACATTTAACCTTTCATTGCATGTAGCCAAAAAAAATAAAATCAAGAAAGTATTTAGCTCTAACTGTTATGCTTCTTTAAGAGTAATTTTCAATGAAGGGAAAAATTTTTGTGCTCTGTGTTGGATGTTTGCTAGGGATTAACTTTGACAGTGTCAGGGCAAAAGGCAGATGAGATTGTTCCCCTTTTCTTACCTGCTCCATTGTAATTTTAGTGAAAGCTTTTTAATATTTCAGGCATGTGAACTGAAAGTTAGAAGTATTCAAGTAGTGATATGGGAAAGGACTGAATATTGCTCCCAATTATCTGACATTCTTCTTTTAGATGGTAAAAACAATTGGAGGTAGAGTGCAACAGCTTCCTCTTGTTGCCTCATCCATGTTTTACTATAGTCTGTTTTTATGGTTCTGTCTTGGTGGCTTTTGCTGCATTTTGTTTTCCCTCATCTAAAATCAGTACTGATAGCAGTAACCTTAATTTGTCTTTCTTGCTCTGAAATTTAAAAAAATAAAAATAATTATACTTGTGTACTTTCCTGTCTGTGTTCACTAAATGCTAAAAGATTTGTTTGGAAGTATGGAGTTTTGGTCAATGTCTGTGATATTTTTTCTTTAATTAGAATGCATTAAGCGGTTTGGCTTCTGGTTCAGAAGACTGACACTTATCATTATGAAAGTGTATGTTAGTTAATTAGTAGAGACAGCTACTTAAAATTGAATAAAGAATTTAGGATGAATTCAAGGCTGTATAGATCAGTTTTGCTAATTACGATATTTGAATGTCAAAATATTCTGTGAAATATTGCTGATCATGTTATTAATTCTAGCTTTTTTTTCACAGCCCCATGACTTTGATGAATGCAGATTTGATATAAGTGTAAATGATAGTGTTTGGTACCTCCGAGCTCAGGACCCGGACCACAGGCAACAGTGGGTAGATGCAATAGAACAACACAAGGTATGTTTTTTCCTTATTCCTTTTCTCACTCACTAGATCTGGTGGTCCTTGTGGTAGTTGTAAGCTTCACTGTGTAGCCAGTAAAGTACTCAAGATATATGTGACAGACAAAAGTCGCAAGATTGAAGCGATGTGTTAAATATGTTCCAAATGAATTGATTTGCTTGTTGTGCATAGATGGGAGTTTAGAAGACGGGGAGCTAACAACTGTGAACTTTCTTGAATTCTCTAGTTTGAAAAAGAAAAAAGTTTGCATCATATTTAAGTGGCTTTTTATTGGTTTTGTCCATTGTTTCTCATTATCAAATTGTTTCTTATCTGTCCTAGATGTTGAACTTGTTAGTGTTGTAGTCCATTCTCTTCAATTATCATTCTGGTTTTAGGTTCATCTGTTTCATCATTTGGCAGCTTTTACTCAATCAGATTCCTGGCTCTTGTTTCTGTCTTCTAAGGCTCTACTCTTCATTAGTATTTTTAGTTTTCCTGATCTATGCCTTTTCGTCCAATGAACTTCATTATTTTCTTTTACCTAAAGTGCTTGAAGGTCTGAGATTTTTTTTAAAGAACATGGGATATAAAATATCCACTCTGTTTTCAGGTACAAGATAGGCAAGTTTAATTACAGAATCCAGTGCAACCCAGATCCTATACCTGGATTATAAATACGTTGCAGGAATACATATTAAAATAGATACCAAAGTAGGTACATACATTTTGTTACCTACATTTTACTTATTTTCACTTTGGGCTTCTCGAAGTACTGTATGTAATTAGGAAGTTTCACCTTTTCTTGGGGGATCTTTATAATAAGCTCTTAATTTAAGTGCTGTCTTTAGGTAAGTTGTCTAAAAAATCATGGTTAGAATTCTAGTCCATTTGTAGCTTAGCATCTTGCCTTCATTTTGATAGTAGTGACATCAAAGCATACAAAATTAAGTTACAAAACCAGGATTGTTTTCCATAATCTAGTGAAAAAATACAAACCTAATCTGTGAGTACTTTTGAGACGAAAGTTTACTCTTGGAATACCTTAAAGAAATGTCTCAAGAGGATGTACCAAACAAGTTGCTGGATTGCATATCTGTAGAGTTGGCACTTCAAAAACTCCTCTAAGGGCATGGGGGTCTTCACACATGGGGTGGTGGGTACATGGAAATCCTGGTTGCCTAACCTTGGGCTGGAATTCAAACAAGGTTTGGTGAAAGATTCAGCAGGTGATTTGGCTTTTTTCAGTTTCGTGTGTATTACTTTGTACTGTTTACAAGTTGTTTTTATTCTTAAGTGGAGTGGGGAATATTGTGGCACCCAGCTCCTAAATTAGTAATCAAACCATTTAATACATTAAAGCAATACCTTATTTAAAATTATTGTCTTTGTAGTATGCAAATAAATACCCTTATCAATCCAAGACAAAGCAAGGAAAACACTAAAAGGTAACGCAGTTTTGTAACACTAGTTTGGACTCAGAACTCAGAAAATCATGTTATCATTTTTTCCAGTGCAATAACCTGTCTTTATAATACAGTGATAGCTTTGCATTGTAGATGTCTTAGGTGTGAAAGTGTATCTGTTTCTGCTAACTGTTCCTCCTAAAATATGTAATCTGAACACCAGAAGCCTTGGAAAAGTCCTGTATGCACACAAGTAGGTGTTTGGTTTAATGAAATAAACATAAAACATACAGTTGTGATCTGGTAATCTTTAATATTTGTTGGAAACACGTCCAACTATCTTGCTTCAGTAAGGTATTTTCAAAATTAGAGTGGTTAGTGCTGTATTTTCCTAAAAATCGCAAAATCTTTGTAGGAAAAATACAATATTGACAGGGTGGATATTCATTCCATTTCAATGATCCGTAGTTTCACCCATCCTTTAATTTTTCTTTAACTTTTGTGCAAGCTTTATATTTAAACAATGGATGGAGAGTAGGAGATAATGGACTTTTATAAGTCAAAATACCTCATTTCTTACTGTGAAAATTTCTGAAGGAACTTTCTTGATCAGATTAACAAAACTCAAGCAAAAATCCCTTGAAAAGCTATTGCCAGGAGGCAAAGTTTTGTTCTGTTTAGAGCTGTGTTCTTGAATTGATACATAATTGAATAAAATTGTGAGAGGAAATTATTTCTTTCACTAAGCAATCATTTTGATTAGCTAGAGTCTATTGCCATATAAAGTACTACGCTTTTTTGTTTTTGAAGCTCTTTGTTGTTTGCTGAGTGGGTAGCTAATTCTGGTAGGCTGCAGAAGCTGTTTGCTAACAAAAGTATGTTTGTGAGAATTACTGTAGCATGTCACAAGGTTGTTTATCTTTAGAGTATGCAAGACAGACTGAAACTTTGTGACTGTTTCATTGTGCTCTGAACAGAGAAAACACTGATTTAAAATGAACTTTATATAAAATTTCAGTATGAGTAGACTTAGAAAAACTTACTGCTTAGCAACAGCAACAACTGGTAGCTGAGAAATGTGAAACATGTAATGTTCAAGCATAAAGTGTTAGAATTTGCTGCTGTTTTGCTTTTATCAGAGCATTTGCCTTTTCTTGTATTGAGGTTCTTGAATGCACATGAAATGTTTCAAGTACAGCTTCTAAAGGGCTCATTAATTTCCTGGAACAGGAGGAGGGGAAAATCTAAGACAGCAATAAGACCATCAGTGAGGCAAATGAGGGAATGGTGCCTGTGCAAGCCACGAGTCCTTTCTTCTACTTAAATGTTTCATTAAATGTACTGAGCACGTACATATGTCTGTAAAATAGCTGGTTGTGATGGCAAAGCTTCATTAGGAAGTTTCTTTTTTCTCCAGCCGTAAGAGATTGTCAGGTCTGAGATGGCTGATGACCTTTTCTTTGATCTAATGGCAATATGTATTGCCAAAGAACTCAAGAGCAGACTTAGTTTCTTTAGTTCTCTGGTGTGTTTAAAAAAAAAAAAGTGTTGCATGAGCACAAAGGTACTGATGTTTTTGAGAAGTTGCTCTCTTAAATAATAAACTCAAGGACTGACTCCAAGTCTGTACAGCAGTTTGAAGATGGAATATAGAATTTCTAACCTGAGATCAGAGAAATGTTGTTAGGGAGAAAACATCTAGGTTTACATGTAGAGAACATGGAGAATGCATGCAACTTCAAGCAAGTAAATTGTATCTGTTCTATATAGTGTGAATAACCACGTAAGATTTCCTTTTTCATTGAAGTGGAAGGTGTTCCTTTTCACATACTAAACTAACCCAACATTTTCGTTCTTTACCCTCTGTACTGGTAGACTTGATATTCTACCTTACTAATTTGCATTACTTCCAAAGGTATAAGTATGGGGCGGGGGTAGGTGTGAGTTACAGTACACTGAGAACAACATGGATAAATTAACTCATTTTGAGTAAATTAACTTAAATGTTCTCCTGAAGTCTTGAAATTCAGATAATGTTTTTGTGACATTCATTTAACACCTGAGTTGAACACTCAGAGAATTTCTGAGAATTTTTAGAAATGAATGTTTCATGAGAAACTCTGCATCAGCTTGGGTTTCTTTTTTTCCATCTTAGTTTTAATTTTTCCACACAGCTTCTGCATGTGTTTGTTATTGACTTTGTAATTGTTTAACAAAATAAACTGACACTATTTTGATCTGCATTTTCAAAATCTTGTGTTTATCAAACTGAAATATGTTTTCAAGTCTTGTTGAACTTTTTTAAATTACTGCCTTTGTGTCATACTGGAAGAAATCATTCTCCATATACTCATATATACAGTGGTTTTGGCACATGAGGAGTAGATAGGCTCCCTTTTTCATTTTGAAGTGATGATATACAAGATATGTATATCTAGAGCAGGAGGCACGCGTTTTAACATCTGTGAAAGGCATCAAAGTGGCTACCTTGATGAAAGAATGATTACTTCATTGTTTATGCTGCTGTTTAGGCATTGAGAGAAGTC
The DNA here is from genome assembly GCF_964211835.1 of Anser anser. NCBI lineage: Eukaryota > Metazoa > Chordata > Aves > Anseriformes > Anatidae > Anser > Anser anser. Next base: position 61,722,224 of record NC_139723.1, on the reverse strand, counting down.
CGCTATGTAGAATAGCGCTAAACAGAAAAATCAGGATGAGTAAAACGGGGTCTTTTTTTAAGAAGTTTTTCCCCACAAATTGCTTGTTTCCCCAAAGTTTAGCTTGTTAAATAATTCTCATCTTGTGAAATTCTTAATATACTACAACTGCCAGTTGTCAAAAGAAACTCAGTAAGGCTTTACATCTTGTTTTTTTGTTTTTAAATACAGATCTAGGTAAGACAGTAAAGAGCCAAAAAGTTGGATTTGACATGCTAATAAAATTACATTTTGGCAGAAGTATTCGAACAGTTGATTTTGTTACTTTATTAAAAGTTGACTTATTTCCAGACAGGTAAACTGGAATTGGGACATTTAGTTTTGAAATTACTCTTTCCGGAATTTGGATTCTAGTTAATAGATTCATTTAGAAAACTGCAGAACAAACTTTAAACAGCCCAATATTGATGGCAATTAATAAGGCACTTTTGAATACCACTGTGGGGCGAAAAAAGTCAGCTTGAAATTTTCACAGAATGTTTGTTAACCACATAACATGTGGTTGTCTTTTCCATATAACCTAGAAAAAAAAAGTTGAGAGATTCCGTATTCACAAAGTATTAAGAGTAGTTAATTTCACTCTTAAGGTCATCCACATGTTGTGTTTTGCCTTGCCAATGTGAATATGCTGTTAGGCATTGAAAAAATATTTTTACTAATACTAGCTGTAATGGTGAAGTGGAAAAGCCAGCAAGTAGGTTCCTGAGGAGAGGACAAGGGGTAGAGGTGGACTTTCGACAGCCTAGTACAACACCATACAAAGGTAAACTCCCAATGGCTAAAAATAGTTCACGATAATGTTTTGCACTTGAAGTATCTTTAATTTAACAAAATAACCCACAAAATATTCTTAAAAGAGGCCTCTCAAACCATTAAAATTGTTCCAAATCTAAAAAGGTACCCTAATGTCAGACTGCTTAAATCCATTCATACTACAAATCAGCTTCTGGGTAAAGTGGGAAGGATACCAACTAAAATACTGAGGTATGATATTAAAGCATTTCTTAAAATTAACTTCAGCCTTCTTTTTGAGTAGGCCAAGTAGTCTTATGCTTCTGTCTAAGTGTAAGGTTGTGCAAGATTAACTTATCTTTTTTCAAGCTCAGAGAAAATATCAAGTTTTGCTTCCATCTTGATAAGCATCCAGAATATCTCTGTTTCCTATTTTTTCTGTAATTAGAAAGTTTCAGCCTCAGACTGAGTACCAAATGCTTCTGCCTGTCCCTCCAATCACATAGCTACTTAAATTTTCATGTTAGCAATATTAAGTAGAGCTTTTGTTTGAATACTGTGTAAATATTGATATAAAAAATTATTTTTGTTAACTGTGTGAAGATACTGAAAAATGCTATTGAAGATAACTTTATCATACTATTTTGTTTTATTAGCAGTGGATGCCACAGCAAGAGTTTTCTGACCAGTTAGTCTAGTCAGAAACTAATGTTCTGAAACTAATGAAGTTTAATTTTGTGAAAGTGGAGCTCAGAATATCAACAGGAAATGAAGAGTGTAGAAGGGTACTGCATCTTTAAGTTGTTCATAGCACTCCTCAACTAATAAAATCCTATAAAATTTTGCTAAGACCGTCTTTTTCTCCTTTTTTATACATCTCTAGCTCTGTCCCAAGACTGAACTAACTTACTGATAATGCCAGTAAAGACATGCAAATAAATCACTCCAAATCTGTTGCATGTCTGGAGAGAAACTTAAATGAGTAAGTTTGTACTTTCCTATTCATTCTGAACATGCAAAGAAGGAATGCTATATGAAAAAATTATTCATCATACTGCTATAACAAACTTTTTTAAAAATTGAAGTTGAATGAGAAGTGTACATTTCTGCTATCAGTAGATAGTTTTGTACATTAAATTTCATTTTGCTATTTGGCAGGTCTGTATGGAGCCAGTGAAATAAATAGCCCACTTAAACACACAAACTACACTTACATGTATGCAGAAATACTGCAACAGATCTTCAGAAGTCTGCACTGATGTTTTGACCCTTAACTGTTTTTTCAGTAAGCTTCGTGAATTGCTGTCAAGTCATTTCTAGCAAACGATATCTCTTCTAATGTTGATCAGTGAATGCTAGTTATAAATGCATTCTTGATTATTTTTAAAATAAATGTGCCAAGAGTGTATTTTCAGTTGTGTCATAGGGTGAGGAGGGGACAGAAACAGTGTCTATTGACATTCTCAATCTACTTCCTCTCCTGGAATTCAGGTGTTTCAGTGATGTGATTTTTCAGTCATTTGCTTCATCAGTAGTAGCTGCTGAGGTCTGAAGAGGAGAAAGAATGTGGCTTCCTAATCTGCTCATTTTTTGACAATTCATCTCAACACAAGTTTCTCAATAACAGTTCACAAGTAAGACTGGCCTAAATCAAAGCAACAGTGCAGGTGAAGGAAGGAATAGGAGGTATGGGAGTAAGTAGGGATGTTTAAGCTCACCTTCATTTCTCAGGTTCATAATGATGATTGTACACAAGTGGTGATGAAGCCCTTTTTTCTGACATTTGCAGCCTAAATGTTGGAACAAATCAGATCTCAAGTAGTTTCAGTGACAGCTAAATATTCTCTTTCAAACTGAATTGAGTTGCCATGTTCTGTTGCTCTGCAGCACATCAACGGTCTGATTTTTTCTCTTTGCTGACAATTGTGTAGGATAGCATATTAGTTTCTGTAATGCTTTACAGCTAGTTCTAATATAGCTCAGTCATACAGTATGCAAGATACTGGAGTGAAATGGACCTCATGTACAAGTACAGATGGCTGTAATTCTGAAAGACCTTATGAAATATGGTAAATGTTGGCATAGAAGGAAAAGTCAGTGAAATTATATAGATCGTGGTCTACTTGGGAGATTGTAGTCTTCTCAGTACTACTAGAATGCAGGTTGTTTGCTTCACATTGTTAAAATATCCAGGGTTCACATACTAATTCTTGGTGTGGTTACTTGTGATTTTCAGTTTGTGTAACAGATGTTTGCAGTTAGAGAATTTGTGATCATAAAAGAGAACATCTAAATTACAAATTAAATAATAAGCTGGTGCTAAGAATATAATATTCCTAAAATGCTTGTTTATTGGTGGTCTGTGTGTAATCTCTTACTGGTCACTTAAAGCATATGTAGTTAATTAAATCTAGCAAAGTTTGTTGGGAGTTCTCTGAAACGGTAAAAACTCAAGGTTTGGCATACTGGTTTAGGAGCAAGTGCCTCACTTGCCATGAGGATTGCCTCATGTGAGGCACTGACTTGCAGCAGCAGTTGAACTTGCCTGAGAGAATCCTGGAGAAAAGCATTCACGTGTTAAGCCATAAAAAGTTCAATTCTCTCTTTAACAGACTTAAATGTGTAGGCAAGTCACTGGTGAGTAGTACAGATACATGCAGAAAGGCATAGCAAAAACTCTTCCTGGTTTGAAACTAGGAAACTATGAATTGTTTTTGAATCTTACACAGTAACTTAGATCTGCTCTTGCTGCTGATCTGTCACAGTCATATGTTGACATAAACGATCTAATTTACATTCTCATGTATTCACATTTGACATCTCCCTACAAAGTCAAATTTGCAAAAACACTCCCTGATAGCTAAACAAAAAGTTAAGTCCAAGAGTAGTCTTCTGAACTCTGAACTTCTGAACTCTGAATAAGCTTGTTTATTTGAATTTTGATCTGAATCTCAGACTGAAGTGGGAAATACACGGGAGAAAGATGTGGCCATCTCAAATTTAAGTACCTTGTTTAGCTTCTGAAATGTGTCAGTCCTCGTTTAGCTGTGAACACTGTCTTCTTTGTTTTTCTTTAGTGAGTTTTGACGGTATAGTACCAGAAGAGAAAATAAATTGAAGGGAACTCGTGAAGGGTTGTTAAATTAGTCCTAATTCCTCCCTTTAGGATGGTCATAGCACACATGATAACATTAGATGCTATGTGTAGTTATAAGTTAGGCAATTAGGTGTTTTAACAGTGAGGCGTCACGGGGTCATGGAATCATTTGAGTTTGTTTCTACAGTTACGATTCCTTCTTTTGTCATCTTCATCTGTTTTGAGTTCTCCTTTACAGTCCTACTCAGTGTAATTCTGAAAACGAGATCACTTCCTTCATCTTTGTAGTAACTACAATTTCTTGCCTTTTCTGCTAGACTGAACAGCACCTCTTTCCTCTGTTGTTCTTCACATGAACATGTTTTACAACTTTGCTTTGTATTGTTCTGCTCTGAACTCTGTCCTTCCTTGAGGTACAGCACCGAAACTGGACTCCTTATTCTTATTGAGGATCTTAGATGTTGAACAGAAAGTAGGATTGCCTTATGGGTCTTGTAGACTATCCTGTTTCACAACACCATGATTTTTTTTGTTTCTTCAGATTGTGAACTACTAAATTCAATTCATCTCTACATGCACATATTGTTACTTGTGCTGTATTTGTGCAGCATAGTATTTCCTATAAACAAGTAAATGTAACTTTATTGTTCTCCAGTGAACACAGGTGTTAAGTATTTATTGTTGTTCCATTACATTAAGTCTTTCCAACTCTGTCTTGGATTTTTGTTTCATTTCAGAAACAAATCTTTGTGCTGCTTGGGTACAGTTTCTTAAGCAATTATGCTGGTTAATCTAGTACTTTCTAAAGAATGGTGAGAATGGAGACTGGCTGGCTCATGAAAGACTGCATCACTTAGCAGTATTATGGTTGATAGCTGAGCTTGTATGCTATTCTTATGGGAGCTCCTTATCCGAGTCTGAAGCTGTATGCATATGAGGACTTAAGATTATCTTAAATCTTTGTATCCACTAAAGCAGTGATCTGTCTGCCATATGTTCATAAAGTTTTCTCCTCCATCTTGTCTGAGCATTAACAGGTAGTCTTCATAATCTTAGTAGAGGTCTTGAACTCTCCTTCTGTCAAACCCGTGCCCCCAAACAGTAGTGAACTTACTTGAGATGCTTTACTCCTATCGTTCCCTTGAATTAGCTAAATACATGAATTGACTGAAGATTCAAATATAGTAAAGGTTAAACTATAGCCAGATAACTTTGAACCAGGGTGTTCTGAAATGCCTGGAGGAATGTCTAAAGAATGCCTGAAAAGTACAGGCCAAAATGCAAGTTGGTGAAGGATTGCCTCATGGGTGCAATACCATGTGGAAGAAAACACTCTTGGAAGTGCTCACTTGATATCAGATAGCAGTAAAGGCTGTGATACTGCTGCTAAGCTGTTAGGAGCGTGTCAGTCAATATTTCTGTAATGTTATTTAATGACAGGTGATGTGTATGGTTAAAGTAACTGTGGTGCTACCTCTAATGCTTGAGGTAACTGACACTAAGCAAAACTACTGCACCAACCATGCAGCTGGCCATGCAGTAAATAACCAATTTGATTTCTGTAAACAAGTGGGAGTATTTCTATAAACAAATTTTACTCTACTGGTAAACTCAGAGGTGTTATTGATTCATTTTGTAAAAATAGCTGTGGTAAATAGTATCGATAGTGTATACTTTAATTTTACAGAAATAAGGGGAATGCAAGTGCCTATAACTGGCATAATGGCACAAGCAGCATGAGTTGAGCCCTCTGTGGCAGCAGCAGCAGCACCTTTCTGTGTAGTCTCAATAAACAATACTGTTTTCAGGCAGAAACCTCTGTCAGAGTTGACCTTAGTAAGTGCACTTTCAAATCAGGGGAAGTGCTCTTCTTGGTATCAAGAACAGAAAGTACAGGGATGCAACGTGGAAGTAGTGAGTAAGGAACAGTTAAAAGTTGACACTTGCCAAATAGAGATGCATGCTGTTTACTCAATTATTACTCATCAGCTCAAACTGTACTGTGTGTCAACAGTTTAGCAGAAGAAAGTTAGATTCTCTGCATGCCTCCATCTACCAAATTCAGTCTTTTTTCTTTCTAAACAGACTTTGTAAAGGGTGTCAGTGAGCAGGGTGCTTTGATTAAAGCAAAGCTCCTTGGGTTGATAATAGCAGACCAGAGTTACACCCTAGCTATAGGGTATGTAGATGCTGCTCAGCCACATGGGTGGGGTGCACAAGTAGCAACGATATGTATTCAGTAACATTCAACAGTGGGAACTTTGAAGCAAAGCTGCTGTAGTTTTTTGGTTCATCACCCCTCCTCCTCCACTGGCCCTTAAAAAAAAAAAAAGGAAAGAAAAAGAAAAAAAAAGAATAGGAAATAGCTGCCAGAGCTACCATGAGCTTAAAATACTGGGAGAGACTTTGAAAAGGGAAATTCTTTTAAAAAGCATGGCAAGACTTAGCATCTTCTGCTTGTTAAATGCAGTGTCTGCTTAGCCCTAATAGGAAACTTTTAAGGTAATTCTAATACAATTTATGTTGTGGAAGAGAAGATTTTTTTTATTTTTATTTTTTGCTTTTGTGCAAACAGATAATGCTTGGAAATATTTGCTCTCTATAGTATCATCTAGTTGAATGGACTCACTGCAGAGGAATCAGAATTCAGGCAGAATTCGGGTATCTTGATAATAGCTATCTTAAGTGGGGGAGGAAGAAGGGATGTTTTAAATACTAGGAGTTTAATATTAACGTCAGATATATTGACTGGTATGAACACAAGCTTAACAATGTATTGGGGTTTGGCAGGAAGGGGAACAGATGTCCATCCCTCCCTCTTTCTTGCACTCCCATGATCTGAAATAACTTGGGAGGACTTTATTACCTCAAAATTGCAGTTTAAGTAAGCAAGTATAGCCAAGACTGGTAAAATGACACATCCTATTTGTGCGGCATGATGCTAATAGTGAAACCTGTAGATGTTGTGAAGCCATGCTTTCAGGGGAAGATGAGATGTATTGCTCAAATGTTTAATTCTTTACTATAGATAACAAGTTTTTCTTTAAACTTGATTCAGTTATGCTCTTTCAAGGAGGAAAACTAAGTTTGGCTATGTCTTACACGTTGCATTATTTTAGCATAGGTATCAGCAGGAGCTCTTAAATGACAAGCGATGTCATGTGTATTAATGTTACTAAATTTGCAAAGTGGACTTGCTGCTGGTCATTGTATGTTTCCTGAAAGAAGACTCTAGGGGAAGGTGAATCAGCAGTTTCAGCTGACTACATAAGCATATGCTGCAGCAAACCTAAATGCTGTCAGTTCCAAACTGTTGAAACTTCCCTTTTAGGAAAGGAAAAAAATCGTTCTCTGCCTCTCTTGGCACACTTTTGTCACTCTTGGGTCTGTCTTCCAACAGCAGCTGTAAGTTACAGTTTTATCTATAAGTAGTTACAGTTGAAACTCCTTAAAGCTTGACTAAAGCTTACAGTCAATTCCAGACTAACACACTTGATTAATTATAAACAATGCAGATTGTTTCACTTTGACCAACCCGATCTTTGCCAGTGTGTTCCAGTTATGTTTCATAACAATCACTTTGGCTTTAAGAGTAGATACTGTAATTCTCTGAGGAATACTTCCTTGTAGGGTGGAGACTTGGATGTCTAATTGGACTAGCTCTGAGCAGAAGGTGGGACTAGATAACCCTTGCAACCTCAGTTATTCTGACTCTGATAAATCCGTATTTCTTATATAGCAGTTAAATCAATCTTCCTTGTACATGTCATATTCTACTTCAAATTGAAAGGACTCCCCATTCCTTTTTTAAAATTATTCCTTTTTTTAATAGACATTGAAGTTCTAGTGCCTCAAACGTGCAAGTTTTCAGGTTTCATAAACAAAATTTCCAGTTTAACTTGGTCTCCTTCAAGTTCTGCTTTACTCCTGAAGTGTTCTAAGGTGCAGTTCCTACTTATTTCCATGTTTGTTTACCCCAAGCAGGCTATGTTGAGGTTAAGCAGGAAATCAAATATCTATTTCATGTGTTGTGTGGTATTTGATAGGTTTGAGAAAATCTAACTGTGCTAGATAAACCCACCAGTTTGAAATGTAAAAAGAAAGTGCAAAGACAAACAGCAAATTTAATTACTTTTACCATAATCTAATCAAGCAACACAGGGAACTTAAGGTTTGTACAGTGGTATCTAATTGATCTTCAGAGACTTACTGGGCTAGTTGTTGTTCTAAGTTTTGAGAAGAAGCTGTCATGGCTACTAACTAATTTCTTTAATAACTTTACATCAGTGTTAAACTGGCAATACCAGTCATATATAGCTTCTCTTTCTGGAGTATCCATATGAGTAGACGGGTGTTTCCCTGTTCACCTGGACTAAAACCATGCTCCATTATGTATTTGGGCTTGGCCGCATTAAAAGGAAGTCTGCAATATGTGACCTCAGGCTGCAATTAGAAACAGAACTTGTGTGTCACCTGCCTAGAAGGGTTTGCCAGCCTTATTGATCTGTATTGTCTCACTTTAAGATCTTTGAAGAAAGGTCTTATCTTCTATGATGCACGGGCAGTCTGCAAAGTTTTGTTTTACTATCCTGGACTGTGAAGCATCTTTGAGTTATGTACTTTTGGATGAGAACACCGTAGTTTCACTTCTCTGCCCTTTTTGTGGCTGATACATTATTGGGCCCGAATGGTCTGATATGCAGATCTGAGTGTGAAGATCCTGTTACAGGATGCAATTTGTCACTGCCCTGCAGAATGAGCAGGGAACACCTTGCTCACCTACCATCAGGTTGGAGTTTCCCTCTCCTTGCTTAGCAATGGGGTGGTTAGCTTTTAACGTGTTGGAATTGAAAGCAGATAGCAGCAAGAATATGACAATTTCCCTTTAAGGAGCGCCCTACTCTAGTGCAGTTAAGGCACAAGTTCATGCAGAAAGTCTACAATGGTGCTGTAATGAAATGAGACAGTTCAGTTACAGTTTAGTTACTAGGAGAAGACGGAGTTACAGGCTATTGAACTGCTTGTTTTTATCAGCAGTACGCTGTTTTCTAGCTGATGATTACTGTGGGGGGCTTTTTGTGCTTGTATTCAAACACTGTTCTTGTCTTGTTCAAACTTTTTCACCCCTCTGGAAAGCAATGAGAACAAGATCTCTGTTTCTTGGGAGATATTCAAAACCCGCCTGGATGCGATCCTGTGTAACATGCTCTAGATGACGCTGCTTGAGCAGGGGGGTTTGGACTAGATGAGCTCTGGAGGTCCCTTCCAGCCTCAGCCATTCTGTGAGGAAAGGTGGCACATACTTAATGCACAAAGTATGACCGACAGTATTACAATCTGGAATAAAATGTGTGATGACATTTATTTTCAAAGTCTTGAGCATTTTGATACCTAAATCCTTTGGTTTGTCATCTTTGGTGCAGCAGAAACAGCCTTTTGTAAGCTGTTTTTCCACCAGTTCCCAAATTTTCCTTCAAGGGCAGGGTAGGTCAGCTAACTGTAGAGACCTGTGCTGTGCTTGAAGTTGTTTTCACTATTGTCTTGCACAGAGGGTGTTGGCTTTCAGCAAATAAAAGCAGTCTTTCTTTTCACATGAATGAGTAATGATAGTGTGGGGGGTGTTTTTGTATCGGCTGATAAAGTTGAATTTAGTATTTTTACTGATATGTTTACTGACATCGTGTGTAAAGGGAGATAACATTTTAAACTACCTATTTTTTATTTTAAATTCTATCAAAAACTAGAGTTCTGGAAGTTGCACTGCTTAAAACAGTCCTACAGACATTTGTAAGCCTGCTGAAGTTTGTGTTATGAATGGAGTAAATGAGTTATTCCAAATGAAGTATTTCTGTATCGCTACTGCATGACTTTTTATGGTTTGGAAGGGTTTAACCAGAACTGTTTCTTCTGTTGCTTTTCAAAGTGCATATACATACAGGGAAAACTGGTTTGGTGAGAACCTACTTAATGCATACTCTGTACATGAAGACATCCTGTGCCTGTTCCTATGGCTTGTATATAAACCTCATTTTCACAGTGAGCTGTTTGACAGCTGCAGGCTGATGGTAGAGCAGTTGAAAATGAATGGAAATCTTCTACTTGGACGTGGGTACTTGAGACAGAGGTGTCCTGTTTTCTGCGTGTCACATATAAAGCGTTCTTTTTTTGAAAGTTATACTAAGCTTCAGTACTTACAATTAGATGAAGTTTTAAGAAATCTGTCTCCAAATATTCATCAGAGTGCTTAATTTAGTGCTAATGACTCTGGACAATCTTAACTGGAAATTACCCTGTTGATTCATTGTTTTGAACTCGCTAATCAGGAGACATGACTTCAGAATAATTTCATTAATCTCTTTCAACATATTTTGTGCAACTTCTAATTTATTGCCATTCTATTAGCAGTAGATGTCGTTGTTACTTCTTGCGTACTGTGCAGAAAACTTTATGTAGCAATGTGCTTCAAATGTAATTATAAGGGCTAAAGGTAAAAGTGCTCTGTTCTTAATTGTCTGCCAAGAAAACGAGGTTTATATGCGCAGGGACTGAAGCAGAAACAGGGTAAGGGTTACTGTTGGGCTTTGACCAATAGTAACCTTTAGACGTGTCTGTTCCCTTTTCGCTAGTTCCCTCTAGTGGTTACAAAGGATACCGACTTGAGGAGGTTAATTAACTGGTATCTCTTCAAATTCTTGTGCGTTAAATAAACTCACCCTGAATTAATGCGGGGTGTGTGGAAACATAATTCGTCCAGCCCAACCTGTTAGAAGAGAGTTTATCATGATATTTTGTAATGGGAATACATATTCTCGTGCTTCAGGCTGGTGGTTCACCTAGCTTTTGGAGGTAGGAATTTTTATCCTTTTAGATATTCAAATGTGCCTTTTACTTGAAATTTAATTGTACAGAGCTCTTACCTAGCATAAACTAAATTTATTTCTAAAGTGTTTTGAGCCTCCTGAGGTGAGAGCTGCACTATATACATGTTTTTGCCTTTCTGTATCTTAGGCTAGGTGTTATGTCTAAATATTTGAAGTGTTCAGATAATTTATCACTTTAGCATTCTGTTTTAATTATTATTGGCCCACACACTGATGTTAGAATTATAGAATCAAGTAGCAGTTCATAGAATCATAGAACATCCCGAGTTGGAAGGGACCCATAAGGATCATCAAGTCCAACTCCTGGCACCGCACAGGTCTACCCAAAAGTTTAGACCATGTGACTCAGTGCACAGTCCAAACGCTTCTTAAATTCAGACAGGCTCGGTGCAGTGACTGCTTCACTGGGGAGCCTGTTCCAGTGTGCGACCACCCTCTCGGTGAAGAACCTCTTCCTGATGTCCAGCCTAAAATTCCCCTGCCTCAGCTTAACACCGTTGCTGCAGGTCCTATCACTGGTGATTACGGAGAATAGGTCACCTGCCTCTCCACTCCCCCTCACGAGGAAGCTGTAGACTGCGATGAGGTTTCCCCTCAGCCTCCTCTTCTCCAGGCTGAACAGGCCCAGTGCCCTCAGCCGCTCCTCATATGTCTTCCCCTCTAGGCCCTTCACCATCTTCGTTGCCCTCCTCTGGACACTCTCCAACAGCTTAATGTCCTTTTTGTACTGTGGTGCCCAGAACTGCATACCGTACTCGAGGTGAGGCTGCACCAGTGCAGAGTAGAGCGGGAAAACTGTTCGTAAAACAGTTTGTAGTTTTAGAACTGTTTGTAAAACAATTCATGTTTTCCTTGACATTTTTAAAATGTCAATATAAGTATTGTATACTGAGTGTTTGACTTAAGATCTTACAAACGTTTCTTACATTACAAACTCATTTATGCCTGCTATGTAGAACTGCTCTGTTATTTTGTTGATACAGTTATTCCGCCAGAATTTTATCATTGCTACTTTCTATCCAGAATGCTAATCTTCTGGGAAAAAAAAATAATAATAATCTGACAAAATTACTGCCTAGTTAGTTTGTGTTTAAGTATCTTTATTTTGACAAATTGATTTATGGTTGGAAATGGTAGAAGTGTGTGTGCATGAAGAGTTTTTAAAACAGGCAGGGCATCGTTTCTAAACAAAGATAATTTTGACATAAATAGACTATTTTTTATGCAGCTTGTACCGTGGCCAACTTCAGGAATCTGAACTTGTGTCAGGAACATAAGAAAACGATGCATCTCCTGAGGAGTCTTTCAGTTCGTATAACATTTTTTGTTCGGTTTTGTAATTGATGCAGTAAGCCGCCTTTGGTATTTGGGAAGTTATGAGGGAAGTGAGTGTTGAGATCTGATAAAAACAAGGACTATAGCAAAAAACGAAATGGGAATAAGGAGGAATAGTTTTTGAAAACCAAGGAAAACATGCTAGATTTAATGGTTTGAGATGCAGAACAGCTATGTTTACAATATTTTTCCCACCTTTTCACAGATTACTGTAGTAAAACTGCAATTTAAACTGAATATGTTCTTATAGTTTTCCTTTAGGTATGGGGTCACTTTTTTCTTGAATCCTCTTTTAGGCTTAATATGGACTTTTCAATCTTTGACAATTCCAACTTTCTTCATCCTCCAGTGCTTGCTATCTATTGCAAACTCTGCGGTATGCCAGGCATTTACTAGAGATTTCTGTTCTGATGGCAAGGTGAATATCTGAGAAGTGAGTAGAAGGAAAATCTGTGTGGCGGTGACAAGGTAACAGTTCACTGAAGTAGGCGAATAACGTTTAATGATCTTTTTCCAGAAGCATTCAATGGCTTATCTGTGTATTGATAAGCCTGGTGAGCTGTATGCTTATCAGTAGATTTCTGTGTTGCTGTAAAGCTTTGAGACCTGATACAAATGAGGACTTAAAAAAAAAAAAAAAAAAAAGGCATGTCCTCCGGACAAGTAATATCACTTGCACGGTTAGTCCCTGTGTTGCCTTCACCCAGATTGAAGGAGGCTGCTGTATTTTGTATTCTGGGGTTTCTTGATGTAGAGGTTTCTGTTGAACGAGCAAAGGGTGGGTAGGCTTCTCAACTCCACCTCTGAAACTTGCTCAGACTTGTAACTTTCTTAGTAAAGCTGGAAAAAGCTGTTTAATCAGATATCAAGTGAGCGGACACGGGTATAGTCTGTAGCACAAGATTCTTAAGCATAACATGGACTGTAGACTTGTTCTTCCACTTCTGTGCAGAGATGATTTTAACACTTCATTATCTTAAATGTGTTAAAAAATGGAGTCAGAGGCAGTAATTTCTTCCCTGCCACTTCGAGGGAGAAGAGAGACATTATCTCGGTATCTGTAGCTACCACAAACGCCGAGTGCTGTCCCCGCGCAGCGCCTGCTCTCCCTCCAGCTGGCGGGTGCTTCGCAGACAAGCACCCAGAGGCCGGCTCTGGGGCTCCAGCGCTGGGCTGCCTCCTGCCTTCCCGGCTCATCGGCCTGCTGCTAGTGCTTGGGGATCTGCTCTGACAGCACTCCCTTTTGAATTTTATACATAGCAGTGATGTAATAACGCTGCATGCAACTAGTGTGTATAATTTAGCTATTAGGTAACTATTAAAAAGTGTTTCCAGTTAGGATCAGAACCCTTGTTGCTTTTAAAGGCACAGCTGTGTGCATGTACTGTCCTTCAGCCAAGATCCATCCATATGTATTTAAATTAACTTGTTCATTGAAACCTGACTGTTCCTTCTAGCTTTTAAAGCAAATCAAAAAATTACTTTAGTACCTTGGGTGGGAGCCTAGGCCAGAACATCAGTGCTTTTTGTAATGGTGTATAACAGCAGAATAGAGATTTCTGGTTCTTGTTTAACTCTGCAAATCTTGTCTCTCCTGACAGCCCAGATTTACAAAGAGGATCAAAAGCAGTCTGTGTCCTTTCCTGTTATAACCTGGTGGCTCGGCAGTACAAGCTGCTTTAGTTTTGCTACTACATTAGTATACAGAGGGAAGCAGCTGTGGGCTCCAGGGTGTTGTCCTCCTCAGCATCCTGTCTGTTCTTCTCTGTTTGGAGTGCCTGCTCCTCCCTATTCACCTGGTCTGGAATCTTTGCATTTTAAGCTGTTGAATAATATTTGGTGAATAGTCTTCCTGTGCACATTGTTTGTTAAGAGAACTCATGGAAAAACAGTATGCATCCATGCAATTAATCATGGGTATGAACTACATGGATAAAGGTTGTCAAAGACCAGATAATTGCCTTTGGTTGCATCTTTGTCAGCCTTTGTTCTCCTCTCTGCAATGCTTTGTGTATAGGTACTGCTGCTTTGTACTTTTCCTTCCTTTAGGAAGCAGTAGGTCGTTCCAGCACTTACTAACCTGTGTACCAGCCTAATTTATGCAGGTATTAAAGATGCTTGTCATCCATAGGCAGCATATGGTGGCTTACCAAAAGTATTTGGAGTTTGAGAAGTAAAAATCCAAAGGATGTTGGTAGATTGAGTGGTATAGCAGTTATGATCAGTTATGATTATCTTAGTGCTGTATTGCTATAATCTCTGTTTTATTGGTTGTCTTGTGCTTATTTTTCATCCCAGAATTCCTGTTTTCTCTTGGGCATGTAGTATGCTTATTTACTGCAGAATTGCAGTGTTTATCACTACAGGAGGAAAACACATCTACGTTTCTTTACCTGCTTTTGCAGTTGTGAAGAAGGTTCATGTTAGAATGTTTTTAGCTTTTTACTTTTCTAAGTAGTCTCCTGCACTGTGCTTGGGAGGGCTGTAGGCAGGGTAATCATCCTCCAGAGGCTCCTACCTGGATTGTGAAATTCCTGTCTCTGCCTTCCTTGCTGACTAATATCTGCCTTGCTTTCAAAGTGTTAGAATTGCATTGCCAGAGCCTGTAGAACAATTGATAAAGCAGACCTATAGATGTATGTTAATTATTAATTTAACTTCAATACACAGAAATGCATCTCAAAGTGCCCTACTTGCAGTGTTAGTGTTCTTATCTGCAACCATCCCCATGTAGTCCTTCCTCGGGTTAAATAGCAGTACCCTTTCTTTAAATACATGCTGAAATACTTGTAGCTAGTCTAAAAATCACCCTTAGAATACAGCCAGGGGTTTGACAGACCTTTTCTGCTTAGTCTCCAGCTCTTTCGTTTATATCTTTACTTGTTTTCTTCTACACTTTTTTTGTAAGTTACTGTGGCTTGATCTTTGTTTGTTTAGGCTTTTTCACAAATACTGCAGAAAACGTGATCCTAATGTCTGTTTCATCACCTCCTAGGGTAAGCCTTATGTTTTAGAGGGAGGAGCTGCCTGCTGCTTGTGTTATGTAAAATAATAAATAATTTATAATGCTAACAGAAAATATCTGCCTTGGTGGACAAACACAGTGAAGCATTTGACAGGCACTAAATCAAGACACAATCAAAATAATTCTTGAAGACATGGGAGGATAATTTGCTTTATTTGATCTTTTTTTAAGTGGAGGAGCTCTCCAGCAAGTCTGCTTTATTCCAGAGGATTACTGACCCACTTTAGGAAATCCTTAACTGGCGGATCTGTGTGAGCCATAATGGAAGTCTGCAATATGATTCTGTGAATACTTAACGATTTTACTGAAAGCAGCTTTTCTGATATACTGCCTTGTTGCTGATACTAGCACCTGCTCTGGTAAAGAATCACATGAAGCTTCATATCATGTGGCTCTTTGCTCTCATCTATCATAAAGAAAAAGCGTTTTGAAAGGATTACTGGATTTCATGCAGCATTTTAGAAAGCTGAAGCTGTTGCAGTGTACTAACAAATGCCAGTTCTGAGTGTAGCTTTGAAACTATGATGTATGCATGGAATTTCAAAGAACTGCATCTATATACTGAGCATGATAATTTAGCATTAGTGCTCGATGCTATGTATTGATACAACTTCTGAGTTATTTTTGGTTTTGAGCAGAGACTGTTAGTTCTGTCATATGAACTCTACCCACGTTCCAATTTTTATTCTGGGAAATTAAAAATTGTGTAAACAGAAGAAGCTTGTGTCAAGATTCCTCTTCTCAATGTAATTGAGTATTTCTACAGTGAATAGTTAATGATGATCTGCTTTGCAAGACATAAATGCGGCAGTGACCTGCTCTCATTTAGATGTTGCGGTAGTAGAATGGTGGGGCTTTGCATGGTGCATGCTTTCATTGTTTCTGTTAAGCTGCTTGCATGTGTGTGCTGTGAGCTGAGTGTCTTGTTTTTGTGTCGGTTATAAAGCAATACTTATTTTCTGTTTCTCCTGATAAATAAGTATTCTTGTTTGTTTTCTCTTCCCTTTGGCTATTAAAACATAGTAAAACATTTTGTGTTTTGTGAACGTGATCTATAAATGCAGATGCTTCAGATTTGTGTTGTGCTGTTCAGTCTGCTGAGCTTGCTTCATGGTTGCAAAGAGTTAAAACTGCCTACATGTTTTTATATAGCAGTTTTTTATTGGCAGGGTTTACAAGCTGATAGGTCACTGTCTTGTGTACAATTCTAAAGCATGGATAAACTGTTTAATCACAAGCACAAATGACTGTCAAATGTACTGCTGAAAAGGTACCTTTAAAAAATCAAGCTTAGTATTTATATGGGGAGGTTTTTTCACCCTCAGCTTTTATTTTGTGAGCTAAACCAAATGAGCATTAACTATAATGGTAATGTAGGAAGAAAAGGATTTAAGTCAATGTAAGTCACAAGGTGAGAACTTAAGTCACAAGGTTTTCTACTTCTGAGATTAGGTATTTTCTTCTGTGTTCTATGGTAATATTGTGACCTTGACTAAATCTTCAGATGTGGACATTCAGAAATTTCACTTCAGCTTAAATCCCATTTCTGTGAACATGTGTCTTGCTTGCTTAAAGAAAAAAACATTCAGAATACATCTACTGTTCTTAGCTAAAATGCTCTGACTAGTGCACTGGATATCTTTAATACGATTTCAGTAACAGATTAATTTTAAAATGTATCTTATTGAAATGAAAAATTGTACCTTCTTTTTAGTTTGTACAGCTTCAACAGAATGAGCCCCTGCTGTCAAACTGACAGTAATAAGAATGCATTCAGAATCATCTTAATATACATAGTGTATGATTAAGTAAACACTGAAATTTACAGTAGAACAGTGAAATTCTGTTTAGATTTGCATTTAAAGGCAATGTTAACAAATATCTTATGATTTTTTCCAATTCTATAAAATGCTCCCTTGAGGTTTTTACTCATTAAACACTTCTGAAGAGAAATAATATCATATGCCTAGAACTCTTGTGCTTTTATTTTTATCCCCTTACCTGTTCTGCTTTTGCTTGTCAAGTCTTTGGAGGATTTGTCCATTTAAAAAAAAAAAAAAAGCTCTTTAATATTTTAAGAAAACTAATCAAAGCTTTATTACTTGATTACTTTTGTACTTAAGTGAACTAAGTGAACCCAGTGAACTAAGCTACAATCTTTGCACCATAACACCAAGTGCATTGCAATTACAAATGTGGTCCAATGTCCCAAATACATTACTAAAGCCAAGTGTACCCCTCAACACTGATATTCTTAAAAACAAACAAAAAAACACCTGTGTATCCAGTGTGAATGATCTTAACAAAATATCTAAGCCAATAGATATTTAAGACATGCTTTAAAACAAATAGTACAATTATGAAAATAGAAGCTTTTAGCACTTCTGTTATTATACTTTTATAGCTATTTTTTCCTGGGATACATACTCAGCATAAAATAGCTTTAACTGTGTTATATATAACATGACTAAATGGGGTATGTACATCCTTAGTGTGACAGAATAAGGAAACTGATTCTTGTAGTCTTTCATTTGGCTCGAAGCGGTCATTAAACATAAACTTCTGTTTCTGCTGTTTCAGGTTATAATATTTCTCTATATTTTTCTGAAATTAGGCAATGAACTTAATACACTTTATTAAATATTTCAAATTTATAAGTGCTTGTATTTCTTTTATTGCAAGTATTGTGTACGTTAATCAGTTAAACTTTCAGCAAAACTTCTAGGCTACATTTTTCTAATTACGCTTGTATTTGTTACTCATATTAATTTTTCAACTTCTCTTCTACTTTTGATACTCATCCTGTTTCTTTTAAAGTCTGTTTTGTTTCCTCAATTCTTTCTTGTCTTCTGCCTCATTTTTCAAACAGGCTGGATAGACACAGACCCTTGGCTCTTTCTTGCTTGTTCTTGCTGAATAATCTTGTGTAGTTATGTTTGTTCAAGTATTATCTTAACAGCTCTGAGACTTGCATTTCTCTCTGGTCATACCTTCATTTCTGGAAAACCATTTTTCTCACTGCTCCTTTGTAACCCAAGTATACATACTTTGTCCCATACGTCACAATATTATCCAAATCTTGTTTCAAACACTTCAAAAGTTATGTTGTCCTTACTCTGTTTTTAATACTCCGTATGTTCACTTGTATCCTAAGTTATCAGCACTTTCCTCACTTCTCAAAGCATCTTCCAATTTTTCCATTAAAAAGTACAACAGCTAGATTTTATTTTTGCTTCTTATTCCATGTCATTCGTTTGGTATCACTGTCTACTCATCCCTTCAGGATTTCTCTGCTACCACGTAATTTCTTAAACCTGTCAAAGGTACTTCACAACATTGTCAATATCCACTTGATCAAATTAATAACAGTATTTCAGATATTAATATCTGAACTATCATTTTTTCTTACTTTTTTCATTTTTTTTCTGACCACTTACATTAATGCGTAGGGAAATATTTTTCTTTCAGGTGGTCAATATCTAGTTTTATTTTTAAGGGAATTCATCAAACTTAAGATTTTATAACTTTTTCATGCTATTTTATTAAACACGCAGCTTTCATTTTATTTGCAAAATTTAATTATTTACTGTTATCTTCATTTGTTTTCAGTATCTCACTTTGTTTTATTTTATTTTTTTTGTTGTTATTAAAAATAATTTTAGTCTAATATAAAGTATTGCTGAAGAAGCCTGGAAAAAGAAATTATTAACAGTAATCATCTGTTTTTCTGTGGTCTCTATTTTGTTTCTTTTAAAAATAAAAGGCTTTATTTCAATGATTGGAAGGATTTACTGAAGCTGTTGATTGCCTTCAAACTGAACCATGCTAATTCCCCAATTAATTGTAGAGTACCCTAGGGTTTTTGAATGCCACGTAAAAGAAAATTCCTTGGTAGAGATTGCAGATACCAAAGGAATAGAAACGTTGTCCTTTTGAACCCTTATATACATGTTTTCTTGCTCTTATGGTTGGGCACATAAAAGGTTGTCAATAACTACTGCTTTTTCAGATCATTATGATAAAAAAAAAAGTTCATATTAACTTCATGGATGCTAGATCAACATCTTAAACTTGCAGGAATAACTTCCGTAAAATGCTGTTGCATCCTAACAAGAAACAAATGGTCTGGTTTTAGAAGAAATTATTTTAATCTTGTTTTCATGGTTTCTTCTCTTATTAAAAGGCTCACCACTCTAGTTTTTATGTGATTTGTATTTTTTAGACTGAATCTGGCTATGGATCAGAGTCAAGCTTACGCCGCCATGGCTCCATGGTGTCTCTTGTTTCTGGAGCAAGTGGATACTCTGCAACATCCACCTCTTCGTTCAAGGTTAGTGAATAATGTTTTCTTAGAATTGGTGTGTAAATACAACACTTTAGCAAATGGAAGGAAAAGTTATGTGAAGATTTATTCATGAAACTAAAGGAAAAAATACCAAGTCTTTGGTTTACTGTTAGTGTTAATAATTATAGAATCATAGAATCATAGAATATCCTGAGTTGGAAGGGACCCTTAAGGATCATCAAGTCCAACTCTTGATACCGCACAGGTCTACCCAAAAGTTCAGACCATGTGACTAAGTGCACAGTCCAATCTCTTCTTAAATTCAGACAGGCTCGGTGCAGTGACCACTTCCCTGGGGAGCCTGTTCCAGTGTGCAACCACCCTCTCTGTGAAGAACCCCCTCCTGATGTCGAGCCTAAATTTCCCCTGCCTCAGCTTAACCCCGTTCCCGCGGGTCCTGTCACTGGTGTTAATGGAGAAAAGGTCTCCTGCCTCTCGACACCCCCTTACGAGGAAGTTGTAGACTGTGATGAGGTCTCCCCTCAGCCTCCTCTTCTCCAGGCTGAACAGGCCCAGTGACCTCAGCCGTTCCTCGTACGTCTTCCCCTCCAGGCCTTTCACCATCTTCGTAGCCCTAATACATGTGGTTATTAATGGATCATACAGGAAGCTTTCATGTGCCTCTGTGCAGTTGTCCCTTTTAAATTACAGTATTATCTACCAATGGCAAGAGAAGTCTAATGGGAGGATTCATTAACCTTTCCTCTTGTACTCTTGATAATATAAGGGCTTCTAAACAAAAGGGAATGCTGGTTCTGTTAATTAACAAATATGACTATTAATACCAATTGATAAATTATGGCTTTCCCTCTTCCATGTGTATAAACGTTTAACGTTTCAACTTGAGTGGGCTGTACTTGATAGCAGAAGAGAAGCAACACAAGAAAGGGGAGTAAAAATTAGAACAAAAGTCTTAAACTGGAGCTGGTTATTTTCCGGCATATAGTTGCAAACCTGGGAGCAAGGAAAACTGGTTTTTTAATAAGCTTTTGTTCAATGCTGCAAAGTAGCAGATGCAGTGAAGAGGAAAAGTTGAGACCCGAGAACAAAATGAAGATGATACACTTGTATATCGTTTTTGGAATCATATTGTTCTAACAGTATTTTGTAACTACTGATGTATGAAATATCTTCGATGTATCTAAAAGATTTGTTCATCATAGCTGCAGAAATCCATTTTTTTTATTCAGGCATTAAATTTTTGCACAGTATGTAGAAACATTTGAAGCACTTTTCACTTGTATTTTCAGAAGGGCCATAGCTTACGTGAGAAGCTTGCAGAGATGGAAACCTTTAGAGACATCTTGTGTAGACAAGTTGATACTTTACAGAAATACTTTGATGCCTGTGCAGATGCTGTTTCCAAAGACGAACTCCAGAGGGATAAAGGTAAAATTGTAATTGAAAACACTGAACTCCCTAGAATTTAACTTTTTAGACGGTAAGAAATAGCTGTTGAAATAGTTCCTTTAGCATTTGATGTAATATAAAGAAAATGGGTGTCTTAAATTTGCTCTTTAATATAGTAATCAATCCTAGATATTTCTGCTTAAATAAAGTTAACTATTTGCACTGCAGAAGTTGGATTCCCATAGAAAGCTGCTTAACTTTGATCCTAACCCATAGCTGTCAACCTTACTGAAATAAATGATCTTCTAAGCACTTGATGTTATACAACAATTTTTTATCCCCCTATAAGATGAAGTTAGCTTACCACTGCATCTCTTACCATTATTTTGAAAAAACAATAGTGTATTAGTTTGAATTGATAGGAACAATATATTCTTTCCTAAGGGCAAATAAACTGACATACTGTGTACTCCTGTTACGTATTGGTTGGAGCTAAAGCATTAGACCACTTGAGTGCGCGCTTGAGATCCAAGTAGACCCAGATGAGGATGTCTATGTATCTGAATTGTTTTTCTCATAGCACAGCTAGTTGTCATATTCATACACTTCCCTGAGATATTTTTATTTATCCCTGAGTTTGTTCTGGCACTCTTACTCTTTTGGTAGTAATGAGAGTAGGTAAGAACAATTCCACTTTTTTGCAAAGTCTGTAGCGTAGAAGATCTGAATTGTGACTCCCTGCTTATTCAGTTATAACTGAATAAGAGAACTTTCATCTTCCCATAAAACAGAGTACTAAATTTGGATACTGAGCAAATGTTAGTCTCCTAATAGTTCCTTACTATTGGAACTGTTGCTTGTGGTCTTAAGTGGTAAAAAAAAAAAAGGGGGGGGGGGAGGGAGTCATGACTGGTTTTTATTATAGGGAAAAAAAATTAAATACTGCTTAGCCATGAAGATGCTCCTAGTTCTTCCTTGCTTACTGAAGAATTGGAAAAGCTTTTTTACTCTAATAACATGTTCTCTCTCTCCCAAATTCAGTGGTAGAAGATGATGAAGATGATTTCCCTACAATGCGTTCTGATGGGGATTTTTTACATAACAGTAACAGCAGTAAGGAAAAATGTAAGTGTGTCTAAACTTGGCTGGATATTTGTATGAATAGTATGATGATAGTCTTGATATAAGACTGATATTTATGCTGTTGTGTGAGAAGACATTAGTTAAGAAATGTTATTTAAATCTGACAGGAAGTTCTTCATGTTAAAATTATCATTCATTAGCTGCTTTTCATGACTCTGAGTTACACTTAATTCGCACAAATATTAATGAAAGTTTGTCAAGCTGGAATTTCATATTCTGTCTGTCCAAAGCCATTTCCAGTACAGAATTCTGTTGAACCAGATGCACTATTCAAATAATGAGAACTGAAATTTGTAATAGGTAATCACAGTTTTTTTCTGGCAAGTGTTGTCAGCTTGAGGAGTATGGTAGAACACAATGCTTTTCCAATTAAGTATGCCTCAGTATTGTTTTTTCCAAGTTCTATGGCTGCATTATGACTAAGTCAATATTGTTACTGATTTTTCTCTAATTTTAGCACTCAAAGTGCTAAAATTTTAGTATTTTTAAACTGTATTTTCCAATATTATGACAAATAAAATTCTGATTCTTATCTAAAATGATCTGATTATAGTTTTCTTACTCCATCCATGCAGCGAATGTGAAGAACTCATTCAAGTTCTGCTTTTTGAGAAATCTATTTACTTCTGGCCTGCCAGAAGTACTTACAAAAAGTGCTTTTAAAAATTTAATCACTTTCACCAAGGATCTGAAAATGTGGCAAAATGACCCTTTTTGTCTTCTATTTTCGTTGTAATGTGTTCTAGTCCTCTTGTCTTGCATCTTTCCTTCTTGTATTTAAGTGCTTGTGGTGGTTTCACACAGACAGCTAAGCTCTAGCACAACGGTTCTTGTTCTCCCTTCTCAAAATAATGGGGAGAGAATACGAAAAAAGGCTCATGGGTCAAGATAAGGAGCAATATAATTAAAGGTAAAGAAAAACAGCAAAGGTTTTGCAGAAATGAAAAGAGAAACCAATTATTCTCTACTTCCCATCAGCGTGCAATGTTCAGACATATATTGAGAAGCAGGGCCTGAATATGCACAGCATTTGGTTGGAAAGACAGACACTTTCATAAGTCTCCCTCTTCTCTTTCCCCTTACTCAGTTTTTATAGCTGAGCATGACATTATATGGTATGGAATGTCAGTTTGAGCCTGTTCCCCTAGCAATGTCCACTCTCGACCTCTTGCCCACACCAACCTACTGGCTTTTGTGAGTGGTGGGCTGGAGAAGGCAGCCTTAATGATGTGCCTACATGGCTCTGCAGTAGCCAAAACATTGATGCAGTGTCATGTTTTCCTATAGCTAACTCCAACCTAGCCAGACCTAGTACAATGCTCTTTCTAGAGTATTTCCAAAATTGTAATGAGGAATGAGGAGGTAAGAAAATGGGAGGAGTTTTTTCAACATATTACCAGAACTAATTGTATGAATAGATTTTCCAGTGATAAAATACTTGTGCTGCTAATTGTAGTGCTGATGTCAAAAGTAGTGTATAACTTTGAAGCTCTGAGTAAATATTTCATGCTTCTTGTCAGCGAAGATAAGCTAGTTTGCAACATTCACCTTTAAGCAAGTCTATCATTTTCATCAACCCTATATAAAAAAATCTAAATTTCTAAGGCCTACTAAGTCATTAGAACAAATTTCAGAAAAATGTAAAAAGATACTTTAAAAAACACTAGTGAATATTTAATTTCATTGCATGATTCATTTTGAAAGAGATGTCTTTTTCATACTTAACTTTTCTAGGATGATGTAGGAGTTCCAGCTTAATTTCCTTTAGAACATTTTTTCATTTCTACATTATTCTGATATGTCTGCTGTATACACACATTTAATATGTGAAATTTATTAAAGAAGTGTGTATTTCTAGTACATCTGGTCATCTTAGAATATTCAAATGGAAAGTGTCCATTTTTATCACATATTTAGGAAGAATTTGAAGTGATATTCACATTCCTCTTAGAAAAAGTTCTGTATCAAGTATTCAAGAATTTCTGTGCTAACAAATTTTGTATTGTGGGTATCTGTATATAAACTCCATAGGTCAGTATGGAAAAGAATTCTGCAGCCTTTTGTTTCTCACTTTTCAGCCTTTTTGTTTTCTTTTGTTAACTCCACTTCTTACGATTGATGACCCCATTACGTTTACTTCCCATCAATTCTCTTAACAGCTTTATCTTCATTTTAGTTTTTCTGTCCTTGTTTGATTTCTAAGAATTTACATGTATTAAAGATTTCATAGAATCTTAGAATATCCTGAGTTGGAAGGGATCCATGAGGATCATGGAATCCGAATCCAACTCCTGGCTCTCCACAGGATCGCCCAAAAGTCAGACCATGTGTCTGAGAGCGTTGTCCAAATGTTTCTTGAACTCCGACAGGCTCAGTGCCATGACCACTGCCCTGGGGAGCCTGTCCCAGTGCCCGACCACTCTCTGGGTGCAGAACCTTTCCCTAACCCCCAGCCTGACCCTCCCCTGTCCCAGCTCCATGCCGTTCCCTCGGGTCCTGTCGCTGTCCCCAGAGAGCAGAGCTCAGCGCCTGCCCCTCCGCTCCCCTCTCATGAGGCAGTAACTGATTGCTGCAAGGCTTGCCTAAAAATGAAAGAATTGGAATATATGCACTAAGGTAGAATCGTCAGTCTTCAGTCATGCAACAGGAGAAGTAGGCACCTCAGGTTAAGAGACACCCATGCCTGTGTAGTGGGCAGAAAACTTCTTAGGCTAGCTGATAACAAAAAATTGATCTTAAACATTACCTTTTTCTGAAGCTTAGCATCAGAGCAGCTGTTAATTCTTAGGTTTCTCAGGTTTCAGGTTCCATTCTTGAATTCTCTCCAGTCTTGTGAACACCAGAATAATCTGTAGCTGAGTAATGGTTGCCTGTCCATACTAAACATACTTTTTTTTCCTGCAGTCACAGCTCCAGGAAGAGGGAAGCAGAGGTTCAACCTCCTATTCAGCCTAATAGAGTAAAGGAGTGTTTCGGCCTCCTACTGCACCTGTCTAGTGCTCAAACCTCTAGATTTAAGACTAGTTTAAGGAATCATATTTACGTTGTCTTTTGCACTTTCCCTTCTGCACCTTTCCTGGGTTGGAGGAGAGTGTTAGCATGACTAGTTAGATTTATATACTGCTGTGAAGACATGATGTTTTGGACAGGGAGGTTTTCTCTTCTCTGTGTTTTCTAGAATCTTTTGGTGAAGAGTTAGAGCTCTATATATGAATTTATTGCTCGCTTTTCTATTAGAAAATCTGGTAACTGAAGCAATGATAATTTGTATAAAGCACCCATTCGGTGTATTTACCTATTGGGGTCTTATATTCCTAAGAATGTTGTATCTTGATCAGGAAGAGTTCCCATCCATCTTTTGAGGAAAATGAGTAGATTTGGGCTTATATTATGTAAGAATAAGAAGAGTGGGTAATCCAACTTCAGGAATCTCTTTGAAGACAGAAGTTGGATGTGATCGAGAAGCTGAAGAAGAGAAACTTAACAGAAAACACAGTAGGATTTGTGGTGGATTTCTGTGCTCCTGCTGGAGGAATAATATTCAGTCATCACTGAAATACTGAGGTTGTGCTTAGGGGAAAATAATCATACTGACTCTACTGCTATCAACAGAGAATCAACAACAGAAGATAATTAAATGGGTGGGTGCGTGACCCATTCATTTATTCTTTTTCATTTGGAATTAGTATAGTGACATACGATGTAGAAGTGGTATAACATGGAAAAGATGAAGGAACTTTGTTTTTCCACTTACTGTCTTTTTAAAAATCTTCTGTTTTGCTGGGAAACAGATTTGATTGAACAGATGATGCTTGGGACTTTTGGGGAAGGGTTACAGACAGCATCTGAGGAACAAGATGGAAAAAACAACGTATCCTAACAGACTAGAGGTGTAGGAAAGAAAGGCCAAAGAGCTATTGAAGACTAAAGCATGGTATAAAACACTGATTACAGTGGAAGGGAAGAGAAAACAATTGAGAAGTAAAAGAGAACTACTTAAAAGACTGGATAATTAAAAAGAAATGCCTGGATTCAAAATGTTGAAATTCAATTTAAATTAGGAGAAAAATCATCAGGATATTCTGTGATTGTATGATTTTTCAATCATAGCTTTTCTCAATTGACTGCATGTAGTTTTATCACCAAGCTAGAAGAGCAGTTGCAATAAAAACACTTCTACGATTAACTTTTAACTTGAACTTGAAGATTTCAGCTTGAAACACTAAATCTTTTAGTTGACACAGAAAAATGGAAGTGTAAAAAAAAATAAAAATAAAAAATAAGAAAGATGTTAGCCTCTCCAAATAGATCATCTCCTGACAAATATTTCTAATTTGCTGAAGCTTAATTGTTGCTGAAACAGGGCTTTAGGTTATCTTCAGACATTTTCTGGGAAGAAAAACCACTCCTGAGGAGTGAATCAAAGCACTCCCATGCACAGTAAGGGACCTCTTGAGCGATCCTCTCAGAAAAACAGGCTTTGCACCTTCCTGCAACAAGTTCACTTTGGTCCGGAGTTATAATGGCTGAAGGGACTCTGAGTGAAAATGCAAGCAGTGTATATATATTGCTGCTACTGTGAGACTTATCACTGAATAAAGACTTAAAATACATGGTAGCCAAAGCTATACGGAGTATTAATGAATTGTAGCTGAGACTTAAAGATGATCAGGAATGAAAGCTGGCTTTGTTCCAGGAAATAAGGCTGTGCATTCCCCTTACAATCCAACATAGAGATTTGTGAAATGATTTTATACTTGTTGCAGCTGGTGGTGGTTTCTTCAGCATGTCTAGCATGTTGTGTACTTCAGGAAAAAAAAAAAAAACAGATCCATAAGCAGAATAGCTCTGCTGGTAAGCCTGCATATGAAATGATCTACACCAGCAGGACAAATGAGTGGTATAACACTTTCCTAAGAAAAATGCAGTCTATGGGTGAAGCTGTTGTTGTCTGGTTTTCGTTATTCTCAGAGAATCCGCTGCATTGCCTCCTTGCCAGCTTATACCACTTTCAGGCTCAGCCTCCTCCGTGTTGCCTCTGCAGCTGTTAGGGGGAGGGAGAGTTCCTCTGCTCATTATTGTTTCTGAAACAGATTTTTCTTTCTTTACTTTCCTTTTTTTTTTTCCAGCCCCCATCTTTATCTTTTAGGGAGTATTCTTGATTAACATGCAACAAAAAAATAAGCTGTGTTCTACCATAGCATATATGCTTATAGAGGCATTTGAAAGAGTATGTAGTCTGTAACCATTTATTTGAAGGAAAAAAAAAAGTTTGAATCCTATTGAAAACCTCTGGAGACTTAAGCCATTGCTTAAGACCATGTGATGTTTGCTTTCTTTTCCCTAAGTGTAGACACTGCTCTACCATTAGAGAACAGCAATTGCATTTCTTTTCCCCTACAAGATCTGAACTGCTTGAAAGCTCTACTTCACCCATGCAGACAGATATTGGATAAACTTACACAAATATTTATTTCAGCTTTTTAAGCCATAACAGTGTCACACTGTCAGACTAAAAAAAAAAAAAGCAATATCCAACTGGGTGATGTCATTAGTTTTTTGGTTTTTTTCTTTTCCCATGGCATAGCAGGGAGTTACTTTAACTTGCTAGGCTCAGTCAGCTTCAACACGGGTGTTAGTTCTGCTCTCTAATATTTTATGACATTAATATGTAGTGTTTGATTTGTTATTCTGTCAACCTACATGTAAGTTTGACATATAATAGGTACTTTTTTTGTCACACATTTTAAGTGACTTGTTTAAATAGCCTTAGCAACAGATGGCTTGGTTGACAGCACAAAGTAGTTGTTGGAATTGCAAAACCCCACAGTACTTGGATAATTCAACAGATTTGATACTTTTATACATAACATACCTTTTTACATGGAGGTTTTAAAATCTATAATTACCTGCTTAAAGCAACCTTGAATATCACATTCTGGGTTTGATTGCATTTTTAAATTGTTCCTTTCTTAGTACTGTATTAGATATGTTTTAAGGTTGCTCTGTCTTAATTAGGCCCCACTTCAAGCTGTCAAACTGCTATTGTTACAAAGTATTACCACTCCCTCCACCCACATGGTTTGCGGAGAGCAGAGTAATACAGCATTACAAGCAGACTTGAAATACCGTATAGCAAGATGAAGCTCAAGGGATGTATTCCTCCTTTTGAATCTCTTTCCTTATCCTGTGGATAGTTGCAAATTATTAGCATTTATGATTTTTGTTTCTAAATCAATTTTATAGCCAGTATATTTGCTTCAAGCAATTGTAATATAAACAATGCATTTAAAATGCTCATTTGAATTAAAGACAGCTATCAGTGAATGGTTCATGTTTGTTTTTAGTATTTCCACATGTGACCCCCAAAGGAATTAACGGCATAGACTTTAAAGGAGAAGCTATAACTTTCAAAGCAACTACTGCTGGAATCCTGGCTACACTATCTCATTGTATTGAACTAATGGTAAAACGTGAAGAAAGCTGGCAAAAAAGGCTAGATAAGGTAAGACTGTTTTTCTTTTATTTTTGTTGAAAAAATGCTTATTTAGCTTGAAATTTTGAATGAGCTGTTTTTAACCTTCATATTCCTGGTATTGCTTGTATTTTTATGTACAGCACGTGTTAATTTTAGGTGTCATCTTTATCTATTACTCCTATGAAATGTTAAAACCTTACCCTGAATGTTGGTTATACAGTAACATTCATCATATTTCTTTTTGCAGTCCTTGTTCAGCTAGTATTCCTGTATTTTTATATCTCTAGAGAATCTGACAGTATTCCATAGTAATAAGTGTATTGCTTGCAGCCTTCTAATAGAGATCTAAATAAATATTCATGCTTCCAAAATGATGTGAGAATCTGAACTGTTTTAATTGTAAGAGATGATGACAATACTGAGGTGAACAACCTGTTTTAACTTTAAATATCTCTTTAAAGGTCTCATCAATTATTTCACTTAAGGGATTAGTGTAAAACATGACTTTAACTGGTTAATTTTTTAGGTGTGTGATATTATTCTAATGTCAGTGATAGTTCATTCTAAGTCTGCTCAACCACTATAGTAACTAAAAAGGAGCGGTGTCTTTTCTTCATATGAGATGTGTTGGAAGCATGGATGGGATGTACTTCAGGCTTCAATTTCTATAGTCCTGCCGTTGCTGACAGGGGTTCTGTGCAGCCCTTTAGCCATTGTCTCTGCTTTTTTAATTTAGCATGTTTCCATATGGCATATCACACTTCAAATCTTGCTCCGTATGTGTTGGTGATACATGATTCAAAGAACGAATGCATTCAGACAAAATACATCTATGCTTGAATCTTTGCCCCTGTCTTCCAGCTCTTCGTATGTCAAATGTCTGGTCCTATCTATCTGTATTCACACTTCCAGCAATGCTTTGTTAATGATTCATCTAGGTAGCTGGAGGAATTATAGCAGATCCAAGACTTGAAGGTTGTTCATGGCGTCACAGGGTAATTCAGGTTGGAAGAGATCTCAAGAAGTCTCTAGTCTCCTGCTCAAAGAGTTTCAAATCAGACTGGGATGGTCAGGGCTTTATTAAGTCTGGTTTCAAGTCTTCACGGCAGGAGACTGCGCAGCCTTTCTGAGCAGCCTGCTCTGTTAATCTGTCGTTATGGTGAAGCTTATCCATGTTATAGTGAAAGTCTTCCTGTATATTCAGTGATAACAACTCTTATTTCTGCTTATCTTTTTCACCCTCGTACCATAGGCTGATGTAAAAAGTCTGTCTCTGTCTGCTTGATGATCTCCTTGGTGGTAAGGAAGACTGCTGTTAGGTCCCCCACAAAAACCTTCTCTTCTCTGGGCTGAGCAGAGTTCTCTTGTTGATCAGACTTTGCTTATAGCATGGATTAAATGAACTTTTCTGGTCCTAAAGTAGTATTCTAATACAGAATTTGAATTGGTTTAGGTCAGTTATTTGTCACCAGACTAACGTTAAACCACATTTTTAGCTGCAAGTGGTAAAAAAAAAAAAAAAAAAAATAATAATAAAAAAAATAAAAAAGAATTTCAGTTTAGGTCTCATCTGACTGTAACATCATTCTTCAACAAAATACTTCACACATCATGAGTAAATACATTTTAAGGGGGATCACGAGCTTATTTGGGCATGTTTCTTCAGAAATTAAACAGCAAAGACTTCTCAAACCTTAGTGTTTTCAAGACTTTCTTTGATAAGCTTGCAAGGTTTTTTTAGCCTTATTTGTCACTGATTTTTTTTGGTGTTTGCAGCATGCTCCTGATGAAGTTCTGTAATTCTATTATAAAATTGCCTTTCATTTGGATTCCTTTAACTGCTAGCCTTTTAGAAGAGATCTTGACTGGATTCGTTAATATAGAAATGTGGGTTAGCATTGGCTAACAGCCAAATGCCCACCCATCTGCTCACTTACCACACCACCCAGCAGAATAAGAGGAGAAAACAGGATGGGAAAAGCTCATAGATCAAAAGACAGATGAGGACGTTGCTTACCAGTTGCTGTCATGGGCAGAATAGTCTTCACATAAGAAAAATAGATTTATTGCCAATTAAAATGGATCCAGTTAGTGGGAAACAAAAAGAAAAAACACCGAAACAGCCTTCCTCCCCCATTTTCCAAACTCAACATTACTCTTTCACTGCAGCCCCCTCTACCTTCTGCTTGCACTCCCAGAGTAGGATGGAGGTTGTGGGAAATCTAGTCTAGGGTAGGTCCTCCACAGGCCACTGTTCCTATCAGGAACGATCTGTTCCTGCATGGGCTTTCAATAGGCCACAGCTTATTCAGGAAATGCCTCTCTGCTCCAACATGGAGGTCTTTCATGAGTTGCAAAGTGGTTACCTGATGAGTAGAGAAATACCTCCTGTTCTGGCCCTGACATTCCCTGTGCTGTTTCTTGCTCATTGTTCCCTCTTCCTCTCTCCCTTTTGTGCGTTCTGCTGTTCCTTAAATACGTTTTCACAGACATGCCACACATGGCTGATAGGCTTAACTGTAGTGGGTCTGTTTTGGAGCTGGCTGAAATCGGTGATGTCTGTTGTGGGGCAATCCTGACCTCCTCCCACAGAGGGACTCCTGCAGCTCCCCTAGTAGCTGTGACTTGACATCTACACCATTCACAAGAATTTAAATACAGCAGTTACTACTCTACTAACATTATCTATTCCTCTTATGTTGTGGGGCTGCTTTTAGCTTTTCATCATGTTGCTTTAGTGGCTCAACATAGGGCTGTAAAAGGCTTTTGTATAACTTTGGATCTGAGCAAAAAGCATTGGTGCTGTCATATGATAAACAGATGTAGGCAGAGAAAGGTGGTGATCTTTGTCCTGTTGGTTTTCTTGGGAGATGCCTACGCTGTTCTGAGAAGGAAGTAAATATTGTGAGATAATAAAGTTCAATCTATGTTCTCAGAGAGATTTGGAAAGGTAAATTATCTAAAGTTGGGCAGCTCCTTTATGCTTGTTCTAGCTGGGGAAGGTTTTAGAGCTGTTTTAAGTCTGTTCAGAAGAGCAGCTACAAGAGTTGAAAGGGATAGTCAAGTTTGTCCTTTGTGTGTCATCTCTGTAGGCTCTGCTTGGTATAGGTTTGTTGCATGAAGAACAGGATCTGTGTCAGTGGCTAAGAGCAATGTTTGTTATGAGCAGTGTGGTGCTGTTGTAATCCAGCTCTCTTCTTCCCTCTCTAACCTCACTCCACTTGTTTCCAGACTGCACTTTACTTGACAGAAAAAAGGCAAACATGATTAGTGAGAGTTCTCCTACCTCACAAAACTATACAGCCTCCATGTTGTAGAAGGCCATCTTAGCCTAAAGATGCATGGCAAACATATGTACACTGAACTTGAGGCCAACGTATTTAAAAATTATAGGTTTTAAAATATTTCCAAATGTTTAATCCCTAGCATTAGATCCATTGCTTTAGTCACAATAATATCCTTGTGATTATGCTTTTCTTATTCTAACTACAGGAAACATTTTCCTGTTCTTGTTTCCCTTGGTCTTACTAATTGATGTTAATGTGCAAGCTATGTTCTGAACACTAAATTTTACCTAAAAAAAAAAAATAACAGTTTTTTTTACATTTGACAATTGTAACTTAATTACATTTTCCAGAAATTTAATAACACCAGTAATTTTTCTGCTGTGCAATCAAACAATTTCACAAGTTTTTTTATTTAATCTTGTTACCAGGAGAAGATGGAGTGAAGAACAGTCTCTTGACACTTTTGAGTTATCTGTAAATTCACAGATTCAATTCAAAGATTGAAGCTCAAAAAATATGGAATTTTGGCTTTCTAGGGGTTGGGGGGGAAGTTGGGTATTTTAGTATTTTATTTCTCATTTCAAGAGTTCTGGTGAGACATGTATGCGTTCTGTCAATGACTTACACGAGTCATGCTTTCTGTATCTTCAGGACTCTACAGGTACTTTTGAAATAGGTAAACTTCCAAAGTTTTGTGAAATGTTGTTAGCAGTTGTTGCCTGTTGTTGAAAGTTTCTAGAAGGGAAAAGCCTACAATCATAGATAAAGGTAATACTGTTTTCATCCAAGTGCTGCTTCTTTCTTAAAGTTTTCCCATGGAAAACTCTACTGTGTTTACAACACATCAAAAACTACTGCTTTCCTTTTCAAGCGTCTCTTTAGAAACAGGAAAATATGTCATTCATAGAGAATGTAACTAGCAAATTCCCAGTAGGCAAAGTCAGCCTGTCAGTCTTGATTAAGTTTTCTGCTGAGTCTTTAAAGTTCCAGTTGGGTTGCTGAATACTTGCACTCATATCTGCAACTAGCATTATGTGGTGTCCAGCTGTCACCTAGACTGTTAACACTTTCTTCTACGTGAAAGTGATTTTGAAAGGGGACAGAGTAGCATCTTACGTAAGAAAGCTGAATTGCAAGTATTTCAAAAGTGTTTATAGCTTTTTTCACTAGGAATATCTGGCAGTATGCAGAATTTGCAGAGGAAATACCAGGCTGATTCCAGCATTACTACTACTTAGTTCAAAATACACAGTGACATAGACATCAATAGTGGCTCTAGTATAGTCATACACCTATTATGAGAGAATGATGTTGAGCTGTTAGTCTCTGCATGGAGTTACTGAAATTACTCACAAGGATCCTATGCCAGCTAATTACAGATACAAGCTTACATGCTGTGACTCATTAGAATCTCGCAACACTCAACAAGTTAGCTTTATACCAGTTTTACTCTTTACCTTTTGTTGTCATTGCCCAAGCATCTATGCTGAGGAGGTTATATAAACCGTAAGTCAGGTACCAGCTCTGGCCCTCAAAGAGCTGTGACAAAAAGTATCCTCAAGGTAGCCAACTTCCCAAGCTTTATATTATATGTGGATATTTATGGACACACACAATACGTACATGTGAATAAAATGAGAAAATAGCTTTGCAACCTCTACTTGGAAAAAAGCTACACTGATCATTCTAAGTATTGGGTTATGTACTGTTGTCAGCCAGTTCATACATGCTGCATCAAATGATCGTGTAATTTTGCAGGAGACAGAGAAAAGGAGAAGAGCAGAAGAAGCATACAAAAATGCTATGACAGAACTGAAGAAAAAATCCCACTTCGGAGGGCCTGACTATGAGGTACAAATTCCACTTAAGATTTCTAAAAATGCCAGAGGTTTTGAATATTGGCTTGTTTCTCGGAGGAGTGTATATGTGAATCAAGCTGTTTGGCTTGTGCAAGAGTGTTCATGCCATTTCAGTTTTTCCAACTTGCAATCTGAAAACCAGATTAATCTCAATCATTAATTTTTTAGAATGCAAGTTGGTCTTCACCTCAGGTTTCCTTATTCTGCTTTTGTCTAGAGCAACTTGTTTACCAGTATTTCTGGTGATTTTTGATTATTTTTCATACATTTGATTCTGTTCTTATGCAATAGTTTTGTACTTGTCCTTTGTAATGGGTCAGCTGTGTGGGTGTGTAATGTGCATATGAAAACCCTAACTTCAGAGGCAATCCTAGAATCTCAAGTTCAAATTCAATTGGTTTTTAACTTATCACTGCAAGTTTAAATGTGATCATAAGTTCAGGGATTTTAGGCTCTATTTCAGCTGTTATATTGCATATTTCAACAGCTCCTTCCTCAGGTATTTAGCCAAATTCTACGAAGTTTAAAACACCCTTTAAAGAATAATATAAACTAATGCACCTATGATGCAGTTTGCGTAATTTTTAAGAAATTGAACCCTTCATGATCATTACTCAAACACTTGTTTCTATGAAAAAATCATAGCCTGAGTAATAGTAGCAATATGTTGAGGTATTTAAAAGGTATTTGAATGTAAGGTTTCTGCTGACTGTAAAAGAAAAAGATGGAGGAAGCAGGGCTTCGTCTACCTGGTTACCACCACTGCTGCTTCTCTCAGATATCCCTACTGTAGTGTTATGAAATTTGCTAGACAGTTTGTTTTACAATATAATAACAGCAGTAAACTTAGCTTTCTTAAATTACCATTTTATTTATTAGACCTGAATTTTTAATACATGACTCAACTCTACCTGCTGCTTTGTTAAACTGTTGTTTCCAGGAATTATCAGGCAAGTGATTCCCTGTATTGTATCCTGTTTAATTAGCACACATCTGAAATCTACTCAAGGCATTGGAATATTCAGAAGTAGATTGACTGCACAATTACATTAATATGCTCATTTTTCTGACACGCACCGTAAACATTAAGAGATATATGTTAATTAAAACCTGTGTGATGTCTAAGTGTATTGACACTTGCTCAGTTTCCTGTCTTTTCCTTGTTTATATAGCTACCTCTTAAGTTATAGTTAAAGGGAATAACTTCCTTTAACAAGCACATTTTTCAGATAAATTGAAATTTGAAAATATTGAAGTCTATGGAAGAATTTAATTCTGTCAGTTGTATGCATAATATATAAATATGTATTTCTAATATTAAACTAAAATGGAACTCTCATATCTCCAAAGTTCTAAACTAGTTTTGTTTCTTATGCCCTAGGAGGGTCCTAATAGTCTGATTAATGAAGAAGAATTTTTTGATGCTGTTGAAGCTGCTCTTGATAGACAGGATAAAATGGAAGAACAGGTACTGATGCTTGACAAATGTTTTAATGATGGGCACTTCATGGAAGACTTCTGTGACATAAACTCAGTCCTAGGGTACATCTCCTGAAATGCTAGATTTTTATATTGACTCTTTTAAGTGGAATTCAGTTCTTAGTATTTGTACAACACAACTAGCGTTGTTTAACACTAATTTTTAGTAAATGAGTTCGCAGCTTACATAGAAAAGGACAGTGTAAATATTAACCTAACTGAATATCTGTGGTTTCTAGTTCTTAAGTATATTGCTTCTGTACAAAACTTGCCTGTGTATGTAACTGATGCCTGTTCAAATGAGTACCAACCACGGTAGCTGTTTCTTAAAACCAAATTACTGCTCTAAAGTTCTTTTGGCAGTAGAAGTGGCAAGGATCAAAAAGGGTTAAGGTGTATGGCATGAAGTATGTAGAGTATAAGAATATGCAGTAGGATATAAAATGAGAGAGCGTAACAAAGTATTGTATCCTTTGTCTTACAAGTGTCTAGGCTAATGAAAGTAATGAACGCAGTGACTAGGTTAAGAAGTATTAGACTTCTCAATAAACATATAGTACCCAAAAGAGTTTACCTGTGTTGCTGTCTCTTAGCCAAGAGTATAAGTTTTGAGTGATTGTTACTACCACATCCTTAATGCTGCCAATCAATTTTTCTTAATCGAGGAACACACCTGGAAGCATAGATGAAATGAATGAATACTTCATTCACCTAAAAGAGAATCAGGATTACAACTTAACGCCTGTCAGGGATACCATTAGTTCGTGTTTTAATGTGGTAGCCACTATATAGACTGAGGATGACTCACTCTGTTTAGTAGTCCACCCAGTAGCAACTGACTACCAATAATTAAACCTATTTTGTTGCAGTCTCAAAGTGAAAAGGTCAGATTACACTGGCCAACATCCTTACCTTCTGGAGATGCTTATTCTGCTGTGGGGACTCATCGATTTGTCCAAAAGGTAAGATATTTCCCATGATTTTCTCAGAACAATGGGCTGACTTTCGATATTTCTATATAATTCGTATTGGTAGGTGAGATTGATTTTTATAGGTGTTTCTAGTAACTTTTAATGGTTTACTCATTTTCAATTGAAGCAGCTGGAATTGTAGAAGGACTGTTTTCTCTCTTGGCTCAACAAATACTAATTTGAGTGTTTATTTAGAATACTCTTGACTTGTATCAAGATTGCCAGAGATATTAAAGAGAAAAAAACAATTTGCTAACCTCAGTTTTTAAGATTCCTTCACCAAAATTTATTGAATTGATTAAAATAAAGTTTTTTTAAAAAAAGTTTCTTGTATCTTGATCTATTGACTTTTTTTAGTGTTACTGGAAACACTATGCTCCTCAGTGCCTCACTGGGAGTATAATACATAATAGGTGCATGAAATCAGCATTTGCTGCTGTGCTTGCTGCTTATGGTGCTTTTGTTTTCCTTTTCTTCATTATCTTGTGCTTGCAAGTTGGTACTGAATGCTCTGTTGTGCCTTTGTTCTGATTACTTGGTTTTTTCTTTGTCTGTCTCTGGTAGCCCTATAGTCGCTCTTCCTCCATGTCTTCCATTGATCTAGTCAGTGCCTCTGATGATGTTCACAGATTCAGCGCACAGGTACTGTATTAATGTGTAGAGCGGGGGTTGCATATCTTTGCTGTATTTCATCCTCTTCTCTAGAACCTAGTTTTTTTGTTACATAAACCACTGCTTGCTTCAAACTAGTACATTGAGACAAACAAAGGACTTCTCTATTAGAATACTAAATGGTTGTCTTTTTACATTCCGCTTGCATGCATATCACTCCCGCAGAGGCCTAAATCTTGTGGAATTTTTGGATTGGTTTCAGTAGCTTTAAATAAAAATGCATACACCTTAAATTCTGCATTTTTGATTATTGTAAAAGTAGGATAGCACCTGTTTTGTGTGGGATGGAGATGGTCTTTGCTTTGAATTGAATAGATGTTCTTGTTTTTAAATCAGATTTAATTTTGTCTTTAACATTTGTCACTCTTAATGACATTAAGATACTAACTATTAAGGTTCAGTACTATCATTTTCTCCATCTAGTAAAAACATCTGAAAGGTTATGAAGTGTGTTGTTAAAGATTGTGGATGTGATTTTTTTATTGAATAGTTTCAATATATTCACTGATCCTTTGGAAAGTAAGTCTGATTTCCTGTATGTGCAAATGTAGTTATATACACCAGTAATGCACAAAATTATTTTAGGTGCTTGCTATGGCGATCACAGTTTAAAGTTGAATTAATTAGGTGATTTCACACGTTTGCTCTGTAGTCTCAAAATGTTGTTCAAACATGGCACGCAAGCCATTAGTTTCCTTCTGCTGTGGTCCATGTCTTACTGAGAGTCAGAGTCGGACTTTCTTCTGTGATATGTTGTTTTGTCTTTTTTTGGATATTTACTAACACTGCAAACAAGCTGCTTTTTCAAATAGAAGGAATGGATTTTCTTTTGATTAACAGAGCCGGGAATCATACCACCTGCAGGCATTACTGCCATCTTTGTGAGCAGAACCCTAGCACTTACACTTGCTTATTGGACTGAAAGCCTAACACTTGCCTTGACCTATTGCAGTCAGTTAATTGTTAAATTTTGACTTATTGTGAGGGGAAAAAGTATACACGTTGTATTACACAGCATTGATAGACTCATCTACTGGTAGTCCGAGTCAAGTTAGTATGTTAAGTTTGTTTGAAAGGAGGGGGCAAATCAAGTAATAGAAAGCAAATTTGAGTCCAGAAGTAGGAATTGGTTGTCTATCAGGCTGCGGGTACGTCACCTGCTCAATACAAGGAAAACTTATAATCACTAAAGAATGCAGGCCTTCTCATTTTTGCGTCTTTTATGCCAGTGATAGCATTTGTGCTTCTACATGGTAATCTGAGCTCTGAGTATTAGAGCTCTGGTGTGGCTGAAAATTTAACCATTTAAAAACAAACCTGAGCTTGACCACGTCCTTATCACAGTAAAGCAGATTGAGATTAAAGATCGTGGCTAAATGGACTGGAATATGGTGGCAAGGCCTTGCTCTTCTCAACTGCTGCGTGGATTATACGAAGTAGAAGTTACCACTCAGTGCCTTAGAATGTGGTTTTGAGTTAACAGACTCACTGCAGAAAGGATGATCTTGTTAGTTTATAAATTCTTTTCCACCGTTACCCCAATATATTTTTTCTAGAACAAATTTCTACCAGACTAACAAATCAGTCTATCTGCTCTGGAGCTTCACTACTGATGAACAGGCAGGTAAAAGACATCTGAAAGCATGAAGAGAAAACAGTATGCTATCTTTTGGTGACAACCTGCCTTGGACCTTTTAAATATAAAATTGGCCTCCATTCCCTGGCAGGGGATTTGGCTTTTGGAAAGGCAAGCTAACATCTTGATTCTGAATACGTGTGACTTGCTTCTAGACCTCATTCGTACCAAGGGAATTTTGGTGTCAGGAAAAGGTCAAGTAGAAACCTGCAGCTTTGTTTTTAAAATTGAGACCTTTCAACATATATTCTGATGGGAACTGTTTTTTCACTGTGCTTTCAGAAAGACATTGAGTTGTTACTGCCAGTTGAGTGGGAGGCTGTAGGCTTAAAATTCTGCAGGTGTTTTGCAGATCACTTTGTTTTAAAGGACTATCAGTTTTTAAAATAAATTTAGCTGCTGAGGGCCTTTTAAGTGAAGAACTGCCCACTTAATTTTCAGCCTAAGGCTGCATGGTATAGAGGATAGATGTGTTTTTGCAGACCATTTCTGTAGCCTGCCAAGAGATATTATTATCCCAGGGGTAATAATATGACCTCTTCCATGTCAAAGAAGCTGTGAATATTAACTCTGCCTAATACAGTACCTAAAATAGATGCAGGTTTACAGACAACAGCCTGCAGGTAGATCATAGATAGTTTGGATAGGTAATGCGTACGAGACAGTTGTAGGCACTGCAGTTCCTTGGTCAAGTAGAAGCAATTGCTTGCTAGTGAAAAACAGCTCTGCTCTGCAAGTTGCAGCAGTGATACCTCTGTGTCCCTTAATTTAAAGGGCAGCTGTCTGAAAGATGGATGGTGAGGTTTTCTGTCTGAAAGAAGTGTGACCTAGAGCTAGTGAATTGAATATTTAAATAGTCCACATTCTGTTATTTGACTTGGATAGTACTGTCATTGTGTCACTAGAGGAAAAAAGTTTTCTAGGAAACTTGTTAGTAACTGTCAGGAAAAGATGACTAGTCTAAAAGCAGAAATACAGATCTTGCTGTTTTTTTTAGTTCATTATAACTCAGAAGAAAAAAAAACTCAAGAACTGGACTGATAAATTGTTTCTGTAGATAAGTGTATGGTTAAACTGAAGTAGAACTTCCAATAGATTTTATTTTGATGTTATACTTGGAGGACTTTGACTTGATTCAATTACCTTTTTTTTCTTCCTGGTCTTAAGTGTATTGCCTAAAAAATACATTTTATAAACAGAATTACTGTTTAATTTAAAAGTAAAAACATATTTCAATTCTATATCATACCAGAAAAAGACAAAGTATTCTTTAATTTTGCTTTCTACATGTTGTACTAGATCGAGTAATGCTTTTCCTTTTAAAAAAAAACAAACATACATTTCTAGTAATTCAGGAAAACAGTGTCAATCACATGGTATTACTTGCTGTGTTAAGTTTTAGTAGTCACCTACTGTTTAGGTGAAAATTTAGTAAATGGTTTACAGAATTTGTAAACATTACACAGCAGTGTATACCTGATTTTTGCCTCTATTTTTGTTTGAGTGTGAGTGGGATTTGGAAATGGTGGGAGCAGAAAAAAGGAAAAATTATAGAATAAGATTACAGATACATAATAAAAACACAAGTAAAAATGCATTTTCTGTCCTACCATCCATTTTCATGCACGTCATATAGAATAAAATAATGACATATTCACATAGCTGTATTAAAATTATCAAATATCTGGCCTTTAAGAAAAGCACATAACTAAGTAATTTTAAATGAGAATTTTATAATAGAGGAGTCTCTGCATCTTGATTTAAGAATGTGAGCATTTCTCCTTTTTTCTAGTTTGCTATTGTGCAAAGCTGTCAATGAAACAGAATAGGCAAGTTTTGCTCATGACTGTTTCCTTCACTGCTGTTCTGATATGACTTCGAATAAGCATTCAGTTTTTTAGAGCTTATCTGTGTTCTTATATTGGGTTTACCTGTGTCAACCACAGCTGTCTGCCCCTACTTCCCTCCCCCTGTCTTTGTTCAGCCTTTTAAATGTTCTTTATTGGTTATTGGGCTTCAAGTCTTACAGTGCATTGTAATTCTGTTTAGAGATACCTCGATCAATTTTCTGAATGCCGAATTGAAAGAGTCTTATGGTAGAAGTATAGTAAGTTTTGGCAGTTTAGAGGTACAAAGGGAAGATGGGAAGTACCCATAAAGAGTGAAGTTATAATTAGAATCAAGGTTTTGGCATTTGTTTCTGAAGTCTAGAAGTATCTGTTCTCGATGTTTATTGATAGAGAGCTCTGTTGTCCTAGTTCAGCTCCTGCACAGGATTTGAAGTAATGACTTGTGGCTTCCAGTACTGTACCGTTGCCTGTCCAAGAAGATGCAAGAAATAATTTAAAAACGTATATTTTTTTCTTTAAAGGTGGAAGAGATGGTACAAAACCATATGACTTACTCCTTACAAGATGTAGGAGGAGATGCCAATTGGCAGCTAGTGGTTGAAGAAGGAGAAATGAAGGTAAATATCTTCTTTTTTGCCTAATTAGTACGACATATTTTTATTCTTTTTGAATACTACCTCTCAGTGAGTTACGCTGTTAAAACTTCTGAGGATAGCATTGTTTAAGCTAGGACTGGAGTCCACAAGAGCTGCAGCTTCCTATGTAAATCTAAGAATAGCTTTGTCTTTATGGATACCTTCATTCCCTCCTACTTAAAACTTGTTATTAAATGACATGTAATTTCAGTGTATAAGAATGTTATTTGGTAGCAAGCTACTGTCAGCTATTCTACTGTGCTTATGTGGATCCTTGTATGTAGTGATAATGCAGTTTAATCCATTTTGTAGCAGAGATTCTCAGAATAATGGTACTTTAATGTGTGCTTTAATGCTAAGAACATCTTCATTAGAGAAAACTGTTATGACAAATTATTTGTGCATTAGTGTTCCAGGAAGTTTTTTTAAAAATGAACTGGTGTTCATGTTTTAATTGTTTAAAACTTCAATTTTGATATTTCTGTTCTGTGTGTCATCCTTTGTATTTGGCCATAGGTATACAGAAGAGAGGTGGAAGAGAATGGAATAGTTTTAGATCCCTTGAAGGCAACGCATGCAGTTAAAGGGGTAACAGGACATGAAGTTTGCCACTACTTCTGGAATGTCGATGTTCGTAATGACTGGGAAAGTAAGGAATCGTTTCTTAAGTCTTGCATGTTTATCAGCAATCATTGAATTATAGTATCCAAAACTAGAAGGGGCTCACAAGGATCATAAAGTCCAACTCCTGTCTCCACACAGGACTACATAAAAATCAAAAGATATTTCTGCAAGCATTGTCCAAATGCTTCTTAAACTCCAGCAGCCTTGGTGCTGTGATCTATTCCTTGGGGAGCCTATTCCAGTGCCTGACCACCCTCTCAGTGATGAACCTTTTCCTAATACCCAACCTGACCCTCCCCTGATGCAGCTTCATGCAGTTCCCATTCTGTTGCTGGGGAAGAACACGGGCTCCCCATCATGGGTAAGCTGTAGGCTGCCGTCAGGTCACACCCGTCTCCCCTTCTCTAGGCTGAACAAGCAAAGTGACTTCATCCGCTTATTGCATGTTTTCCCCTCTAGACCCTTCACCATCTTTGTAGCTTTTCTTTGGACACTCTCTAATAGTTTTATGCCCTTCTTATATTGTGGTGCCCAAAACAGCACACAGTGCTCCAGGTGAGGCTGCACCAGCACAGAACAGAGTGGGACAATCATTTCCTTTAACTGGCTAGCAATGTGGTGTTTGATGCACCCCAGGGTACGGCTGGCCTTTTTGTCTGCCAGGGCACACTACTGGCTCATGTTCAACTTGCACCAGGTCTCTTTCTGTGGGGCTGTTCTCCCACCTCTTGTTCCCCAGTCTGTTTGTTGCCCCATAGACTTACGTGCAAGCCTAAGTCAGCATATCAGCAAGCATATTGTTTATAACATTGACCTAATAGCAGTGCTTTTTTTTTTTACTGATGGATTTCTTTGCTTTTTGTAGCAACGATTGAAAATTTTCACGTAGTGGAAAATTTAGCTGATAATGCAATCATCGTTTACCAGACACATAAGGTAAGACTAACCCTCCACCTGTATGTGTACCTTACCAACACAGTTTTGGGCATATGTGCTCTAATCTATTTTAAAATGCTTAACTAAACGTACTGCTCAGAAAACAGTTCAGAACAAGTTATTTGTGAAACTGCAACTTCGTCAACTTTTTGAATGTGGCTTGATAGCATAAGTGGTTGTGCATGTTTATGATATAGTGTGCAATCACATATTAGGATTGATTTTAATCTCCAGTAATATAACCTTCAGCAAGACAAGGGTCATATAAAGCAAACTGAAGCAAAAAATCAACACCGACTTCAGACAGGAAACTTGTACCACTGTATTATGTGCTTTTTTCCAATATCGCAAGCTACTGTTGACCACAATTACTTGACATATGTATTTGCGTTATAAAGTGGTGTAATTGCTGGTATAATATTTGTTCTTATGACTTGATTATGATTCTTTTCTTCCCCAAAGAGTTCTGGTGCAACTTCACTAAAAACGTAATTTGAATTGCAATCCAGCAATTGTAGCCTAACGGGTTCCAAAAAAGGAAAATGGTAACTAAGCGTACAGGTTAATTTTTAATCTTGCATGATTCCAAGTGTTAGTATACTCAGAAATTTGAGCAAGTATTTTTCTGAGAGAATTTTACCAGAAATGCTGTTACCTTAAAACAACCTTAAAAGAAGACTTGGTTTTGAATGTAGCAATTTTGTGATCTGTGTAGTGTTGTGGTAAATACTAGGCATTTTTAATTCTACCAAGTGTCAGGAAAAGGGCTTCCATATAGCTTCATATTTTATCAGATACTTTTGACTCTGAAATTTTCTATTAGAGAATGTCAGTTTACCCATGTCTTGCTAAAGTGATTGCACTTAAAATACTGTATTTTTTTTATTTTCTCTGCCCTTCCATGCTTCTGGAGGCCTAGCTAACTGTAGATGCATCTGTTTATACTTAACCAGTGTAGTTAATAGTGTAGTTTGTACCTTACAAGTATTAACTAAAATGTGAACCTGAGATTGAGAGAACAGGAAAGGAACTGCCTCTTCCTGTTTGTCTACGAGAAGTATTGCAGCTCAGCTCTTTGCCGAAGGCCTTAAACTTTTTTACTCAAGTGCAGCAGTGTAACCTGACATGTATCCATACAACACCTATGCTTCTTCTGTTTCAGTTTTGAAAATTGCATGAAATTATTAGCATAGAATTTAACAAAATTATAGACTTTTTTTGGTTTGGAGGTGACCTTTAAAGATCACCCACCTCCAGCCCCTACCCCCCTACCCTGGGCAGGGACACCTTCCACTAGATCTGGTTGCTCAAAGCCCATCTAGCCTGGCCTTGAACACCTCCACAAACTTGTCATCCACAACTTGTCTGGGCAACCTGTTCCAGTGCCTCACCACTGTCATAGTGAACAATTTCTCCCTTATATCTAACATAAAAGTAGTCTTTTAGTTGAAAAACTTTCTCTTGTCCTATCTCTACACACCCTTGTAAAAAGTTTCTCCACCTTTCTTAAAAGCCCTCTTTAAGTACTGAAAAGCTCCCCAGAGCCTTCTCTTCTTTAGGCTGATCACCCCTCAACCTGCTGAGAGGTGCTCCAGCCCTCTGATAACCCTCATGGCCCTCCTCTGGACTTGCTCTAACAGCTCCATGTTGTTCTTGTGCAGGGGGCGCAAGATGAACTCAGTGAGTTGGTCTCACAAGAGCAGAGTAGAGGGGGAGAATCACCTCCCGTGACCTGTTGGCCACACTTCTTA
This sequence comes from Anser anser, assembly GCF_964211835.1. NCBI lineage: Eukaryota > Metazoa > Chordata > Aves > Anseriformes > Anatidae > Anser > Anser anser. The sequence continues at coordinate 61,678,099 of NC_139723.1, read as the reverse complement.
TGATGCAGCCCAGGATACGGTTGGCTTTCTGGGCTGCAAGTGTGCACTGCTGTCTCTTGTCCAATTTTTCATCTACCTGTATCCCCAAGAACTTTTCCACAGGGCTGCTCTCAATCCATTCTCCACTCAGCCTGTATTGGTGCTTGGGATTGACCTGACCCAAGGCCAGGACCTTGCACGTGGCCTTGTTGAACCTCATGAGGTCCGCACGGGCCCACCTCTCAAGCCTGCCCTGGTCCCACTGGATGGCATCCTTTCTCTCCAGCGTGTTGACCGCACCACACAGCTTGGTGTCATCAGCAAACTTGCTGAGGGTGCACTCGAACCCAATGTCTGTCATTAATAAAGATATTAAACAGTACTGGTCCCAGTACTTGATGAAACTTTTTTTTTTAAACTTAAATAACGTCTGATCTTCTTTGTCTTAATTCTTTTTCCTCTGTCTAAAGATAAAAAAAAAAGTACTTGCCCTATTGTTAAAAGCTTATCGGGTGTCTCTCTGCAGAGGGTGTGGCCAGCTTCTCAAAGGGATGTGCTGTATTTGTCTGCCATCAGAAAGATACCAGCATTCAGTGAAAATGATCCTGAGACATGGATTGTATGCAACTTTTCTGTGGAACATGATAGTGCTCCTGTAAGTACTATTTTCATTCTGTCAGGTTCTGCTTTTAAGTTACCTCTTTTCTCTTACGTGGTGATGGTGTCGCAATAGAAGTGTGAAGTAGGTTGCGGGTCAGAGTAATCATGCAAAATACAGGTTATTTTAAAACTCAGTGAAACAATGACCTGGGTGTTCCAAGCCAAAAGCTATCTTGCCTTAACAGTTGGCAGATCTAAGGTGTTGCAGAAGATTGAAAACAAAACTTTTGGAGATGTGAAGACTGTTTAAAAAATTAAGACTTTATATTGAATCAAATCAATAACTTCTCTGTGTTGTCAGATGTGGGAACAGGTTTTATAACTTTAGATATAGGATCTCTTAAATTTCCAGTGTACACAGTTCTGCCAAAGAATAGGCAGTGAATGCTTTCTTCGGAGTGTTTCTGTGCTGATGCTTATGCCATTGTCTGTTTATAAGGGAAAAGTTACTCATGTCTGTAAATGCAGATACATTATCCTTTAACTGCTTTCCTACTTGTTTGTTACAATAATTAAAGTAACCAACTTCTAATATGTATGAAGCAAACAAATCGGAGATTCAGGCATTTCAGTTTAACCCTTTCCTTATTAACCAAGTACCTTTGATTTTATTTGCATTCCTGTTAATCATTTGCCAGAATGCATGCTCTCTAAAACACAGCTTCTTGACTGTCTTAGACTTTATAGAAAATTAAAATGTTACAGTCAAGCATGTGGAAATATAGAAAATTAAAATGTTACAGTCAAGCATGTGGAAATAAACTTAGTTTGAAGCTTATGAATGTTTTTTTTCTTTTCGGTAGCTGAACAATCGCTGTGTCCGTGCCAAAATAAATATTGCTATGATTTGTCAGACATTAGTAAGCCCACCAGAGGGGAACAAGGAAATAAGCAGAGACAATATCTTATGCAAGATTACATATGTAGCTAATGGTAAGTCTATATTTCTTTTCAGCGTGACATTTATGATATATGCTTCTTATTATTATAAAATATTGTTTTAATAATATAAATGTTTAGAAAGATTAAAAATATAATTATAAAATACAATTACTCAGCTATCAGGAAAAAAAAGTTGATGTGGTTTTCTGTTAAACATACAGGACACTATTTGTGGTATTTGTGTTCAAAAAGATCTGAATTTGTGTTACACCAATCGGTGGCATTCATCGTGTGGCATTCTGGGAGGAACAAATTAGTGTGTAGCATAAGTACAGAAATTTGGGTGGAGGGGGGTGGGAAGAAGTGTCTGCAACTGTGTTGCTTTGCAGTAGCTCTTAGTTTCAGCAATAGTAAGTTTTTTTTATTCATGTATTGCTGTCAATTTTTTCCCCCAGTTCATCTTGTTAGGCTGAAAAGCTGTAGGTAGTAAAGATACAGTTCTTACCCACAGTGTTAAGAAGGTACAAATATATTTTGTATGAGGATGTTTGCAAGCCTTATGATCTACTCTACATTTTTTTGTTTTTAACTGATAGAATCCTTGGTATTGACTTAAATTATCAAAGCCAAGCTGTATTGTTACTGTACCCAGTATTTAGAAGTGTGTTATAATATTGGAACCACATAGCTATTAGCTTGTCTCCCGCAGCTACAAAACACTCTTATTATTTTTAACCAACTATTACATGGCTTACTAAGGAACCAAAGTCTGGAAAATGAGTTCTATAGATCTTTGGCATGTAGGAGTGATGTGACTCGTACTAAGTCCTGTGCAAATGCTGTTATATAATGCTAACCTCTGCGGTTATAAAGCTACTTTGTTTCCTGTTTCAAAAGTTTCCCAATTATTTAAAAATATATATTTTCAGTGACAAATTCTGAACTATGATTATATAGGAAGTGGTAGCTTCTTCTGCAAAATACTTGAGCAGTGAATTTAAACATATTTCAAAGCTTCTCATATTTTAAAGCTACTCTCAAAAATAATTTATAAGACATTGGCTATGTAGCAATTTTGCAGACAGATGCAGCAGTAACTGAGAAGTTAACACTGATTTCTGTTGTATTTGAAATAAGAAGTAACTTGGATCTTCCTTTTTTGTTGTTTTTTTTGAAGTAGAAAAATTATGATTATTCACTGTTACTATTTCAGAAGGAATTGCAAGAATACAAACTTACATCTGCATTTCTAGCTTTTAGAGGATTTACTGTATTTCAATGCCTTTCTTTCTGTTTACTTGTAGTGAATCCTGGAGGATGGGCACCAGCATCAGTGTTACGAGCAGTGGCAAAACGAGAATATCCCAAGTTCCTGAAGCGTTTCACATCATATGTGCAAGAGAAAACAGCAGGAAAGCCTATTTTATTCTAGTACTAGCAGGTATATATTCTATTTTAATTTGACTCACTGCTTTAAATATTTAGGGCCAACAGAAGTATGTAATCTAGAAATGTTTTATCATAATTAGCATGAATTCAATGTTTATTAACCAATGTATGCAATATGCTTCTTAAAACATTCATGTGTTATTCACATGGAAAAATAATACTTCATAACTTATGTAGCCCTTATTTTTTTAGACCTACTACCTCTTGCAAATTTTCATATGCATGTCTGTACTGGTTTTCTCAATTGTCGCAGATGTTTTGTACATGTTTTGAAAAGAATACATACTGAACTATCTCTAAAGCCTCATTAGGTTTTGGTATCTATATCAGGTGGCCAAATACCATCAGAATTAGTATATTATGAAGGTCAAAGTATTCTTTTATATTGACAGAATAGTTTTGATCTGGGTTTTTTATTAACAATGGAAACTTTCTGACAGACCAGTGTCAACCACTAGAATATTTTAAAGGTTGTGACCTAAATTTTCAGTCTTTCTGGTAAACCTGAAAAAGAGAAGCAATTTACAGATGCCTTCTGAAGTTAGTGGACGTATTTTTATGGTATATGCCATTGGGCTAATCTAAAATGGTTTTAACATTTAATTGATGTGACATTAGGAAAGGATTTCCCAATCACTTGAGGCTCAATCTGTCAGACATAAGCATTTGTGCAAAGTAAGGCTTTGCTTTGCTTAATTTTTGTTAGTGCGTAGACTGTAAGCCGTAGAATTACAGCTGCACAGTAGTATTTGGTAGCTCTAGTATTAGAGCAAGATCTGAAAGCAAGCTTATCACTTTTCTGTGCATGACACAGGCTGCCTCTATTTTTAGGCTCTATTTGTTATGCCAGATTTCAAGTCTTCGTCATCTGATCCTTCTGTAACAGGTAGCCCTGTAATATCTGATTCACGTTTTTAATTGTGTATTATTAGAGATAGTGTAGGTGAACCATTAAAAATATGGCTGTCACAAGCCAACAGTTGGAATGTGATCATAGCAGTGCGAATACTATTTAAGGGCTTAACAATTTCTTGTTTTCCTATTAGTGTTTGAAATTTACAGTGCTATATTTTTGTTATTGCTTGTCTGCAGTGATCAGAACAAGACTGGGTGAGCATTCCACGTTGGAGAAGTGACCATGCAAAGAGCACTCCATGCTGGAACGAAGGATCTACAGTCTTCTTATGGCCCAAATCCTAGGCTTTGTATACTGAAGTGAAGAAATGTTGCGACACCGTGAAGCTGAATATTTAACACTAGCTCTTTCCTGCTAACTTTTCTTGCCGAATCAGTGTGTAATTATAAATACATGTATTGATAACATGTATATGGCTCTATTTTTATTTGCTTGCTTTGGACGAGGAAGAACATACAACTTTAATCACCAACGTGGGTTACTGCTTTTATTTTAAGCAACTGGCAGAATTTTGTTGTCAACCTTCCCCAGATACTTGCATAGTTTTTGTGCATGTCTAAAAAGCACAAATGCACATATAGCATACTGTATGTGCTTTATATGCATAAAAATCTGGTATTTTGGGGCAGGGGGGTAGAGGGAGGAGTTCAGTAAAGCCTAGGTGAATTACTGGCAGGTTTTGTTTTGCTTTGTATAATCATAGTTCATTGCTGCTGGTTTCTATAATGAATCATCTTGTTACATAAAATGTCAGTTAATAACTGAGGGCTGTCAATATCCTTATGACTTTGCCTTTTCTATTGTCTTACTCTTATGAAGATCTTTGGCTCTGAAGGAGTAAGAGTGTGAAAAGCTTTATTTTTTTCCAGATATCTTTATATTTCTATTGTATTTTTTAGTTATGTAATATGTGCTACAGAATTTTTGTTATTAAACATGACCCAGAAATTTCTGGAAAGATTCTATGTGAGAGGGCAAGAGACTGCCCAAAAGCTAGAAGACATCTGTCCATGCTATATGTGGACTGCTTTCTTGCATGATATCTAGGGGGCTTTTCTGAAGCTGTGAGAAGGTACACTATAATATTTATTGAAGTAATTTGGACTACATAGGACAACATTCCCAGTCTAGAATGAGGATTAATACATTATTTTCAAAAACTGCATGTGTTTTCCTCACCTTAATAAAGCCATGCTATGAGGCTCATGTAGAAAGTGAGTTGTGTTGATACTTGCCACTTGATCAAAAACCCTTCAGAGCTATGACAACGCATAGTTCTTATTGGAAAGTTCCCTTTAGTTGCTGTGAGAATTTACATGTCAGATATTTGCCTGCCTTTGATTCTGGAGATGCTCATTGGGAGAGGACTCTGGCAGACTGGTTTTTGCTTCGAGACATGTTATCCGTGTCCTGTAGTTGGAAATTATTCAGAGACTGCTGGGTGTTTCACTGACCTGTGTATTTCAAGGGAAAAGTTTGATATATTTTTTCAAAAGAAAGTGAAAGTCTTATTTGATATAGTATGGTAGGTGCCTGAAAATAACTATAAAATAGTAACTTAATGAAGATTTGGTGAATGATTAAATGTGATCAGTACAGTATTGGAAAAAACTTTCACCTGTTCATTTTCTCTGTAGAGATAAAATCATACCTAACACATGATTACACATGCACAGAGATTTCATGCTCCATAACTCTACCTTTTTTATTTGCCTTTCTCTAAAGGTGTGCATGGAATATGCCTTATTACAGAATTATTCTGTTAATTTGAATATGTAGAAAAGTGCCTATATGGTAATGCTAGTAAGGCAAATAAGACAAAAATTTGTACATGTTTACTCTATCACCAGTGAACATTTTATATAGTGATGATAAAAAAATAATTCTTATACCTCAATTATACTTCATCTTTTTACAATCAACTAAACAATGGTTCATTCACCATAGCCACTGATGGGAACTTCAAAAAAGGAAAAAAAGTCCTGAATATAAAGAGTTTAATTCCTTATTTGCCTTTTCTGGTAATAGTTGTTGAACACAGGCAAGTAACTGTTTCTTAATTTAATTGGATAGCTTTATTTTACAAAGGTATGGAAGTTTACAAAGCAGTATATAAATCTTTTATTATTAGTTGCATTTGCACTAAATGTGATGTACTTTTGCGATTTATTCTGTAAATAAAATTACACTACAGATACTCTTTGTAAGAAATACACTTTACTTTTAGATAAAGGCACTGGTACTTCACTACAGCTAGCCCTGCCCAATCAGTATTGTAAGAAGGCTTCCTAAAAAGCTACAGAAGTACTTGCAAGATTGAAACATAGGTATTAATTGACCTCTTAATTGGAAAAAAAAAAAAAAAAAGGCAGCTTTCTGTAGGCCTCTCAGATTGTCGGTGTTTTAAGTAACCATTAGATCCTTTCTTGAGGAAAAATCTGAAGGATTTTTATGGTTTTATAAAATTTCCCCTTTCTCCTGAACCCAACTGTTTTTCCAGACACTGCCACATATATGTGCACTCTTGAGTTCACTGTTAATGGATCTGTAGCATTTATACAGCTATGATTTCCTTTGCAGAAGAAGCCCCTAACTCTAGAAGCCCCTAACTCTAGAAGGGATGTTTCTTGAACCAATTTCAGCTGCTGAAAATGCAGCAGTCTTCTCCATTAAATATTGTTTTCTGAATATATCTTTTGGGAGAATTTTGTTGTTGCTGAACTAGATCTGAAGGAAATTACTTGATGAAACCCTTAAGGGGAATGAGGATGAGCAATAGCCATTGTTATCCTGTCTGAGAACCAGAACATCTTGGAGAAATTTATCTGTGAAAAATGTGATACATTTTGGGAGGTGGAGGGAATTACCTTTTACTTAATTGGGCTGAGCTGGCATATCTGAAGTTGTGCAGATTCTCTTTAAACTAATCAGATTGTCCACCTGTATTTTTGTCAAGTTGTACAGATAACACTGTATTTGAATTGCCACTGTTCATCTACAGACTCAAAACATGAATCATATTTTTGAGTACTTTGAGTGTGTAGAGTGTAACTGTTATATAATAGCTTTATAATCCTAATGATAAGTTTTAAAAATTAAAAGTTGGCTCTTCCATGTTACAATCACAAATTTAAAACCAGTATTTAAAAGTGAAAAGTATTAAAAAAAAATTATGAAGAAAAACCCTGGTTTGTAGTTATTTTTAACTTTTCAGTGCTCTAAGGAAACTTACTTAAAATGTTTTACATTGTAACCAACTTTTAGATTGTGTATGAAGTTGTATACCATACTACAATGTATGTACAAATTTATCAGAAAGTAGCTTGCTTGTATTATTACTGAGGTTACTGAAATGAAAATTTGAATGCCACATTAGCTGTTTATATATGAAAATCTCATTCTGTACTATCATATCAGAAGCATGTTAAAAAATGTTCCTGTACAGTATAGTTTTAATATAGAGTACTTCCAAAGTTGTATTTAAGCTTCTGTGTTTGTTTGTACAGAACTAACAACATTACAAAAGCTTCCCTGTCAAGAATGGAGATCCAGGACTGACAAATGCCAGAGGATAAACTTGTTTTTTTCTAACGTGTGAAGAATTTTTAAGAACTGAGAATAACTTCTACAGAGCAAGCTTTTTTAATATCAGGAATAACTGATTCCATAGCAGATCAATAATCCTGCCAGTATTGGTTATGCAGGAATTTCTACTTCTTACATAGTTACCAGTAAAGTATGCAAAATAAGAGAAACAGCTTAGACAAATAGAAGGCAAATTAGTTGCATGACAGGGGAAAAAAAAAAAAGGTAAACTTTAGCTCTGCAGCATCAGGCAACAACTGTAGAGTCCTTAGGCAAGCCCTGCCATTGAATGCAGCTGTTTTAGCTGGAAAAAAGGAAATCTTTTCCCATGCAACCCTGCACTCTTCCCCTTTAAAAAAAAAAAAAAAGTTACATTCTTGGTCACATAAGTTCTGCATGTAATTTAAAAATACGTGCTTTCTAGTATGGAGAAGCTGAGCATTTCTGTAGTTAAGGTACTGATGTGAGTAATTACAATATAATTTGTCCATGAATTATATAGAATTGCTCAAAGACCCATCCAAGCCAGCCTTGAACACTCCTAGGGCTGGGGCATCCACATCTTCTATGGGCAACCTGTGCCAGTGCCTCAGCCCCACCTCCCTCTGAGTAAAGAATTTCCACCTTGTATCTAATTTAGTTTAAAGCCATTCTCCCTTGTCCTATCACTGCACTCCCTGACAAAGAGTCCCTCCGCAGCTCTCCTGTAAGGCCCCCTTCAGGTACTGGAAGGCCACCATTAGGTCTCCCCGGAGCCTTCTCTTCTCCAGGCTGAACAGCCCCAACTCCCTCAGCATGTCGTCATAGGAAAGGTGCTCCAGCTCCTTGATCATCTTCGTGGCCCTCCTCTGGACTGATTCAATATATCCATGTCCTTCTTACACTGGGGGCCCCAGAGCTGAACGCAGCACTCCAGGTGGGGTCTCATGAGAGCAGAGCAGAAGGGGAGAATCACCTCCCTCGCCCTGCTGGCCACGCTGCTTTTGGTGCAGCCCAGGGTATGGTTGGCTTTCTGGGCTATGAGTGCACATGTGGAGCTTCTCGTCAACCAGCACCCCCAGGTCCTTCTCCTCAGGGCTTCTCTCAATCCATTCTTCATCCAGCCGGTATTGGAGCTTGGAATGGCCCTGGCTCAGATGCAGGACCTTGCACTTGGCCTTGCTGAACCTCATGAGGTTTGCACAGGCCCACCTCTCAGGCCTGCCCAGGTCCCCCGGGATGGCATCCCTTCACTCCAGTGTGTCAATGGCACCACTCAGCCTGGTGTCATCAGCAAACTCACTGAGGGTGCACTCAATCCCACTGTCCTTGTCACCAATGAATATGTTAAACAGCACTGGTCCCAGATGCAGACCCCTGAGGAACACCACTCATATCCCACCTGGACATCGAGCCCTTGACTGCACCTCTTTGACTGTGACCATCCGCCCAATTCCTCACCCACTGTGTGGTCCATCCCTCAAATCCATAAACATCAATCACTGGTTAGGGTTATGCCATGAAATTTACTGGTGTTTATAATTAAGATCATTATCTTTAGTCTTCAGCTATAAAAAAAATCATAGGATAAAAGCATATTCCGTTAGATAAAGGGAAGGGCTACACTTTTTGAGTATTATGTGCCTGACTATGTCAAATTTTCTTGAGCTGTAACCATTGATGCAGTAAGGTTTTTCCTTTGCACACCTGCTTCTTCTAAGAACAGACTACAGCTGGAACAAGGAAGGGTCGTAGTATGGAGTGCTGCAGTTTTCAAGGTTCAAACTAATTTTCTTAAAGTGAACTTTTTAAAAGATTTGAGGGGGGGACTTTAAACAACAATAGGTCCAACTATTGTGTGGTGTAAGCCTCGCTTTAATAATTAGGACATTTCCATTCAGCAGCCTACTCTTGTTTGATCAGGTCTGTCAGATCTTCAAGGTGGGATTTTCCTTTCTGTCACTGTAACTGACAAGCCTTTTCCCCCTTACAAAAACAAAAAACAAAACAAAGCAACAGCAACAAACAAACAACAGCATTTAAATGTGCATAGTTTCTGGGTATTGTTTTGAGATTAAAATTAAAGAGCAGAGAAGAGTGTGAGGTGACTGTATACTGAAGGCTAGTTTCTATCACCACACTCCTTGTTTTTAATGCCTCTGTTGAGCATCTGGGGTCTGCATTAACTCCATAATTCTGTTGCTGTTTTGAGCCTTTAAAGACATTATTGTGGATCGTCAATAGAACAAGCATGTACAGTAAGTCTTCAGTAATTTATTTGCCCCTCTGCTAATTGACCAAGTTTTTTTCTGAGTTCCTTTCAGATGCTATGGGAAGGGTCTAGACACTTGTCACTTTCTTTCTTTATGTATACTTACAAGTAAGTATCCTTGGAAAAGCTACCATATGATGCTCAAGAGTTCTGATCTATTGAGTTTCTCTCTAAAATTTTGTGTGATGAGACAGGCCATGGATCTTGGAAATCTGTGGCAAGTGATTCCTAGCTAGTGTAACACTGGTTGGACATGACAACAGCCCTGAAGAATCTCACCACATGGGATGTGATTGCAACTGAGTCATGGAACAACCCGGTGAGTTCAGCTTCCTGGCACAGCCAGAGCCCTGGAATTACCCCTCAGCCCCTGGGAAGTCACGTGTGACAACACTATGCTAAAAAAAAAATTAAAAATGCAGACTCAAAACCCCAGGATAATGTGCTGTCCGGTGAGTGTCAGTCACGTGTGAGTCACAGGTGAACAAAGTAATTGTAGGTGTGCCCGTACCCTCCAGAACATACTTTGAGTCTGAGTGTTTTGAGTCTAGCAAAGTCACACAGGTCATCACATTGTTTGCATCCTCTTTTGAAAATCATCGTTTTGAATTCAGCATAATAGCATTCTTTAGCCAGTGCAAAGATACTGTTATTCTCATGCCTCCTTATGTAGAGCATGCACTCGTTGAGCATGTTACTCTTTATCTTGATCACGTCCTGGTGTTGAAAATTTTGGTTGTTAACTTACTCATTCCAACACTGCCCCAAAGCTGAACACAGCACTCCAGGTGGGGTCCCATGAGAGTAGAGCAGAGGGGGACAATCCCCTCCCTCGACCTGCTGGCCATGCTGCTTTTGGTGCAGCCCAGGATATGGTTGGCTTTCTGGGCTGCAAGTGCATGTGGCCGGCTCATGTTGAGCTTCTCATCAGTCAGCACCCCCAGGTGCTTGTCACCAACAAAGATGTTAAGCAGTGCCGGTCCCAATACTGACCTCTGAGGAACACCACTCATCTCCCACCTGGACGTTGAGCCCTTGACTGCATCTCTGTGTGTGACCATCCAGCCAATTCTGAGTTGTCCATCCATCAAACCCGTGTCTCTCCAATTTGGAGACAAGGATGTCACATGGGACAGTATCAAATGCTTTGCACAGGTCCAGACATGATAGTCTTGTTGGTTTTAATTTTCAGTATTACCTGTCAGATGAGAGGAATCTTAATACTAAAAATGTACTTGCTGCTCATTAACTGGGACTGCCATGCTCAACTTCAGTGAAGTAGATGGAATAGCACTTAACAGATTTTTAAAAACCTCTTCTGGTTGTAATATTGATAAATTGTTTTCTAATTCTAGCTTTTGTAATATCAGAAACAGGTTCATTATAAAGTATTCTTTGTCACAGCTGTTTCTGTTACATACACTCTGTCTTATTATCATAAATAGGTATACTCTTGCTCTTTTATGCTGTGCACAGTTCCTGGTTTTATGCTTGTTATAAACACCTCTTGCATTAAAGGCTATCAGTTTCATGTATTATTTAGAAGTGTTAATAGGTGGTATACAAGAATAGTACTTTAAAAACAAAACAACACTGCACTGAGGTGTAGGTACAAAGGTGTATAAATTCCACTAAGTCTGATGGATTACTAGGCATTGTGCTTTCTAACAAGTATTTCCCCAACAAGCAGGGGGACGTTACCAATACTAGTAGTTAATGATGTTTTGAATGGCACTGTTTTTCTAGAAGCTTCTCACTTTATTCAAAGAAACACGGAATCATAGAATTGTAGGGGTTGGAAGGGACCTCCAGAGATGACTCGGTCCAACCCCCCTGCCAAAGCAGGTACACTAAAGCAGGTAAATCACATCCTTTTTTTCACAATCCGCAAATGTGGGAAAAAATAATTAGTACCTGCAACTAACAAAACATTGCTATGTAGTCCTTTATTCCCCTCTCCATGTTTTGATTTCAAAGGTAATTCAAATCTTTCAATCTTTTCAATCTTTCAAATTTTCAATATTTTGATTGAAAGGTATTTTATAAGAACAGCCCTGAAGAACCCTGGTGAAAGCAATGCTTAGCTGCCCAGCTTTTCAATCACATTAACCTCTTAGGGTCAATTTTCTCCAGATGCACCAGAGGCTTTAGCTGCTCTGCAAAGTTCCTCATCTCATCGGAGACTACATCCTGTCCGGCTGGAGCTACCACGTTAAGCTCCACAAGGTAGGAGAGGGAGAGCGGCTCAATGTTATCCGTGTTGCCCGGCATCAAGATGCGAAAGATCTTGTAGACCACGATCTTCATGATGCCCTTGCGGAACATGTGCCCTTTGGCCACGAACTCGTGGTCCATGCGGAAGCCCATCTCCACCAGGAAGTCCGTCAGGTTGTCCGATGTGGCAATGTCCACGCAGTTGCGCACCAGCGCGTGCCGGTTCTTGTCCCCTATCTCCGGCTGGCCCAGGTAGCGCAGGTGCCAGGGCATGCCGCTCTTGTCGATGGAGCGCCGCGCCCGCAGCACGAAGGGGCTGGCCTGCTGCCCCTTCAGCAGGAACACCATCTCGTGGTCCAGGAAGGTCTCCGGCTCCATGTTGTCGCACAAGCCGCGCAGGCGGTGCAGCAGGCTCTCCAGGCTCTGGTCCAGGACGCTGCCTGAGGCGGGCAGAGACACAACGGCCGTTGCCCACACCCCACAGACACCATACACCCCAAACACCCCCCAAGCACCCCCCAGACACCCCGAACACCTCACACACACCCCAAACACCCCCCCAAACACCCCGAACACCCCACACAGACACCCCTCGGGCAAGGAGTCTCCTCCCCGCCGGGCCCCGCTGCCCTACCCTGCAGCAGGTACTCCATCATGTTGACCGTACCGCCCGTCACGGGCATCATGGTAACGGGGGGGGCCTCCATGTTGCGGCCGGCGGCTGCCCAGGCGGCGGCGGCGGGAGGGAGGGAGGGAAGGAGGAAGGGAAGGAGGCAGAGAAGGAGCGGCGGCAGCACCACCCCGCGGCCCGGCGGGGGCCTGCAGGCAGCGGGGAGTCGAGCCCCGAGCCCCCGCCGCCCCGTGGTGCCGCGCCGCCCCTCAGCGCCCGGCCCCGCCGGCCGCGGGAGGCGGGTGGAGGGCAGGAGGTGGCGGAGGCGGGGAAGGGGCGCGGCAGGGAGCTGCCTCAGGGAGCTTCCTCAGGGTGCTGAGGGCTCCTACGGCCGGCCGGGCAGCTGTGAGCCGGGCGGATCCCTGCTAGTCGTGCCCCACGCTGTCAGGAGCGATACAAAACCTCAGAGCATAAAACCAGCAGTGCCCTCGGCTGGGCGAGCTCAGCCCAAGTAGGTGAGCACAAGAGGCTCCCCCAAAAGCAGGGCGTCCCCAAATCCCCTCACCGGCTGTGAATAGGCAGCACCCTGGAGCTGCCGAGCTGCACGGCCTCCAAGGGGAGGCCCTGAAGAGCACCCTCATAACTGCACCTCTGTACCTTAAAAGTATCTTAAAGTGAGCTTTTCTTTCTGCCCTCGTTGAAGACAAGATGCAGCAGACCCAAAAGGCACTCGGTCAGGCAGATGGAGGCGATGGAGAGAAATACAGATAGAAATAGAAGCTCAGCGCTGTATTTCCAGCCTCCTACCTAGGTTCTGTTCATCTCCCTTTAAAACTCTCATTATACATCTGTCTGTGTAAGGGAAGCTGAGTAGCATATGGGGCCAGGCCTTTAACTCAGCTCCATATCACATTTCGAATGCACAGAGCAGAAACCGCCCTGCAGAGCCCCTGCAGGGAAATTATCTTTGCAAAACAGGCAGCCCAGCCTCATTTATGTGTTGAAATAGCATGAACAGTGAAGGGAGGGTCAGCTGAGTGTACGCTGGATGTAATTTTTTTTTCTTCCTTGTTAATAAAACTTTTCTTTTTTTTTTCCCCATTCATCTCACAGGCTTTGGTTCTGAATCCCCACTTTGTCGCCTTTGTCAATCAAAATTGCTTTCTGAATATGCATGCAGCATTCTCCATTTGCTGGCAGTGAATTAATAGCAGAAAGCCTCCCACCCCATAAATCTGACTGCACAGTTGTTAAAATTAATTACTCTATAGTTATACAATAGGCAATTTACATAGTGCATGATTTCACAATTAAAAATTGTAAAATTTGTTGACAATTTCAGCACGAGGATTACTCATTAAGTGATCTCATGTCTTAGCAGGTAACTCAGGGATGTTGGTAGTTCTTAGCTATTTTGCCACAAACAATTAGCTGGGCTACCATCTTAAATTATGGGCATAAATTTACAGCATAAAGACAGTGATAGAGAAGGCAACAAACATCAAATAACTGATGACATTGTCAGCCTCATTGTAATACAAATTATGGTTTATTCTGCGCTACCTTGCTAAGCAGGAACATTCGTCAAGTGAGATGATAGTTTAATGAGCTCCAAGTGACTTCCAGACTTGGCTGTGTTCTTAAACTCTTACCACCAGAGCAGAAACTAAAGTTGCATGTAGTTTTCTATGCTATGTGACTGTCCCCCTCTGGATCTTACACTACCATTTTAGGCTACTTTGTCAAATATCAAAGAAATTGCCATGAGAACATCTCTTCAGTGAGTGTCAAGTACTGATTTTCTCAAGACTAACCCAGAAACAATTTTCAGATGGGAAACCCAAGATAGTTCCTGCAAAAGTGCAATTCTCTTTAGTCAGAAACTGTGCTAACAATGATGTCTCTCCATATGGCTCATTTTCCTCACTAATGGCAAACTCTCCTTAGAGCTGATATTCTCAAAAGCTGAAGTAATTTTAACTATTTTACTATCTTTAAACGGTACCAGCTCACACAGAGAAAGGTAGTCCTATGCCAGCTGTCACATGCAAAAGATGGACTGCTGTAAGAATTTTTACACTAACATGTGGCTTTTTCTGAGTACCTTTTATAAAAGTTTTGTCCTTGGCAATATACCAGTACATAGTATATATAATAAAGCAGGCTTAAATGTGTATGGGTATGGGCTAACCACTGATTGAGAAAAAAAAAAAAAAAGTGATGGTCCACTCATTTTAATGTATGTATAATGTAAAAATATGTCTTTCAGTCCAGCTTTACATAGCTCTCTGTCAGCAGGGTGACTGTCTCCTCAGTGTTCCTGAAGACCCCTTCTCTGAGAATTTGGATTAATAATTACATAGTCTACAACATAAAGGATTATGTAATGTACAACATAAAGGAAAAGGATTGTTGTGTGGGGGTTAGCAGGGCTAACCAACAGGGCTTTAAACTAGATACGAAGGGGGAAAGAGATAAAAACAGGCACGTCAACGATAAGCTATGAGATGGTATGCCAAAATTTGAGGGACTGCGTGCTAGCGAGATCCTTCAGTCTGCTCCAGGAGGTGCTGGCTACAATGAAGCACATTTGAAATGATTCTGCACCAATGCGTTCAGCATGAGGAACAAGCAAGAGGAGCTGGAAGCCTTGGCTCGGTCCAAGAGCTACTTCATTGGCATAAGTGAAACCTGGTGGGAAAAGGCCTGTGACTGGTGTGTTATGATGGATGTTTACAGGCTCTGCAGGAGGGTTGGGCAGGGCAGGGCAGGGTAGGGGTGGCAGTGTCTGTAATGGAGGGGCAGGGCTGTATGGAGCTTGCAGTTGGTGAGAACACGTGTGAGAGCTTTGGGTAAGGACTGAGGGACAAGCAAATAAAGGGGATGTCATCGTGGGAGTCTACTATAGACCACCCAGGCAGGATGAAATATGCTTTAAGGAACTAGGAGACATCTCTAGATCACCTGCCCTTGTCCTTGTGGGGGACTTCAACTTGCCAGACGTGAACTGGGAGTACCACACAGACGATTTGAACAGGTCCAAGAGATTCCTAAAACACCTTGATGATAACTTCTTCATACAGGTACTAAGGGAGCTGGCTAGGAAAGGTGCCCTCCTAGATCTGTTGTCTGTGAACAGACAGGGTCTCGTGGGTAAAGTGGTGATTGGTGGCTGTCTTGGCCATAGTGATCATGAAGTAGTAGAGTATAAAATCTTTGGTAATAGGAGGAAAACTGCCACAAAAACTGCCACTAAATTTCAACCCTCTATATGGAGAGGGCAGCCTTCAGGCTGCTCAGGGAACTAGGTAGTAGGGTCCCCTGGGAAACTGCTTTTGAGGGAATCAAGGTCCATCAGTGCCAGTCAATGTTTAAGTACCACCTCCTAAGAGCACGAGAACAGGCAATTCCAAATGTCAGATGTCAAGCAGGTGGGGCAGGAGGGGCTTGGCTGAGCAGGGATCTTCTTCTAGAGCTTAGGTGGAAAAAGTGCATGGCCACTAGAAGCAAGGTCAGGCAACATGGGAGGACTACAGAGATGCTGTTTGCCTTTGTAGGGAGAAAATGCATGTGGCCAAAGCTCAATTAGAGTGGAGGCTGACCAGTACTGTGTGGGACAATAAAAAGTTTTTTTTTAAAATATGTTATCAGCAAAGGGAAGTCCAGAGGTAACATTGGTCTGTTACTTGATGGTCATCTCACAAACAGGGATATAGACAAAGCAGAGATATTTAATGCCTTCTTTGCATCTGTCTTCAGCACCAATGATGGGCTCTGGGACCCCTAGAGCCCTGAGTTGGAGGACTGTGACTGCAGTAACAAGGAATTCCCATCCAACCTCAAACTTGTGTGGGACTTGCTGTTCCAGCTGGATGCATAGAAATCTATGACACCCAATGGGATTCATCCCAGGGTACTCAGAGAGCTGGCTGCTATCATCACAAGACCTCTCTCAAATTATTTTTCAAAAGACTTGGGAATCTGGAGAGAGCCCAGTTGACTGGAAGCTTTGATATGAGAGGCTGGAGAGCAGACTTGCAGAAAGGGCTCTGGGGGTTCTGTTCAAGAGCAAGCTGAACACGAGCCAGCAGTGTGCCCTGGCAGCCAGGAGGGGCAGCCCTACCCTGGGGTGCACCAGGAAGGGATTGTCCTGCTCTGCTCTGTGCTGGTGAGGCCTCACCTCAGTACTGTGTGCGGTTTTGGGCACCGCAGTATAAAAAGGACATAAAACTATTAGAGAGCGTCCAAAGGAGGGCAACAAAGATGGTGAAGGGTCTAGAGGGCAAGATGTATAAGGAGCAGCTGAGGTCCCTTGGTTTGCTCAGCCCAGAGCAGCGCAGGCTGAGGGGAGGCCTCATGGCGGCCTGCAGCTCCCTCACGAGGGGAGCGGGGGGGCAGGCGCTGAGCTCTGCTCTCTGGGGACAGCGACAGGACCCGAGGGAACGGCATGGAGCTGGGACAGGGGAGGGTCAGGCTGGGTGTTAGGGAAAGGTTCTGCACCCAGGGGGTGGTCGGGCACTGGGACAGGGCAGCGGTCACAGCACCGAGCCTGCTCTGCTGGAGTTCCAGGAGTGTTTGGACAACGCACTCAGACACATGGGCTGATTGTTTGGATGGTCCTGCACAGACTCAGGAATTGGACTCTATAATCCTTGTGGGTCCCTTCCAAATCAGGGTATTTTGTGATTCTATGATTCTAACATACCCTTACTGTGGGACTGCCTTCCATTTGTTCTCAGAGAACAGCATTTTAACACAGTGTAAGGGCAAAACAGCTTTGTTTTCTCCCCCTTGTCCTGATTCTCGCCAGCATCCTGCTGGAACCGCTGGACAAGCAGCTAGGTAGGGGCTTGGTTGCCAGTCTCAGTCACCCCATCACATCTTTACAGATAGCCTAGGAGTCCTAGTAGGAATGCTGTTGGGTTCTGTGACTGGGGAAGAACCTAAAAAGGTGGAGCTAAAGCCGTTAGTGTTCCCCTGGGTAGATTATGAAGCTGACTGAACATAAAGCAGTGGTGAAAATGGGACAGTAGGTAATTTTGCATTGTAATGTATTATACAGTGCAAAGGCCCTAGACCACTGTAGAGATTAAGGGTAGCTTCAGAGGTAGATCCCCTCCCGGAGGATAGTACAAGGCAACGTTGGGTCCAGCAGTAATCTCTAGGTAGGAGGACAAGACCCAGAATTGTCAGCACTAGGAGCATCACTGGATGTAATTGCAACTAAAGCAAGATATATCTGCCTGAAATACAAACTTCACCTGAGGCAACAGAGAGTATCTATGGAACAGAGATGCTGTTGCAGGAATGAGGGCACCACTTGAAACCCAAACCATCATCTCTCTGTATCAGCAGGTGTCATTATGCAGTGTTACTGCCATAAGCAAAGTGATGCAGGAAAAAAGAGAGAACCTCAAAGGCGGTGAGCCATGTCCCAGAAGACAGATAGGGACAGTACATCTGAAAAGCACTTTGAGCAGCAAGAGTTCTCACTCCACCTTGAAAGGCAGCTAGGAGTGGGAGTGTGGGACATCTACCACAGCTTTTATCGGAACTGTATTTGCATTAGCAGCAACAGTTCACGCCAGGGATAGGAACTGTCCAGACAGTGCTCTGTATAGACATCCAGAATCAGTCTGGATGAACTCAAACCCTTTTTTGGGAACGAAGCTGGTTCACAGCCCCACTCTTTTTCTGGAGCTGGCGTGCCTGCCAGACAACTCCTTGCTGGGGGTCTTTGCTGGCACACACACATTCAGTAACCAAGAAAGCGTCTGCTACAGGCTTCTGGCAGCACACCTACATTAGATATGAACATGGCCTGCACCCCCTCAATGTGTGAGCAAAGCTACCTGTCCTGCCAGTAAGATTAGATAAGGGACGCTTCATTGATAACTTCTTAGTCTGGCTGAAATCAAAGTGGACCAAAAAACAGAAAAGTGCCATTAGTGGCAGCTGGAGCTGCAGCACTCCCCAGCCTCACAACTCCAAAACTTTGTCAGGCAGCAGGAATGGGAGGTGGTGTAACAGGGATGAAAGCAGGATCAGGACACAAAAGGAAGTAAAAGGGGAAGCAAGCTAGCTGTCAAACAGCTTTTACAATTTTTCTTTGCTAGGATTTTAAAGTATTTGAAAAACTACAATAATTGTAATAATGTAGCATTTAGTTTGCTGCATGTTTTGGAACTTGATTCTAGACAGCTGAGTTGGTTTTATCATGGAAAGTACATATATTTTGCAGTGGTGTTGAAATACCCTACTGCAGGCGGTGAAATAGGAATCCTGTAGTTCCCTAAACTTTAACAGATATGAAATGGTAACCTCTGATTCTGGTATAAAACGCATAGCACTGAGGAGACTGGAAAAGAATGCAGATTGCTTTGTCTGCTTGATTACAGAATGATAGACATGACCAAGATCAAACAGACAAGGAAAAGGAAAAATCCTTATATAAAGATCAGATCTGTTCTTTTAATGGTCTAAAGCAAATGCACAATAGCAGAGCTTGTATTATCAGGCAGTTGTTGATGTGGTACTAACCTGTTCTTTTATTCTTCCACACTAACACGTCTTGCAAGAACATAGGCAGTACTGCCTATTTCAATAAAAATACACTTTCCGTGTGAAAGCTGCATTTAAAATTCAGGTAGTAACTTAAAAGATTAAAACGTAGCTTTGAAACTTTTATTTTGGTGGACACATGAGAAACTGCCAGAAGTAGAATTTAACAATTTTGTGGGAGACAAAAGAAGCACACAAATAAGCCTCAACAAAAGGTACTGCTAATGCTGAAATGAAATGGACAAACCACATAATTTAACTTTTATTTTATTTAATGTTTACAGGCTTCTGCAATAAAATATTCTAGTATCATATCCCCACTGTGTTGAGTACTGTATTGCAGTCCTTAAGCTTCATTTTATGTTGCTTAATAAGATCAGTGTCATAAGATAACCTTAAAATATCACAATTAAACCAGTTAAGTTTTCCACTGTTTTACTGAAACTGAAAAAGTAGTTCTGTACCAAAATGTACACAATTTAGTAATAATACAAAATGTTAATTCTGCAAGACAGAATGTCAGTTAAATCCACCAAAATGAACACTGAACCACCATTTATTGCCAGTACAGTGTTACTTTAAATAAGCTCACTGAATGAACATAGAAACCAAGTAGTTCCTCCTTAAATAAAATGGTAGCTATTAACAACAATACTGCAGGAAGATAAACATTCATGGTATTTACATGCTATCATAGCATATCTAGCATGTATGACTTCATGCTTGCACAGTAGCTTTATGAGCTCATTACAGTAATATTAATTTGGTGATGTACTACAAAACAACTCATCATGATTTATATCGAAGTTGCACTTTGAAGAGCACCTCTGCTAGTCACCCCATGAAAAATGCCACTGCAGTCCTCTAAGAAATCCAGCTAGTCCAATCCACTGATTCCACCCCAAATCCCCTTCCACCCCTCTCCCCCTAAAAATCATCATCAAGCATATCAACAATTTCCCTCCTGTGATCAACTAGACAGGGCAGGGCATTTAACAATCTTCCAAAAAGTGAATCAAACTAGAATACAATTGTTTTCTCTATTACATTAAGAACACCTGAGACTGCTTCACTGGTCCAAGTACAATATTTTAATACAAAAATCTGCTGTATTAACATGTCATTTCACTGAATTCCTTTGATTAGTACTTTTCATTTAAAAAAAGGCTTCTTAAATAAATACTCCCCACCCCCCCCACCCCACCCCCCAAAAAAAAGGTTTTAAAAGAATTAAAACATTAAAAAAACCCTTTAGCATTAAAGAACAGTATGATTTTCTGGCTTCATTTTATCTCGGCGTAAGCAGTGGATACACACCTATTCCTGGGGAATAAGTGCCAAACACTAAGAACAAAAAACATTTAGCAATATGCAAACACATTGTACATTTAGAGACCTCTTTTAAGAAGTGTAAACATCTGTTACTGACTTTTGTTGTTTGAATGCACTCCTAATCAAGAAGTTCAAGAAGCTGCATTTGCTTAAATTATTATGCTCTGACATGTAATCAGTTTCAATTTTTTGTACCTGAAGAAAATGACAACAGTTAAGATATTTTCCCCACTTCAGTACATATTATATTTAACAGGTCAGCACTTCGTAGGTCACAAGTTTTCTTTAAAGGAATAACCTAAATTGTAGAGTTACAACATTGAATGCTGCTTAGCTGAAGCAGCAGCAAGTAAGTACTGTATATTGACAGAGGTTTCTATAAAGCTACTGTGATTTAATAAAAATGTCTCGTAGCTAAAGACTTAACTTTAACATCTGAAAGAAATTAAAACTGGGAGTTCATGGGAAGTGATCAGGTTTGCCATCACTTTAAGAAGGACCAATGCATTCAAGCCAAGGTTGGACAAACCAACCAACAAAAAAAGAAAAAAGCCACCAACAACAAAACAAACAACTGTACAAAGTACATATCACTTTTCACCTTGGTAGTTACTAGGAGTTTACAAGTTGAAGTAATGTCAACTTGTAAAAACATGGGACTGACCCTTCAGAAGATGATGTGTAAGCGTGAGAATTCCAAAGCTATGTTCCAGACAGCTGACAGGACTTCTTTCATGAAGTTATCTCTAACCACTGAAGAAATAGTCTCACGCAAGTCCATTATCTCTCAGTTTATCATCCCCAGAAATCTGAATCAAAGGTGATTTTCATTCTAAACTTCACAGATTACATTATTTTTTTTCTGTGCGCCTAGTCAGTTGGTGGAACAATTCTTCATTTCAAAGCTTTAGTATTCAAGCTGCCTTCTTGGCGCAGGTTCCTTGCAGATCTTGCAGATTTATTTTTGACCTGATAAAAACAGTAAGATAACCAAATCAGTTACATTAAAGTGACAGACTGTTGCTGTATGTTACAAATATTAATATAATTGTTATTGATCGTGTGTACTTGTAAAAAGGACAAACAGCAGAGAAAGACAGGAAAATTCTTACCTGTTGTGGGTCATGTGGCTTTTGACTAGATGCCCAGCAGCAAGAGCTGCCATTAGAGATAACTCCCCAGCCATCACTGTAGCACATACAATTTTAGCAAGCTGACGGGCATTCTCACCAGGGTTATCTTGGCTTGCACCTTGAACCCCTAACATCTGGAGGGAAAAAACATGCTGTATTACACTGTGAAAACTAAGTAAATTTATGCTAAATTTTAATATTCAAGTCTTTACAAATTACATCTAATCAACTAGCTTTAAATTTCTTTAATGTTGATTTAAACTTTAAGAGCTAGATACATGAAAATAAGTAGATAAATGTATAATTTTCATGTCAAGTCCACCAAGTTTCAAGAGGGCCAATTCCCACAACAACAGTGGAACATAATAAAAACAATGTGAAAGCAGGCTTTGATTCAGGAAGCTTCCTGCTTTATACCTGCAAACAGGCCTGCTGCGGTAGCAAGTTGGTGCCTCCACCAACAGTTCCTATTTCTATAGATGGCATCGTACAGCTGATGTACAGGTCTTCATTGGTGGCACCAGTCCGCTCCATCAAAGTGATGCAGTTAGAGCTGCCCACATTCTGTGCAGCATCCTTTAGATCAGGAGGGAGAAAAAAAAGCAAAAAACACATTCAACTGAAGTGTTCAGTTAAGAGCTACTCTACTAAAGAAAAGACCATTAGGTATAAATAAACTTACCTGACCACAGGCAATGTAGATAGCTGTAACAATGTTTGCTGCATGTGCGTTGTAGCCACCTATGCTACCAGCCATAGCAGAACCCACCAAATTTTTGTTTATATTCACTTCAACTATATCTTCGGTAGTTGTCTTCAGTACCTAAACAAAGTGATAGGTTGTTCCTTAATCGGGAGTAGAAACACCCTGTTTCATGTTAATCAGCCCTCCCCCCAACCTCGTTTGCTTCCATTTGGAAATTTGGCTCAATCACTGTCATAGATGCCTACTTTTATTTTTGTTCAAAATCATGCAAGACAGTAAGGCAGCTTTGGAATAAGCGGAACCACTTAATCGTCAGTTTCTCCTGTAGTAGGGGGTATATAAACTTTGACAAGAATGCCATGGTTGCGCAAATGACAACAGATGAGTGAATTGATCAAAATTACTGAGTTTAATCTGTAAAAGTCTATCAAACTGTGGTATAATTTTTCGAAGGAAAAAAAGTGAAATTCCTAATGCCTTCGACTAGATTAAATATATAGCACATTATCTTTGAAAAGACAGTGAAAGAAAAAAGAATATATAATCTATGAGATTCTCAGGGGAAGTGATGTATTGTACAGCAATAGTCTGAAAATACAAGCAGGAAATAATTTTACAAGGAACACAACTAACAGTTAATATTTATGACTTAAAATATGTATCAGTTTATAAAATGCATATATTTTTATGAACCAAATTCAGTAAAAAGAATGCAGACACCTACTTCTTTAACAACTTTGGCTGGAATGACTGCTTCACAGACAACAGACTTCCCTCTTCCTTCTATCCAGTTTATAGCAGCGGGTTTTTTGTCTGTACAGTAGTTACCGCTGATAGCTATAACCTGAAGATCCGGAAACTCTTCATTCAGTCTTGCCAGAGCTTTTTCAGTACCCTGTTAAAATAGAAACAGGTATGTATCATTAAATGTTAGCGTATCAATTACGGTTGCAAAGCAAGCTACTCAAGAACACTGGAATAGCAAGATCAGATTAAGTCTAATCAGATCACTAATTACAGCTGAGGAAAAGAACAGAATTCCCCAGGAAACCTGAAACAGGCACATATGGTAGCACAATCACCATCCTTTCTCTACATGCTGAGAATTACATAGAGAATAACAAACAGCACTGGGTTCTTGCCAGTACGTATGGATTCTCTGGACACATTCCAGGAGAATAGGCATACGTTTCCCATACTAGAGATACAGCATGAACCAAGTCAAACATGACAGGCAAGAAATTAACTCATTTTGAATGCAGTAGGGAAGAGCTTCTCTGCACTAGGAAATCAGACAGAAGGTCTGCTATATTTAGTACTTATCTACGGACAGACTCATTTCTGTAATGGTTCTAAGAAATTTTATATAGAACCTTTATATAGAACCAGCAGTCAAAGTCTATCTCAGACGCGACACGTAGGATGTGCTGTTTAATGGTCTTCCACATTCATATTTTAAAAAAATAAAGACCACACCATCCTGCTGCCACTTACCAGATTCCTCATCCTTTATTTAGAAAAAGTGATGAACACAGTAACAGATTAATTACTGATGGATAAAATAAATCTTTGGCCCAAAACAACAGAATAAGCAGCTTAACTTCTATATTATCAAGAATACTTTATTTAAAAAAAACTAAAATACAAAATTACTTTAACCTTTTTTTCTTCTGTTGTTCTCATCCTCTTCTTGTTTATGCTCAAAAAGAGCAAGCATTTATATATATATAGTACATATATATATATACACACACACATATATATATATGTAACGTTTTATAGCACTGCAAACAGAGCTGCATCTTGTTTTTCACTTTCCATCTTCACATACCAGGTAATCACAAATTAATAGCACACAATTTATTTTAATAGAAATATACATTTATTGAAAAGACTTATAGGGTCTGAACCTTACTTTGGAAATCATATTCATTCCCATTGCATCCCCTGTTCTTGACTGAAAGCGGATATAAAGGTTCCGACCAGCCAAACTTATGAGAAGTTTTTGTAGGCGGGCAAACCTGCAAGAAAATGTAATGATTACTAAAAACTAGTTTAATCCTTGAGAATTTTAAGTAGCAAAATGACAGTAAATCATAGCACAGCGTAGTTATCAGCACTATCTGCAATCTGTTCTTTTCCTCCCTCAGCACAGGAAAAAAATCTTCAGCTACCATGCATATAGTTCTCTTAAGTAAATACTTTAAAGTGTACTGCTCCTGAGAGCATTGGTTGCCTTTTATGCTTTCTAGACCTTGGAAAATTTTATGTCAGTTTTACAGCAAGGCAAAATCTCTTCCATCTTCAGCAATGGTGCAAGCTCCATAAATCAAAGTTCCTACAGAGTAAGGGCAAAAAAGAACTGGGAAATACTGCATTTAAACAGCAGCATGAGTTGATTATCACCAAAATACATGCATGTCCATGGTCAACGCTTGTAGGATCAGTAAGAAACAAAACTGACTAGGAAGATTTACAGAAAGATTTCCTTAACAAAGCAAGTAATCCTAAATCTTAGAAGAAACTCTAGGGTTTGAAATAAACTTATTCTTAATACAGTTTTACATTTTTTAAATGTTTCTGTCCTAGTTTTAGTTTACCCTGTATTCTCTGGAACCTTCACGTTAGTAATATTATCAGAAGGACTCAATTCCAGACTTTAAATTACTTTTAGTATAGAACTACTAAAAATACAACTGAGCTTTAGAGCTTTAATGGTTTTTAAATGTTTAGACAAAATAAATAATTCATTAAGTAATATACAGTGCAAGGGTATTTGTTGATATGACCCAATTGTTTACCACTTATCGTAAAGTGTTTATTACTAGCCTAGCTGTATAGCCAGAGTTACTTCTGTTTTCTTAGATGCACACTACATGGGACAGGCAAAATGAACGTGCCATTTCCTGCACTGCAGCATGCGGAAATACAATTAGGAGCTTTCTACCATTCACAGAAGTCTTGTATCAGGAAATAAGGCCACAATAACCACTGTACTAACCTACTAGTGCTGTCAAAAGCTTCTTTCACTATTTTAAAGCCTTCAGGGCTTTCGAGCCAAGCCTTCACTTCTGCAGCCTGGCAAGCGCTGGGCAGCCTTACAACAGGTCCTCGAGTCATCCCATCTGCTAGAATGCGGCTACTTGCTCCTCCACCAAGCTACAAATCAAAGCAGAAAGGAAACAAAGTAAGATTGCTGAAACTGAGTTTTAGCTATTATTAAGTCAAAAATACGCCTTTTATCACCCTCAAACATGCTTTACAGACAGTTTAAGCTTGTCAAATGGTACTTACACATATTGCTCTACATCCTCTGTTGGTGCTTGCTACAAGACATCCTTCTGTTGTTGCCATCGGAACCTGAAACTCTTTGTTATCCAGATACAATGGTCCTGCTACGCCTACAGGAATAGGCATATAGCCAATCACATTTTCACAGCAAGCTCCCATAACCTTGCAAAAAATAATACGAAAAGGTATCAGTAAGGTTACCAGCTGAGCGGCACAGTATCATGCTACAAACTGTTTATGTGACTTAGCAAGTTATCTTAGCTAGAAACCCACAATCCTATGGATGAAGCAAACAATTCCCAGCTCTAAGAGTTGTAGCTATAATTTTCAATAAATAATACTGTTAAAATTAAGTATTTGACAGATCTATTGAATCTTACTAAGTCTTAAATGCTCTTCAAAATTTAATAGCGTTAAGTGACTTTTAAATGAACTTTTATTTTAACTTGAGCTCAGTGTAATAATATTCATTCAACTGAACTCATACTCAGTATTGGCAGAATTACTTATTTATGAGATAAGGCAACTGCATATCTTGGTTGGAAATATTTTTGGGTAAGCTACAAAACTAACCTACCTCTCTAGGTTTAAAAACATTGAAGCAATAGAAGCTAGTGCCTTATGTTTGCCCTTTTTTTTTTTAAAATATCAGTTTTGACCAAGCTTCTTGTTAGTTCATACTCATCACTTCAAGCAGATGTTTCATAGGTTTTGAAAACTGTTCACAGTGAATTTTACTTGTCTGCTTTATACTTACCAAAGAATAATTATAGTTCCTATAAGGAAGATATTGCAGGGAAGAAGGTTCAGGGAGTTTCTGTGATAACATTTGTCTGCGAATGGACACGCCTCGCTCCTGAGTTTCCATCAAGGTTTCCAGTTTGTATGCAGGAATATGCTTAGCATTAACTAAGCTGATAACCTCAGCATCAGTGAGGAATTTTGCTCCCTTCTGGAAATGTAAAGGATAGATAGAGTAAGTATAGATTCTGTTGGTGAAAATCCTTTTAAACGTTTCCAAATGAAAGAAGGTAACTTTACTTTGACGCAATCAGATCCTGTCTAAAGAAACAAACTGCCAATGTCAGCTTTTTGATCATATCCTGGCCTACTATAAAACTTTTTACACCCTCTTATAACTGAACTTAATGAAACCTCAAGTACTTGGTATGCCATGAACGATGAAGCTGCTTCTTCTCTCCAGCCCCATCTTGGAGAGAGAATCGTAATAGAAGACTTTTCACGTAAAACTTCAAAAACATACACTTATCTGTTTTCCTCATCTCTATTGAAGAAATAAATGCAACAGAAACTGACTGGAGCAGAAATAACTTCTGAAAGGGGTTTGTGTTCTCCACCTCCCCTCCAAGTTCTTAAAGCCATGTAACTCTTTAACATTACAATCAATGGGATCATTTAGAAGCCAGAAAATGAACTGCACAAATTCTTAAATCAGATTTTGTCAGAGGCTATAAAACAAAAAGTTTTTTTTCCATACCTCTGCATTTCCAAGAATACGAACACATTCCTCAATAGAACGAGGTTCTTTAGGTAACTCGATTTCCTCCTCTTTTCTATTAATAACTGAGGTAGTTTCCACAGGGGTGCTGCTGCCAACTACAAACGTAGCCTTGGTTGATGACTCTGCTAATACAGGTTTTATGACTTCTGCTGCATAAAGACAATTAAAATGAACTTTGGTTTACAAAAATCTTAGGTTTCATTTCCAAATATAACATGCTAATACAGATTTTCATTATTTGTTGCAAAGACTCAGCAAGAGATTCAGATGCTGAAAATTACCATTGTCATCTCTGGGAACAAAAGCTGCTTCTACTGTGTTAGATTTCTGATTGTTTTTCAAAAGTCCAGATTGTTTCCTGCAACAATTCTCAGGGACCTTCTTCTGGACCATCACTGGAGATATTATGGGATTCTTCAGTGAAAGCGTGGATTCAGTCTCTGCTTGCTCAAAAAAAATGTATTTCACTGCAAGGAGAAGGGCTAATCCGAGAGTGATTACTTGCTCAATATCCATACTGGCCATTCTAAAAAGGGACAAAAATCAAGAATTAAATGTATGATATGATTTGTGTGTTTTAACAACGTTCTGACACCCCCTTCTTTTAGAAAGGATAGTAGTTTGATCATCATTTATACACTTATTCAGATGCCAGTCAAAACACATTTTCTAACAGGGAATTCAAGTATGCTAGTTCAGGGTAGAGAATTTTTTCTTTGTATTATTAGGATATGTATTTTCAGATTTCATTAACTATTTACAAAATCTTAGTTAAAAAGCAGTCACAGTAAAATAAATGACTACAATAATCACTATTCAACAGGTAAATCATATTCATTTAATACCTATCTCCCAATAATTAAGTAGAAAGAGTCAATCAATTATCATCCTCTGTCACTAATGACTACTATAGTGCAAGCTGAATTTCTGCGAGGGAGGAAAACAGCCTATAAGATACACTTCTGAATTCTCAGAATACAGAACCACAGCTGCTCAGCTTTCAGATGAGCTGAAGGAAAAGCAATAGTGACATGGATCTCTTTTTGTACTTTTGTGTGAATGGTCAGAAACTGCAGAAATAATGATTCTAGATCAGTCAGAAAGCTTAACTTTTCAGTGTGCTCTGAAAAATGACAGGGTTGTTGGGAAAAGATGGTGTTATCATAGTATCAGAATAGTTTGGGTTGGAAGGGACTGTAAATACCATCTATTTCCAACCCCCCTGCCATGGTCAGAGACCTCAACCATGAGGTTGCTCAAAGCCCCATCCAACCTGGCTTTGAACACTTTGTGTTGGGAAGTGCACATCCACACCTTCTCTAGGCAACCTGTTCCAGTGCCTCACCATCCTCACAGTAAAGAATTTCTTTCTAATATCTAATCTACATCTACCCTCTTTTAGTTTAAAACCATTACTCCTTGTCCTATCACTACAATCCCTGACAGAGTTCTTCTCCAGGCCCTCTTTAGGTACTGGAAGGCCGCCATAAGGTCTCCCCAAAGCCTTCTCAGGTTGAACAGCTCCAGCTTCCTCAGCCTCTCTTCAGAGGAGAGGTGCTCCAGCCCTCCAGTCCCAATTATGATGCATCCAGCACAGCTGCCTCCTGATCTCTTTCTTATTACTTCAAGGAGACTAAAGGAATAGCAAAATATTGAAGTATTTCTTACGAAACATCATCTCCAGTTTCAAGAAATTCTAGTCAGCTCTGTAGTTTGTTGTTGTTGCACCCTAAGGATCATTGCCTTACAGTACTGGAGAATACACCCTATTCCATGACATACAGGTATCTTATGTGAAGTTGCTTACCGAGAAAGGTAGAACTGCCATAGTGAAACATTAGGTTCAATTCTCTTTGGTGCGTTCTCATCCAATCCCACTGAATTTTCTGCTGTACTGTTCTGAGAAGTTGGTTCTGCTATCCACCGACTATGGGCATGAACAAGAACCAAACCCAGCGACTGTATTAAAAACAAAAAGCAAGACAAATATTTTTTCAACTGTAGTTAGTTATCTAACCTACTAAAATGAATCGTTTTCTTTTCGTTTTTGTTTCCCATGCCTCACAAGTCTAAACCTAAAGGATCTTCTCCTCCTTTCGTCTTCATCATTTAGCACCCAGCACATTCTTCCTCTGCTTATTAGATGAGCAAGAAAAAGCTGAACACATGTACACACGAAAAGCCAGAGTTGTTTTATATGGAAATGGCATATGCAAGAAGACTGTAAATGTAGGTAAATGGGACGTTACTAAAAACTACCACAGTTAGCTAGAGCAATGGACTGCAGAACACTAGTCTATAGAAAACAAAGGCTTTGTTAGCTTTCCAGGGACACCTTACTGACTGCATAATAACAGGTGAAAAAAGCCACAAACCATAATCATTTTGACCCTCTGTGTTACGGGATTTGGTTTATTTTCTTCTTCTTCCAGAACACGAGCAAAATGGCTAAGCTGCCATATTGGACGTCCTTCACGACTCTCTCGGGAAAGCTGTAAAAATAAACAAAACCAGGTCTTATTTAGTAGCTATCTGAAGAACAAGCAAGTGATGAAATAGAAATACAGTGTTAAAGCTTATTTACCAAAAAAAGATTTTGTGATTTAAAAAAAAATAAAGAATTGGTCTACAGTCTACTGTTTAGCCTATATTAGAGTTTAAACAGTGAGAAACCCTGGACAGCCATTAATTTAAACTGTTTTTTTTTTCCCCTCTGCTTTAGATAAGAACTCAGACCATTGAGCGTGACTTGTTTACAGCAGCATTAACAAGTTACTGTCCATCAGCAGAGCCACAGTAACTCTTTCTGTGCATTCCCTCTGTTCACTTCAAAAGGAAGACAAACATAGGCTACCACAAGTGCAGGGTCTGAATACTAAGCTCAATCGTTGTCTTTAAGTGGGTCTTACCTCTAATACCAAGGATACACAAGCTGGAAAGAAGGTCATGAAGACAAAATAGTTGGCAAGAACAGACATACAGCCAAAACAGCACATAATTTCAAGCTGTCGCACTCCTACAGAAAAAAAAAAGTTTTTTTTACATTTGAATATGCAAGAGGTTTTTTATATACTTGAAGAACAGTTTCTGAAACCATTAAATTGGTACTGTAGATTATAGAGCGAATTGCCTAGATTAATGAAAAATGAGCATATTAAGCCCTGTCATTTTGTATTAACCTATTCCTAGCACAATATGTATTTACACAAAAATTTTAAAGTGTAAATGTAAATAAAAATAATTACAGTTTACTAAGATTTTTAAAGCTTTACACTGGAAGTTTGAAACTCTTCCCTTACCTAAATAAAGATCAGTTAACCAACATAGTAGTTATGTATTGAAAACCCTTGTAAAAGGTAGCCAATTAAGTCTTCAGGAAATAAGAATATATGCCCCACCTGCATTTTCACAAGTGTCAAAGCGTTCAGAACGCCCTTAATAAAGATAAATGAGCTAGCAGTGTAAATCATTCAAAAGTTAAAACAACAACAAGAAAAAAATAAACATATGCTATACCAAAATGAGTTTTTTCCTAGACGTAAACAGGAAAACTGCTTATCAACATACATTTCCCCCTTTCTCTGCCCCCAAAATAGCCAAACAAATAGATTGTCATTCCATTCCCATAGTTACACATTTCTTGAAACACTTAATATTCCAACAGCTTTTTTTTTTTAAACTGGCAAGACTTAGACCTTCAGACTTGATCACTCACCTGACATAGTACCAACACCAATCACAAGACACTCCACAAGTGCATCCAGTGTAAACGTGGGGCCTAAAATTGCCATTCCACGTGAAATATTTTCTCTTACTTCATCCTAAAAGGAAAAATTTCTCTACATTACAATAAGGACAAAAAAAATCAAAGTAAGGTACAATGCGCATAACATGATTAGTAAATTGAGTATTATGGTGATACGGCTTTATAAAGCAGACATTGAGAAATGAACTATTATGATAGAATGCATTCTTTAATTGCTTGGTTTCTCATAAGCTGTTATGCTTTGACAGTCTTTATTTATGCAACAGGATTATTTAAATTTCCAAATTCTTCATCTTCGGTTCATCACTATTCTAGCCTCCTATGACACTGATGAGCACAGACTTTAATTAATGTACATTCAGAAGATTAAAGAGTTCTACACTTTAAGACAAAATAGAAACCGCTTATGTCATGGCATCTCAAAAGTTCTTCTAACCCGATATCTGTAACCTAACTTTTACTATATTTCTTTCTTTAACTCTCTAGACTCAGCTTAAAAGATACTGAAATTTTCCCCTGGCAAAAGGAAAGGGATTTCTTCCAAATACCAGGCATGGATAACTCTAGGGGTCCACTCCTGTTTTTTTTTTTTTTTCCCTCATTTGATTGATTTCAATCAAGGAGAAGCTGTAGTGAAAATGTATTTGTGATTTTTTTTAAACAAATAAAGAAGGATGCAATTATATAATAATATGCAAACACTAATAACATTGCATATATAGAGAATATATAATAAACTATATTATGATATTTATAGAAAAATGTACTATATTTTTGTCACAAATATTATGCTGAATTACTATGAAAAGTATGTTATTGGTATGAAAGTAATTTTAGTGAAATTAATTTGTTTTACAACATAGAATACTAAGAAATAAACATTCCCATGTACAGTGGGCAAAATGTACTGTTGATTCTTCACATTGTGCTGTGTTAACTGCACTGAAGTATCACAGAATGGTTTAGGTTGGAACGGACCTCTGGAGGTCATCTGGTCCAATCCCCCTGCTCAGCCTGATACAGCTATTGCAGGTCAGCCACAACCACGTCCAGGCAGATTTTGAGCATATCCAAGGAGATTTCCAAAATTAGACCAAGACTGTGTGTGTATGCCACAACAATTTGTAGCCAACAAATATGCCATATTTGTTCTGGATTTTGTCTAGAAATGTGTTTTTTCCTGTACCAGCATTATAACTTTAGACTTCTGTTTATATACTGTTCCGGAGCCCTACAGAATAATTTTCCTATCCGTAACTGTTCTATGGAAGACTTTGGTCTTGGAACTCTAGCCTCATTAACAGAGCTATAGGCAATGCTGTTTGAAGTTCTGATCTTATAAAGTATTCATACATAAAATTAACTTAGCTCACATGATTGTATCATGTTATTCTTCACTTGAAACACTGACCTGGATAAAAGACACTACTGAATACAGATTACATCTGATCCTTTTTGCATATCACTAATACCACGTTCATCTGTGTGTCTCTCCCTGTGGATTGTTCATCTATGAACACTAAATGCAAACGCCCTACTGCAAAAAGAAAAAAAAAAAACTAACCTGTGAATTGGAACTTAGTGCAAATTTGGCTAATGCACTTGCTCTTGAAAGATCAATCAGAAGCAGGAAAAATGGTAAAGCTTCACTGAAAACAAACAAACAAAAAACAAACAGGAATGTTAATAATTAAATTGAAGATTTAAAATTTACTCTGCTGAAGAAAAAAATTCAAGCAAGAAATCCAGAACAATAATTCACTACTTACTTTAAACCTGTCAATTCTTTATCCAAGAAGTGAATTACCACTGTACTAAAAACAAAACTTGAGAAGATTGTGAAGAGGCCAGCAATACCTTGAAAAAAAAAAAAAAGGCAAAAATATTTATATGTATATATATACACACATATATGGGGGGGGGGGCAAACAAAACCAAAATAAGCAAAAAAACTGATACCTCTAGATCAATCTAGATGCAAATGAATGACAACTCATCACAGACTGCATTAACAGCAGTTGTGGTACAAACTAATATGGATGCGATTTTTATAAGGATATTTAAATCCAAAATTTGTACAGTATTCAAAGCAAGACTTTGAAAAATAAAAGCCATAAACCTTCTCATTTATTATCTGCAAAAATGAGAACTGGCTTAAGCAGCACTAATTTTTAGAGTTTATGGCATAATAAACAGCTATTTCAAGAACTGTGTTTCCAATGTTTATATAATCCAGCACAACGTCTCTTATAAAATTGCATTTCAATTTTTTGCTAGACAGCAGAATGTTCTGCATAGATCAAAGTAAACCTGTTCTGTATCTACGTACTAAAATGCTAACATTCTTTACTGATTTATAGTATAAAAAACAAACAACTAAAATGCATACACCAAATAGAAAATCAGATAGAGTACCTAAAATGTATTTTGATCCAAGTTGCCTTAGGTTCTGAAATTGGAAATATATATAAAGGATTGCTATACAGCGTGTGATTGTCAGTATTATGATGTCACTGCTCAGAACATCCTGTATGAAACACAAAGGGATTTAGTTAGTTTTCACATTTAGAAGTAACTTGTTGTTAGGTTTCACTAATAACAACAATAAAAAAAATCCCTTGTGAAGCAGCACTTATAATGAAGGTGGCTTTTTTCCCCCCCTGAATAAAATAACAATCAGTGCTAGTCTGTCCTAAAAATAAAATTCTGCAAACAACATTAATGTCACATCCTTGTTCACAAGACGATGCACAAAAAAAATATTAGGTTTAATCACAGAATGGCTGAGGCTGGCAGGGCCCTCTGGGTCCATCTGGCTGAACTCCCTGCCCAAGCAGGGACACAGAGAGCAGGGTACCCAGGACCATGCCCAGGCAGGTGGCTTTTGAAGACCTCCAAGGAGGGAGACACCATAACCTCTCTGGGCAGCCTGTGCCCATGCTCCATCACCCACACAGTACAGAAGTGCTGCCTGGTGTACAGGGGGAACCTCCCGTGTTCCAGTCTGCACCCACTGCCTCTTGTCCTAGCACTGGGCACCACTGAGAAGATCCTGGCTCCGTCCTCTTTCACCCTGCCTTCAGGGATTTACAGACACGGCTAAGATCCCCCTAAGCCTCCTCTTCACCAGGCTGAACAGTCCCACCTCTCAGCCTTTTCCCATAGGAGAGATGCTCTAGGTTTAATGAAAACTTTCTGCAGCACACCACTGCTTGCATACAGCTTTAAAAATCTAGTATGGGAAAGCAGGCAATAAAGAAGTTTTACCACAGTTATTCTCCTTCTAATACATCACAACCTAATCTTACTCTGTTGGAACCCATCAATTACCTGATTAACAATAAGTACTATAACATGAATTTAAATCCTTACTTCTTCAAGTTTTGGGCACTCGTAATTCCAGCCACAGATCTTATCGTTCCCAGTGAACATCTTCATCGACATCATACAGATGGTGAGAGTCACTGTTCCCACAATGACTTCCCATGGATGAGAAGCCACAAAAAGGCCATGCATTCGAAAGAGTCTGGACAACATTTTCAGGACTGTTTTTCTATACTTAGCAAACCTGCAATAACAACAAAAAATATTTCACATAAGCAAATTAGAGTTTGAGGGGAAAAGGATAGAGATGTATAAATTCTTGTAAGTCATCTCTCAGGAAGTCTCAAAGCCAGCTATGTAACAGATGAGTAAGGAAACTCATCTTCAAATTTCCAAATTTTTCTTCAAAAAACATTTATTTCTAGTATTCTGAAACTTAGTATGATCTGCTTCTGCCTTCTCAGTCCACTTTTTTTCTTTAAAAAAAACACAACACACATCTCCCTTATCTCTTCGAAGTGCCTTGCTTACAACACTCCTTCACTCTCTGTTAATGTTGACATTTTTTTAGTATCTCTGTTTAGTATCTACTGTCATGCAATTTCAACACCATTTTGACTCCAACTTCTTGTTTTTACCACCAGCATATGTAAGCACTCACTAAATTCTGTTACTTCTTTCTATCAAATGATACTAACTTTGACTATGTAAGTTACCAACAAACCATTGCTGGTAATTCTCAACTTCAACAGTAGGAATCTCAATGTTACCTTCCTTTGATTGAGTCTTCTCTACTTGCTGATAAATATTCTTCACTAATTCGAGTTAATTACATTCAAAGCAGTTCTTTCTTCACCTCAAGCACACGAATCCTTCTCAAATACAGTATTCTGCAACAGTTCCCTGTACCGTAACTAATTCCCAGGTTACTGATGCATTTCATCATCCCCTTTGCTTTAAATGGATTACAAACATTCAGGAAAAATGCTCACACCTCTCCTTCACGTAACTGAGAACATGGATGCTCCTTCTCTTACAAAATCTGCATCCTGGTCCATTTGCTCTGTGTTGTACCTTTAGACTTCAAGTTCATTGAGGATATTTACTCATGTTTTATAGTGTAGAAACAAAATGCCATAAAACCGTCTCTTAAATACATTAGTACTGGAACTTTGCTTTTCTCATTGCACGTAATCAACAACTTCTAACACTCTTATGATGAATGTTAACCCTATAGCTACATCCTAAGGTTCAAAAGACATTTAAATAGCAGTCTGACTTGTACTTCTAAATACTGAACTACAAAATGTCAGTACCAACCTAGTACTGTGGAGATTTCCATAGCAGATCGAGGGCTCTACACACCATCACACTGAAGTGGATAGAAATCCTTTCATGTTACCTTGAAATTAACAATCCAACCACCAGGCTTTTAGGGAGACAGTCCTTCTATTATTTCTTGTGCTCCGACACCAAAAACATGACATTTGTTGTAGAAACCAATAAATTGAACAAACCTATCTGCTCAGTGATACTCAATATGCCAGAATCATCCTGGTTGTCAGGCTGCCTTCCTCTCAGTGCCTACTAAGCATCAAAAGCACCAATATATTTTTCTTTATCCTTCCACAGAGAAGGTGTCAGGACTTCAGTGTCTGATGGAGTGTACTAGGTAACATCATTAAGAGTACTGCCTTCCATATGAACAAGTTTTTCCATTTCCTTTGAACGGAAGGAAAAAAAAAAGTCCTCAAATGAAGAAAGCTTGCTTGCCTTTTTTTCCCCAAAATTCTTTTAAAGGTCAACATTACCCCTTGTTTTCCAACCAACATATTCTGAATATCGTTTTATGAATTTATCTACATGTTCTTTTGTGAATTTATGTTCTTACAAAACTGTTTTGCAGTGGTACTATGTTTTTTCCTCAGGAGCACAGAAAGTACCATTTAACTGGAAAAATAAAGACATGGCCATAGTAATATCTTACTGCCAAAGATTTTGAAACACAAACTAAAATACAAAAGGCCTAGTAACACCCTACAAAGATACCGGTACTTCTGAATACCACGCTGTTTCAGGAAAATTAAAAATCAGCACTTATCAGATAACTATACAGAGACATTGCGAGGCTTAAAATTATAAACGCAACTCCTAACAATATCAACTGCCGAAATTTATAAAAGCAATTAAAGAATTGCTGTTAGGCCTAGGAAAACGCCATCCCCAAAACACATTTCTTCAAAGTTTCCTCACGTTTGTAAGCGAAGCTGGAAGTCCCGTCCTGGTAAGCACGAAATGGCTTCACGGAAATCCAGCAGGGGAAAACGCGTTTGTTTGGTTATAAAAAGGGCTGTCCGTTCGTGGGCAGTGTTCCACACCTGATCCCTGGTACGAAATTCGGGGTGCCTGCCCTGCTGACCCCCAACGTACGAGGGTTCCCCGGCGGCGCCCCGCAGACCTCCCCCTGCCCCTGCCCCTGCGGCACCCCCACCCGCCGGGCCCCGCGGGGAGGCCGCTCTGCCCGCTCCCGGTCCCCGTCCCTCACCGCTCCGGGCCGAGCAGACCCGCTCCGTCCTCGTCCTCGTCCCTGTCCCCTCTCCCCGCCGGCCCCGTCCCGCCGCGCCGCGCACTGAGGCGGCCGCCCCGCCCCGCGCAAGGACACCCGGGGCACGGCGCCGCGGCCGCCGCCATCGCCCGATCGCGCAGCCAATGGCGAGCGGCCGCCACGCCCGGCCCGCGCCGCGTCGCCGAGGCAACCGCCCGCCGAACGGCGCGCGGAGCCCGGGTCTCGATCAGGAGCGGCGAACACGCCATCTCGCCACGGGGCCGCCCGCCAATGGGGCGCCGCGCTGCCTTCGCCGTGCCTGCTGATTGGGCGGCGGGAGGCGGCTTATTTACATACGGCGATCGAGCGACGGGGTCGCCCCGCCCCCGCGCGGCGCGCTGAGGGGAACGGGCCGGCCCCGCGCCGCCTCGCCCCGTCCAGGCCCCGCCGCACAGCGCTGGCCCGGCCGCGGCTCCGGCGGGGTCCGTCGGCCCGGTCGCCGTGGGAAGCAGGCCCTTGGTTCTCAGAGTGCGATGTGCGCGGGTTTGTGGCTTCCTGCCGAAGGCGAGACGTTTTATTAGGCTTAGCTATGCGTGTGCAGCCTTCCCTCCATACGGAAACACGGGGCTCGTCAGCCTCTCTGCATGTAGAGTCATGGGGTTATTAAGGGTGGAAGAGACCTCCGAAATCATCTGGTCCAACCATCCCCCTACCACCACTGTCACCCACTAAACCATGTCCCTAAGCATCACGTCCAACCTTTCCTTGAACACCCCCAGGGATGGTGACTCCACCACCTCCCTGGGCAACCCGTCCCAATGCCTGACTGCTCTTTCTGAGAAGAAATGTCTCCTCATTTCCAGCCTAAACCTCCCCTAGCGCAACTTGAAGCCATTCCCTCTAATCCTATCACTATTTACCTGCAAGAAGAGGCCAAACCCCAGCTCCCCACACCTTCATGGCAATGCATCACCCCCCTCTCACATGGCCATTCTGTGTTGTCAGGTCTGAGCAATTCCAGGCTGACGTGTTTCAAACAAGACACAACCTGCAATGATTTTGCTACGGACAATTTACACATTGGACTTTCCAAATCTGCTTCTTACATGCACCATTTAGAAATATTTCGAGGCACACCATATGTCAGTTACTGTGCTGCAAAGCATTGACGTAATTCTGAAAAAAAAAAAAAAAGATACGATGATGAAATGTTTCCATGAAAACTCCACCCAAAGCAGCTGTTATGAGTGGGGAAATTATTCATGCCAGCTCAGTCTTTTAACACATAATACATTTTGCATTCTCAACATGATATACATAAATCCTGACAACTTGCTGCTGAATATCCCTATTCCCAGCTAGCTTCTTTCCTAATGTACATTTTCTTGAGCATCTCACCTTTATTCACAGAAAAGTAAAACATTACCACCAAGCTTTCTGGAGTAATTTGCTAATGTGCAACTGCAATTGCTATAATTGCATGTGGATATGACTAAGTCAAAGCAAAACAGCAATTTGTACACACTTGCAGCAATTATGTATAATCGTTATGTAATTTAAGATAGCCTTTATTATCTTTCCCTGTTTTCTATACTTTTTCTTAAGTAGGGTATTTTTTTGGTTTTGTTTTTGTTTATTTGAATATTCTGTGATGGAATATAATTTAGAAATTAATCGGAATGCTTATTTTATCATCGAGTTCAGTGTTAGCATGAGTCACAATCATAATTTGGACTTTATAGGGGTTTATAGGACTTTATGGGGTTTGTATATATATGGCATAAGGTTTCCTGCCATATATATATATATATTTTATGTATTTATATATATTATATATAATATATAAATACATATTTATATATTTTATGTATATACATATATATTTTTTTGTATCTGCAGCTCTCCCTGTGGCCTGCCCACACACCAGCTTGACCCTGGCAGTGACCATGGCAATAGCACTGGCCCAGCTGCTGCAGACATGGAAGGCAAGGCTGAGGCAGAGAAAACGCTCCTCTGATTTTCAAGATGATCACTGGGTTACGTACAAGAGTGCAGCTGCAAATACTGCAAGAACAACAATATTTCAGTATCTTTAGTAATAATTCTGTATCTTGAATGCCCGGCCCCGCTCCCTACAAGATGGCCGCCACCGCTGAGGAGACCGCCGGGTGGGGGTTGGGAGCGGGGCGGGGCGAACACCCCTCAGGGCGATCGCGGGGCTACCGGGGAAGAGGGAGAGGTGGGGAGCGGGGTGGCAGCACCATGGGGGAGCAGATGTGGGACAGCGACAGCGACGAGACCGTGGTGGAGGGCTCGGTGGCGGAGAGCGATGTGGAGGAAGAGGAGTTCCACAGGAGGAGATGGTAGCGTTCAGGCGGGCGTGGAGCGGGAGGAGCCGCGGGCCCGGCGCGGGGGGTCTGAGGGAGGCCCGCGCCCCGCGCCGCCCTGAGGCGAGGAGCGCCCAAACCCTCGCCGAAATCCTGGAGAGCAAAGCATCTCTCACACAACAAACACCTCCACTGTTTTTCACGAATGTGAAAAATATACATACATCTTGCAGGCCGCCGGTTTTGTACCACTGCTCTCCACAGAGCAATGTTTTAGTCAGTGAGGTGAAACATTCCCAGAATCCTGCTCAGAGAAAATAAAAATGAAGTGCCATCAAATAAGATTGTTGGTAATGTTGGTTCTCTGCAGTTTTAATGCCATTTTTATGACATTTTTTCCGTATTCTTTAAAACATTGCAAAGAGCTGAAACTGCCACGTAGCTGCACTTTTTATTTGAACTTAAATCTCAATATTGACTGCTAATATATGAGAGTGATGTACTTCCCTACCTAAGGCTTAAAATGCAGAGGAACAGTACAATGCATATATATCATCATGGTTTGGGAGTGCTTTACAACTGGTATTTTTGTTACACAGTACTCATCTAGGTTTGCAACATCCTTGCAAAGTAAGCTAATAAGGCTTGCCTAAACTGCTCATTGATATTATGGGAATGGAAAGAGGGTGGTCCAAATGTTTGATGTCTCTTTTTTCTTTTCTTTTCTTTTCTTTTCTTTTCTTTTCTTTTCTTTTCTTTTCTTTTCTTTTCTTTTCTTTTCTTTTCTTTTCTTTTCTTTTCTTTTCTTTTCTTTTCTTTTCTTTTCTTTTCTTTTCTTTTCTTTTCTTTTCTTTTCTTTTCTTTTCTTTTCTTTTCTTTTCTTTTCTTCTTTCATAAAAGGTTATCTGTATTCAATAAGGACATGGATTTAACAACAGAAATAAAAAATAATGGAGGTAGGACAGTCTCTTCTCAGTCTTGAGTTTATTCAGTGAACTGTTTCTGTGGATGTTGCCAGAGTCCGCAATACTGAAATATAAATGTTGCATTCTTTTGAAATGCAAGTGATCTTTAACTAAACCCATGTTTTTAACTGGTAGTTTACAATAAATAAATAAATAAATAAATAAATAATCAGATTTTGAAAAATCATTTTGCTCTTAATTTCACCATTCCATGTACTATAAGTGAGAATGCCTTGCTTAGTAAGTGCATGAAGGATATCCTTTAAATTTAGATACATTTATGTGCATTGTATTTGAACAGAAGGAAATAAATGGAATATATACATCCACGTAAACTTATGTGAAACTACAGTAGCGTATATTATTAGAAAAAGTTTTAAATTTGTTAAATAGATCCATTCTCTTCAAATACTCAAGTGCATTATTCTAAGTGCATTATTAACTATATTAAACATAAATGTGTGCACATGCAGTTAAAACCTTAAAATGTCCTTCAAGAACTCTGTTGAAAGAGGTTGCATGAACAGGTATCTGGTAGTTACATAACAATTTTACTGTAACGTTCTTGGCTTTTTAACACAATTCATTTCTTTTCCTTAATGTTTTGTTCTGGCAATAAAGAGACTGCCTACTCTTTAAGTGACACAAGGTGTTCTTCAGGATTCTTTTTGTTCATTCTTTTTTGCCAATTTGAAAACCTGATTGGATTCAAATCTACCATTTTTTTAAATCAAACTAGTCTGAGTTAGTGTACATTTTTATATACAGTCCATTGAAATCTGTGGAATTTTTTCCTATTGCTGCCATTTCCTGATGCTGAACCTTCTGAAGTTGCTAAGTAGTTTTGTCTGAGGAGAGAAGCATTTGAACATATCCTTTTGACCTTACCTATGGTTATCCACAGAAATAAGAACTTGGCAACATTCAACTTAGGTGGTTTAAAGTGTGTTCTTTTGACTTGTTCTTCAGTTTGTGGTGGGAGTGGCTATTTACCTGAGGGTTGGGGTTTCTTTTTCTGTTTCTATGAATGTGACACCTTAAAGTATTTTTAGCATTTTGCCTGTGGTACTTTATATTCGGTAACTTGGAGTTATTATTTCATTATTCATATATTTGTGCATACTTGTCTAGTAGCAATTTGGTGATTAGATGCATATCATAAACAC
This sequence comes from Anser anser, assembly GCF_964211835.1. Lineage (NCBI taxonomy): Eukaryota > Metazoa > Chordata > Aves > Anseriformes > Anatidae > Anser > Anser anser. Next base: position 61,636,915 of record NC_139723.1, on the reverse strand, counting down.
TAATTTCAAGAGTATTTTCTTCATGTCAGTGTTGTAGTTTTGTAGCCTAAGGCTCCAGCCCTGGGGGTTTCTCTTTTGTTTCTCTTTTTATTTATTTATTTTTCTCCAGAGTTCTCCCTCCATATAGTCACCTTGAAAAGTACTGTATATGGAAGTGTACATATTTTTACTCAGATGGTTTTATTCATCTCTCCTATGTTGTAGTTCAAAAATCTAGTTAGATAGACCGATAAACCATTCAAGTCTATTGCATATTAGAGATTTTGATACACGTAGAAATTTATGGAACCATAAGACAACAAAACTGCCTTTTAATACTGTATTTTGCCACTGTACTTATTTTTTTTTCTAGGAGTTTCCTCTCCAGAAATCCATTTTATCCATATAGCTCACGGTCGTATGTATGGACTAAAGGTAAAACAGGTAAATCCAAATGTACAGAAAAGATACATCTCCTTCTATGCATATCTAGCTATTAATAATTAATAAAATCACCGAGCCTGCCATTCTTTTTGTGCAAAACAGATTGGTGGCTTGCAGCTGAAATTTATTTTATGGGAAAAAAAGTTGTCACTTGTGCAGCACATTTTCTCCAGGAAATCAAAGTCTCTTCCTTGGTACTTGTTTTTGTTTGAGTTTTGTTGAGTTTTTTGTTTGAGTTTTGAGGTACTTGTTTGAGTTTATAGCCTTTCAAATTTGAACCTTTTAGTATGTTCCCTTCAGGTGTGAAAGATAACTATCTGGGTTGATCAGAATACACCCTTGGTTACTCATAACCGAGCTGTGATCCAGCAATGGGACAATTGTTTCGTTATAAAAGAACAAGATAATAGTCTGAAAAGCAGAATAAAATCTCTGTTTATGTGGCGATAGGGCTATTATTCTAATCTATGTGTAATTCTGGGTTCCCTAATCTGCTAATTAGCCTAATTTTTAATGTATTTGGCACAGTCCATAGCCAGCCTATTAAATTCTGTTCTGTTGAGCAATCAGCTTTCCACCCTTATATGGCATCCTTGTGTAATTAGAAACAGGTTCCTATTCTTTAACAGAAATTCTTTTTAAACCTGTGACTATTATGCTATATAGAGTATTATAGTTCAAAAAAAATAGTTTATATTGTATACTTACCCCAGTACAAGAGGAGTTTAAAAAAAAGATTAAACTGTTCCCTAAATTACAATGGCTGTACTGAAAAGACACTCCTTCTACTGAAGTGAATGTTATTAATAGAGGGCTACAGTATAGCAAATAAATTTGGTCAGCTGTCAGCAAAGGAAACACTGAACAAAATTGAAAAGATGTTATTTCAAAGGCTTCTCTCCCTAAATTTATTTTACTGCTAGGGTTGTTTTGACTGAGGTTTATTCAAGGACAGAGGGAAGGAGAAGTGTGCCCACTTGCTTATTACTTTGCTCCTCTGGGAGCTGATCTGACCATACGCTGCCTGAATTAAGTCTTTGGCTTTGTGACTGTCACCAGAGTAGCCAGTCGGCAATCCCAATAAGGGATTCTTCCAAGTCTAAGATGGACAAACCTCCTTTCCCCAAAAAGAAGAGTCAGAAAAGCAAAGAACCGTCAAATACTTTAGCAAATAGTTGGGTTAATTCTCACTTTTTTTTTTTTTTTAGTGAGATTTATATAGTATGCCACTGGCAGCTTAATCATCCACAGCATGGTGTCAATTTCAAATTTAAACGGTTACTGAAGGCTGTGAAGAACTGTGTTGGGCTCTCGTCCTTGCTTCTTGTGTATGTAGACTGCACCAGTGTGGCTTTTCAGCCACTCCAAGAGCCAACATGGAATGTGATTACACCAAAGCCTTTCCTTTAGCTGCATCCTTTGAAATGGTTTATGTGAATACCGCATCTTGATGTGATGTGCAGCCAGAGGGTTGTGTGAGGCCATGAGTTTCTTCAGGAAAAGCAGTGCCTGTTCCTGTTGTTCTGAAGAGCCTTGGCTTGTTGTGCACTTGATGTGGGTTCGCAACAGCTTGGGATGTGGAGTCCTGTCTTTGATTCTGCCGTGTAAGAGATTGTCATTAAGACTTTTCTTCAACCAGAGATTTTGTACCCTTCAGGTCCTTTCCACCAGACAAGTCGTTTCCATTATCTATTAAAACCCTATTCCATAGGTTGTTCAGGCAGGCCCCATGATTCACATTTGTTGGTTTTTTTTTTTTTCTTTCCCAGTTCGGTGAAGTGCACCTAAAATTATTAGGTGGCACTTAAAATTTTTAAACTTCAGTATTTTTTTATTTTTTTTTTTGGAACACCTCCAGAATCCCTTGAAATGACTGTATAAATAAAAGCTCAGATGGGAGGAATCAGTTGAGTTTTGCAAGAATTTCCTTACCACAAGCAATACAGCAGGACAGAAGGCTGTTCCCAGTACATGCAGTCTGTGGCCACAAATACTGTGTGTGTAACTTTTATGATTTGAGAAAACCTCTCAACAAGACTTTTGCTATGAGTGATACACTGATTTGGCCTAGAATCTAATTTTTTAGCAGGTTATGTAACTCCTCCTTCATCTGAGATACAAAGGTAGTCCACTGAGCTTTAAGTGACTTTCTGAGCAATGTTACCCAAGCAAAGAGATTTACTAGTTCTACTGCTATCCTCCAGACCTCACTTGGTCTCTGGATAATGTTCTGTGTAAATACCCAGGCTGATTTGTACTAAGGATATATTTAGCAAAGTCAATAACTTTCTGCCAGCTATCCCATTGCCATATTTTGGGACTAGATCAGTCAATAATTATTGCATAAGCTGTTTCTAAAAGATCTGTTCTGTTCTTTGGAACCTTTCAATAGTCATTCCTGCTGGATGATCACAACCTGTTACTTTTCAGGTCTCTGCTAAAATGGTTGTGATTATTGTGTAACTAGTACCTAGTGCAAGCTGAGTAACTCATCATTTTGTGTCCACACAAAGATGTTCTTTCCCAGAGTTTTCATAGTCCTGTGAATGTTCTCAACTATATGCCAATAATTTGCTTGAAATCGTAGCCAGTAATACTCAATCTTCACCTCATCTAGAACTCTTCTCCAATTCACTAGCTTGTCTTCATCTTCCCTAAGTTGCGTTGGACTTTGTGTAAAGCCTTCATTTTCAAAACTTGAGATTTCTCTCTCCTCAAAGTACAGTCAGAGGCACAAAAAGCATCCAAGCTCCTTTTACTAAAGAACTTGACTTTGCCCCCTGCTCTGACTTTAGCTCTTTTCTTATCTGTATGCTCTTTCCTGTGTTTTTGTGCAGTGGTCCTGACTTCTTGTACCACTTAGAGCTTCCTGATGTGCAGGTCTTGTCATCTGAGAAGTTCCTTAATTCTTCCTTTTCCAGGGATATTCAGAGCTGAGTAATAAACTTCACAATATCTGAAACAGCTAGTTTAATTAGAAGAAGGAATTGTTCCAAAAAACAAAGGTTAAAATTGGGAGTTTAGATATAAATATCTTGTAGTTTAGCCTTCTGATGTATGAAACAGCCAAAGTTCAAAGTAATCATACAGTAATTGCATAGGTGTTTTCCTCCTGTGTGAGTTTTCATTCATAATCTTGATTTTGTTTTAACATTTCTTTAAATAATGCAAAAAAAAAAAAAGATTAAAGAGAAATGGCTTTTTTATCGTATTAGTAAGGTATGTAAAGACCTGATCCAAAAAATCAATTACAGAAGGAAAAAGATAAGCATATAGCAATGCTGAGAAAGTTAATAATGAAGTACTTTGTTTACTAAGTTGCTAAAACACTTTTCTGTTGTTGTTGTCCAGATACCTCAAGAGAGATATGCACCTGACCAGTCTCAGTCCCTACTGCAGTGAGTATAGTATATCACACAGGAATTCCAGTCAGGCATACTGTAACTAAACCATTCCCATATACCTCAATTTGTATGTTATTTTATTCCCAGTGTCTTACTGTGAAGCAGTTTTCTTGTTTGCTTAATGAAGGATATATTCATGTCAGAGGTAATCCTGTGTCCCATATTGGTCAAACTGTACCCATGTTTGTCTGTATTAATGGCATTGCCTTTAATGGTACTAAGATATAAGCAGTTAGACAAGTGGAAAAAAAAAAGTAATTAAAAAAATTATTGGACCTTTTGGTCTTAGAAATTATGGAAGGATTTCAGTAGAGGGTGGATTTGTAACAGAAGGGTAGATTTATAACAGAAGTACAGAAATAAGTAATACAAAATTGGAAGGGGCCTTTTTAATTTGGAGAATGAGTGTACAAGCAGAGGTAGCTCAATTCAGGAGATCTGGAAGTCTTAACTACTGCATGCCCTTGTAAGCTGGAGAAGTATGCCTCTGAAATAACTTCAATTGTTCCTAATAAATAATTGTAAATACAAAACTGCATGAATTAACTTACTGTGGAAATTTTCTTAAGCTGAGACGATTACAATTCTTTCTGAATAGGACCTGTTATTTTATTATTTAATTCTAGGAGCTGGATAAACTATCCATTGCTTACTGAAAATATTTCTAAACCTGCTTTCTCACTAAATTCTGCAGTAGAGGGAGAGCAAAATAATTCTTTAGGTATGTTGTACACCGTATGAAACTGCAAGTTGCTCTAGGTATAGCAAAATCATTTGAGAAGCTGAAGATGAGTATCCATATAGATTGATTTAGTCTGAATATATGTGACCTTTTCAACTGTTGCTTAGTTTTCATAGTTGCCTGTTAGTACTCTGTTAGGACTGTTTGAAAAAATAAAAAAAAAATCCTAAGCCAGTGGTATATTTCCAGCTTAAAATTACTTTATTGTTATGGAATTTTTTGGCAAAAGTTACAGGTCACATGGTTGTCAAATACCATATAGATGCGTAAGGTAAGCATGGATGTGAGTAACAGACACTGAGGGTTCCTGCATGTTTCTTATTAGTGTTCTCAAGAATAAAAGACATCTCTAAGAAAGGAGGCTTAAAAATGATACCAGTCCTTCCCCAGATCTGATCTGTCTCTCATCTTTCTGCTGCTACTTCATCTGTACTTCTTTTTTTTCTGTGTGCTCCCAGTTACACAGTACTGCCCCATCTGTTTTGTTGCTCCTCCTCAGCAAATTTTTGCTAACCAAAGCCCATTCACTTTATTTGTGATTAATTTTCACTAAACCGAGTGTAAGGTCATCTTCCCAGGGAGTTGCATGAGTATCAAAACAGAGTGATGTGAGGAGGGGATGTGGGACTAGCCCCTTTCAGAGGTGGTGTTTTTTTGTACTGTATTACTTGTATTGTCTAATTGCATTGTAATTATAGAGGGTGGGGAGGATGTCTCATCCTCTGTAATGGGTGGCAATTTCATCTGCTGGTAGTCTTTGGAAGCACAGGCCTCTAAACCACGGTTAAGAAAAGTGACAAAGTACCGCTGGAACATAATTGGAATATAACAAGGGGCCTAGCAGAGTCTAACTAGAAAACTTATTGTCAGTTAGAAAATATGAACATAGTCATTTTTAAGAATGTTTGAGACTTAATCAGAGGGTGCAGTCTCATTTCATTAGAAATCATGAAAACTTCCAGGGGTGAAATTCAGTGGTAGTACAACTGAAATATTTGTTTACTCTCCTAAATTTAGATACCAAGGTGATTGGATTTCAGAGAGATTCAGAAGGAAAGGTTAGTGTATTTCTACAACTTAATATATAGAAAATTTCATTTAATTGAATTACCATTGGAAAATATTTTACTGAAAATTACCAGATTCTCTCATTTTTAAAAGCAGGTACATAGCTATTGAAACCAACACTGAGCACATGAGGTGTAAACATCTTGAGGGCTAACCTAGGCTTTATTCAGTTACCTGCTTTTTGAGTAGGAACTACAGGTAATACGTTTACAGGGCATAAGCAGTAACAGTGAAGCATGACAAAATTGTCCCGACACAGAATCTATAAGGCAGTGGCTTAAACTGAAGTGGTGAAGACTTCTAGTGGCTTAAAACCTGTTCCCCACCAATGAAAGTTATGGAAAAGGCATTAGGAAGGTGTCTGTGGAGGAACAAAGTATCTGTAACTGTCCTGTTTGGGAGCTGTGATTCATTCACGTTTGGACAGAAATAGGTAGTACCAGTCTCTTTGTCTCCTTGCTATTCCCAAAGCTGCTCACGAATTACAGATTTCACTGCTGATCGTGTAGAAGTGAAGGAACAGCTTTGGAGCTACCTTTTCCACCATTTGTCTGCTGCTTTCTCAGAGATTTTGAATCAGGGATAATTCCATTCCTATGTAAGCCCATCTAATTGGGTGTTGCAAGGTGTTGCATGTTTTCCTTGTAACATGTTTTTGCTGCTTCTGTGCCAGCACTAGTACTTGTTTGACCCCTATCATGAAGCAGGGTTTGGGGAACAACTCTCAGATGTTGTTCATCAATTTTTTAAAGTTGTCTTAGTTGTTTTAGCCAGGTTACCTTTTCAAGCCAAGCTCCACAGAAGATTAGAAAAGTGCCAATACAGTGCTAGAGAGAATGTGGAAATGCGTAGCTGCCAGCAAACAAAAGGCTGGGATTGTAGCAAGACTAATTTAAATAAGCTTAATGCAACCTAAATATTATGAATGTAACTCACATGTAATGCTGATTATTTTAAAAACTACCTGCTTGTAGGCAATGTTGTTGCTCATAAAACAAAGAAACCTTGGAGGGAAGAGGGAATTCCCACCATCTTTCAGAAACTGTAACAAAAATTTCAACTATATATCAGTGAAACATCCAACCCACAAATATCTAGAACACGAGCTGAGTCTGCTACCACTGACATAAACATCCAGTGGTCAAATGTGCCTTTGTTACCCCTCCTCTCCTCCTTTTCCTTCTAGCACAGTCCAGTCATGTTTTTTGTGGTGATTAAGTCCAAGCTGTAATGAAGGACTTGAGCATATTTATCTCCATCCAGCAGAGGGAGTGCTGGCAGCATTTCATAAAGGGTTTCTTGGCCTTTGTATCGTATGTCTTTATGCTGTTGTCTACAGCCATGATTTTACCTGTATCTGTTCTGCTACCTCTGCATGGTTATCTCCTTCTATTGCCCTTCTGAGGCACAGTGTCATCTTTGTGCTTTTTGATTTTTAGTCTCAGTTCACTGCTGACCGGTTCATGGCTCTCAGGCCTATGGATGCTGGACAAGGAAACTCTCATTGAAATTAGTTTCTGCAGGAAAAAAATAACTGCTATTACCAACTCCTATTGCAATGTCATGGACCATCATGATTATTTCTGCAGCTCTGTTAACATCAGCTGCATGGGTTGTAGAGAAACAAGAGGATCTTGGTGCATACATGGAATGCTTGCTGCCGTCTGCAGCTTCTTAGGAAAATTCCCATTAACTCACAGCAAGATACTGGTTTCAGAATTTCTTCCTGAAAAATATACGACTATCAATATGCAACTATAATAGTGGGTATGGTAAATGAATTTTTAATTAATTGCGCGGAATGGAACAAAAATAGAACCTAAATGCCTTGAAATAAATGCCTGTAGAGAATAGCTAGATCAAGTGTATTGAGAAGACCTCCACAGACGGTATTTCAGGTGCCTGGAGTAGGAAGGTTGGAATTTATCGCTATGGTGAATTATACTTTTTCCATATTGGCTTATGATGGCACTGCCAAGACCTGAGAGCTGCAGGAAAACATATTGTGAGAGGAACCGATGACCATCACAGCTTCTGTGTACTGATTTGAAGAAAGGGCAGGACAGACACCTTGACAACCAGCAGTGAGTCATTGGGCATGTTGGGTTTTTTTACATAGTCCTGGAAATACAAGAGAAAGTCAATAATGAACACAATCTCTAGAAATCATGACAGCATAAATTGAGTCTTACTGTGTTTTCTTGATTTTGATAAAATAGCTGCTTTGATTTGTGTTCTGGTTTGTCTGTCAGTAGTGGGGCCAGTACTGTTCAAAGTCTTCATGGATGACCTGGACAATGGAACAGCATGAACCCTCAGAAAGTTAACAGGTTGTGCTAGGAGGAGTGACTGACACGTTGGATAGCTGTGTTGCCAATAGGAGGGACAGGGACAGGCTGGTCGGAGAGGAGTCCCATGAATTTCAGCAAGGGAAATTGCGAAGTCCTTTATCTGCAGAGCTATAACCGCATGCACCAGGACATATTGGGGACCAACTGGCTGAAAAGCAGCTCTGCAGTGAAGGACATCATGTTCCTGTGGACAATAAGCTGACCACATTCTAGCGATGCACACTTCTGGCAAAGAAGGTGAACAATATCCTGGGCTGCACTAGGAGGAGAGTTGCCAGCAGGTCTGCCAGGGGGTCCTTCCCCTCTGTTCAGCACTGATGAAGCCACAGCCAGAGTCCTGTGTCCCATGCTGGATCCTCACTACAAGAAAGACAGGGGCATACTGGAGAGAGGCCAGCACAGGGCCACAAAGGTGGTTCATGGACACGATTTCACATGAGGACAGGCTGAGAGATCAGGGACTCCTCAGCCTGGAGAAAAGAAAGATTGGGGAATCTTATCAATGTGTATAAACAAGTGATAGGAATGAAGATGACTGAGCCAGACTTGTCAGTAGTCTGTATTTCTCAGTCTCTGTAGTTCCCCCACTGTTAGCTCAAGAGGTGATGGACACAAATGAAAACCAAAGATATTCCATCTGAGCACAAGAAGACACTTTTTTACTTTAAAGATGGTCACAAACTGGAACAGGTTGCTGAGAGAGGTTGTGGAGTCTGTATATGTGGAGGTACTCAAAACCTGACTGGCTGTGGTGCTGGGCAAAATGCCGCAGCTAACACTGCTTGAGCAGTGAAGTTGGATTAGATGATCGCAAAGGCTTCCCTTCCAACCTCAACCATTCTCTGATTCTCTTTGTGTACCTCTCATGTCCCGGTATATTGCTATTGTGTTCAGCTCAGCACTCTCCCAAAAGCTGCAAGTGTTGATCCTTCTGAAGCCTTAACTCTTTTATAGCGATTCTCTTGTATGTGTGTTTTGAAGGACTGAACTCTGCTATTGTTTGACGTGGGGCTAGCAGAAATAGGAGTCCACTTCATATGTCTGCTGCACCCTCATTACTTACACTTCTGCGCTATTCAGTCCATTTCTATCTTTTGTAACATTTCCAAGACACGACCTGTAGCACCAAATAGCCACCAATTTATCAATAACTTTTTAATTGTTCTCAAACGTGTAGAAAAATCCTTGTATCTCAAGATTCACAAAAGCCATTTGAATGCACTGCCATCTGCTGGAAGTAACGTGTCTCATACAAGCTTGTTCATACAGTTCACGGAGAGTTAGACATATAAGGTTTGGCTAAATCTGGCTTTGAGGCTTTTAACCCACAGTTTCTATATCTGCAGTCAAGGTTTCTTAGATGAGACCTTGATTTCAGTGTCCTTCTGCTTCCTCCTGTGCAAGGTTCTGAATCAGCTGAGGCTGGATTTGAATGTGGCCATGCTCAGCTGTTAGCCAGTGTGTGCTTCCTGGGTAAGATGGGGTGACGAGATTCTGGGTTAATGCTGTAAGGTCAAGAGGATTTGTGCCTGGATTAAGGCACACTGTAATTTGGATTTGTACCAGAAGTAAATGAGACATGAGGGTAGTGGGATTTGAACTAAGGCTTTCAAAGTACCACGGATGTGTTCAGTGGAAGACATTCACAAATACCATGAGATGGCTCGTATTCAACCCTCTCCCTCACCCCAAAATTAGCAAGTTAATGCCAGTGAGATACCTTTACTTGTTGGTATTCTTTTATAGGAACCCCTTCATGAAATGAATTGTTTGAAGCATAGCTCTTCTGGTAGAAGATGGACCTGAACCTACATTAACCACAATGTTGATGTTTTACTGCTGACCTACTGACTGAGGATGAGTTTTGCTCTTCTCTTGAGTGAAACTTTTGTGTATTTAGACCACAGTTACCAGACTGGGGTGCACAAAAGAGAGAAATCCCTGTTTAAGAATCCTGCTGATGCTTCCTTTCAGTTGCCAGCTGTCTCAGCCCTGCTCCTTCAGCAGCTCTCCCATTCATTTCCAACAGACAATTGGAGGTGTAGAGACCTTAGGCATTGGGGCTTTAAGTATCTTTATGGGTAATTGGCAGCTAAGGATTATGTTCGGAGAGGGAAAGTTTGGACTTACATTCTGCAGATTTTGGTTACTTGTAGTCGCACAGGATTTTACTAACAGAAACGAGTGCTGGAGAAATATAGGCTTTATAGGTAGATGGAGGTTTTCTGAACACCAGTCACGTTTAAGTATTGGATTTCAGTTGGCATTTGGGCATTCAAGGTCTTGATAAATTAGCCACTTAAGCCTGACTGCTCCTTCTTCATTAACATAAATGTCAGTTTCACCTACCCTTCTACGTTTTTGGTAGAAAATTAATAATATACATATCTGCCATTTATACCATAGTTGTGTAAGTACAGAAGGTTACGTCAGTGTTTTCTTTTTCCCAGTTGTTTAAAGTTTGAAAAATTGGAGAAGTGGTCTAAAAATAAACTGTAATTCAGTGCACGAAAGTAAAACATAGGCAGTGCTAAAAAAGGAACAATTAGCTGCACAATATAGGAAACAGCAGACGGGAAAAATTTTTCAACAAAGGATCATACATTTATAATGGCTTACAAACTGAACATGTGTCAACAGAGTCAATTTTCTGCCCTTTCTGTTTTATTATGTGTGGAAGAACCTTTAACATAGCTGGTAACGTAATTTATAAAAAAAATTACAAAAATATGTTACCAGCAATGTTACAGGATTATTGCACTGCACAGTATTGCCACTTGCTGGCAGCAAGAGTCTAAAATATATTGAAAGAAATTATCTTAAGATCCAATATTATTAAGCAACACCACTATTACATGCACACATCATATGGAAATATATGTTTTAGGCTTGCAGAAGCTTTTGAAACATGGAAAGGAAAAAAATGAAAAACCTATTAATTGGTGTAAAAATTGGGATCCGCAGAAACATCTAATCAAAACTTAGAGTACATAGTGTTTTACTGAGTATGCTTTTTATGCTGTATGTCCACTTCGATTATTTCTCTGTGTGACAAATTTTTAATGCCTTTCTTTTAAGACTTTTTAACATCTTCAGGTCATTGGCAATGGCATAAAATCCTTGACTTCATAACAGATTTAGTCTCTCTCATTCTGAATTTTACTGCTAGGGAATGTAACAGCTGCTCTACTTTTGAAACTGAGGTTTCACTCTAACCCTTACTAAGAAAGTGAATGATCTCTTAGGGTAGGTTTACAGGTCTTAAAGTTTATGCAAAAATTGTAAACAAAACATGGATACTGATGACTTCTAAAGTAAATGTTGATTACATGCTTTTTAGAAAGAGTTGTTCCATTCCCTTTTGTAATTTTTTTTTCTTTTTTTTTCCTTTTTTTTTAATGCGTAGATTTCACAGAAAATAAGTTATGAAGGTCTCTCTCCAGTAACAAGCCAGCATCCAGATGCCTTTCTGGAGAAGATAATAGCAGTTCCAAAGCAACAGACACCACAGGATTTATTTCCACATGTTTTAGAAGATTGCCAGAGAACCTGCATGACTGTGATTGACACAGATAACAGTGTAAAAGAACAATCCTGTAATAATGATACAGATCTTTCATTGGCAACCCTAGGAAATATTTTCACAGAACCACTAGTGCTCACTGAACAGAGCATAGAGACTGCTGAACTTGAAGTCAGTGATTTGTTGAGACCTCTCAGTGATTCTGAGAGTCCTAAAACGATAAACCAACTGCATGACGTATTAGACTATCAGGGTCATGTCTTTTCCAGTGATATATCAGCAGATGAGAACAGTGATGCCCTTCCAGTAGAGCTTGTGACAGCTCTGAATTCCTTGTCAGGATCTGTAATACAGTCTGACAGTCCTGTAGTGCCAAGCAAGAGACAGCATACCACTGAGGAAGAGCAGTTAAATTCAGAATCCAGTACTCCCCAGCAAGATGATGACTGTACACAAATAACAAACGTGTTTGAGCCTCAGCTTCCTACAATTCACGAAGAAGAAATAAAAGCCTTAACAGGATCTAACTTGCAGAGGACAACAAATGAGCAAGTACATACAAAATTTAATCAGTATTTGAAATGTCACGTTTATCAGAAAATATTTTCTATAATAGTCAAATTACGTGGAGATGCAATCTTAACAGGGAATAAACTGGCATCAGTAATTTAAATGCTTAATATATTATTTTTGTTTTACAGTATTATTTTAGTGTGTTTCTCTTTTGATATATCCATGTTATGAAACTGGCTGAACTTGCTGGGATCGGAGAACCTAGTAAAGTCAGTGGCTGATGTGGAAATCTAGAGTCAGCATGGAAGTTTCAAAAACTCTTGATACCTCTGCATATCTTCTTTGTCTGACATGGTTTCCAAGGAAAGTTCCAAACCACTCGTCGGTTATTCCACTGTAACACACTGGCATATACTAACCAATTTTAACTCTAGATTTCTACCTTACCCTATGTTGTTGTTCTTTTCCCATACTATAGTATGCTGTTTTCTGCTTTCATGTCCCCCGCCACTGTAGCGTACAAATACTTTGCAGGTATTACAAAAAGAAATTATAGCTGTGTCTTTCCCAAAGACTAGCAAGGGAAATCCCTGCGTTCAGGTATTTTTACACATATACTCAGAATTGCATTTAGGTTATTTATTTCTGCCTGTGAAAGGCTGACTGAAAAAGGCAGTTTTTGTGGCATGGTTTTGGGTTCTTGCCCTCCCCTAAAGAAGCCAGTATGTGTGGATACAACATGTGATCCTCATTTTCATTTTTTTCCTGTAACCCTGTGCTGTTCTGTCCACAATGCATGCCTTGTCCTGTAAAGGTGGTCTGGAATAGGTCATTTGAATTCAACAACACAAAGGCAGAAATGTAGAGGGGGACATGAAGGGAAAGCGATATTATAGTGTCTTCCTATTTAGGTTATAGTAAAGGAAAGAGGACACACAGGGGAAAAAGGTTTATGCTCTGGAGTATAGTAGACATCCCTTGTAAATCTGGAATCAGGATCTCTGTGTTGTCTTTGAATAATCTGGAGCTGAAAATCAAAAATAAACCATGTATAACTAGATACTTTAGGTGTTTGTATAGCCACTCAGCTGCCACAGAATGGCATAAAGCATCCCAAACCTGTCAGTTGTTTCAATCTTTTGTTGGTAATATTTAGTGAATATAACAATGTGTAATAAAATGCTAATTTAAAGGTGCTGAAAGGTCTCTAAGCTAATTGTCTCATAACCACAGCAACTTACATAGTGGTGATTTCTGAAATTTGTAGTACAGCTCCATGAAGCTAAATATATAGTTTTACTCAATATTACAGCTAAGGCTGTTGAGCAGGGTCCTTTGGGGATGTGGATCTATAATCTCTTTGCAAATAATAATCAATTTTATTATTATTATTTTTTATGTCTCCATCTGCTGTTTTTGAAGGTAGAAAGTAGGCAGGCAATTTAATGAGGAAGAAATCTAGGATATTTGTTTTAGTAACTGTTGCCTTCTGGCAGTATATTGTTCTCCTTGGTCTTTTCTCATCCTTGTTTATTCAGAGGATCCTTCTTGTGGTGAAACAAGGACCCGAAAGAGGCGAGCCTGTACAGTCCTGTAGATGTAATTGGCATGGTAGAAAGCTCATTTGTTGTAATATATGGTCCCTTATAAAGCAAGTGGCTTTTGTTTTCTTTGAAATGTTTTCTTCTCTTTCTCAAACCCTTTTCTCATAGCAGATGTAATGCAATAGAAAATACTTCATTGATTCAATTTTGTAAACTGAAATAGTTGTTTTCACCCAAATGCTGTGTTACAATGCATCATGTCTTGATCTGAGGGGCCTGGATCTAGGTATGGAATTCAGCTCCTTTCTGCTGAATATGTAAATTCTAAAAAGATCAGTGGGTCTTCCATTTGTGTCTCAGGAAAGGACTAACAAGTTCTCCCACATTGCTGTGAAAGAATTCATACGCATGTGTGCTGAGGGTGTGCCCTAGAAGCTTTCAGCATTAGCCAAGTGTGTAATAAGCTAATGAGTACTCAAGCTGTTTCAGCAACTTGAGTGATGCCTCAACAGCATGTCATACTCACTTGACTAAAATTGTGAATACACTCGAGTAACTCAAATGAATTTCCATGTGATGACATATAATTAGGATGGAATTTTTCTCACTGACTGTTAAGAGAAAAGCCTCTGGTGTAGAGCAGTAATTTAAGTTCCCCTTTGCACATCTTAGGATGAGATGAATCACTCTGTGAAAGCTGCTTTTCATCTGTGGTAGGGAGAACTGGGATGTTTAGTGTCATTTAGATGCCTGGTTTTTAGAAGGCTGAAGGTAAGTGAAGTGATTCTCTTCTGTGGTGGCTGTAGCTTAGGGATGGTATGTCTTCAGAAACAACTTCTCAGCTGGTAGTTACTGAGCCTCAGGTGAAACATGGTTCCAGATCTTGTGCACTATTCCAGGCTTGTGCAAGAGTGGAATAAGAAGGATTAGCTTAAGACATCATAAATGTCACATTATTTTTTCGGGACAGGAGCTTGTGTCCATAGGAAACTGAAATGAATCTGCTAAGTCGTTTCACATGTCCAACTAAACAACTTATGGGTAATAATAATTTTTGCTCCCTGACAGCCAAGCTAGATTTATTACCTAAGTTGTGATTCTAAGTATCGTACTTCCCATGGCTAGCTCTCCCACCACGTGGTGTGGCATACTACTTTAGGAGTCCCTCTCCTATGAAAACATAATGTCTCCGGTATCTAGAATTCCAGTTTCTCACTTAAGAAACTCTGTTATCTGTGAGCACATATATCATGTATAACACAGTGTTTTTTGAGTTCTTGTATTATGCAGCCCTCGTTTTAATTGCATGCTTACCAGTTGCTTGTAATACTTCCTTTTTTGTCACAGCTTGCGGGTGATCAGCAGAAAGGGAAAGAAGCAATTTCAGATTATTGGAGTGCCATCTCTAATGAAAAACAAAATGAGGAGGGAAGTTTGCATTCAGTGGAGGCTGTTGTATGTGCAGAAACCAATAAAACAGCATCAGGGAGAACAATGCAGCTAGAAGAGACCTCCTCAATAAAGTGTAGAGATAGTATTTCCTGTCATCACCAAGCACTGGAAGAGACACAGCAGAGTATGTCTCACAATCACAGTACAACAAGAAACAAAACCAAGGATTTTAGGTATGACAAAGTCACGTGCAGTATTCTCAAATTCTTCTTTTTATTAATGTAACAAATGTAATTCATACAGATTGCTCATTCCTCACATTAGTGATTTTAGGTGATCCAAAAGTAAAGGTTTTCCTTCTATTTAAGTATCTGGAAGTCAGTTTCTTTACTGATTTACCATTTATTCAGTACTACCTAAGTTAGCATATATCCTAGCATGCTATTGGAAACTTCATTTTAAAATCAAATATGTTAACCTTCTTAGGTCTATCGCAAATACCAATTAATACAGAGAAGAAAATACTTTTTTTGATTCTAAACAAATCTCTTGTCAGTAAAATTCTGAAACCTGCTTCTAAAGACAAGGAAGATCTAGAAACCAACATGTACCAAGAAATAACTCCAAATGAGGATAGAAACGCTGAGCAGATAAGGAGAAGCAAAAGAATCAAAGATAAAATGAGTAAGATATTCTCTCATACTTATCAGGTTATTTTTTTATTTGAAAAGCTGTACTGAATCAAATATAATTCATAGCCTTTCCAATATATTGTGGCATGAATTTTTTTAAAAAGGTGACATAAACATTTATTTTAATAATTAAAATTATTAATAATTCCCCTTCCTTGTTTAAATCTGTGTATTAGCAATCTAACAGTTGACTTGTATACACAAACTCATTAGGAATCATCAGAATTTTTCCAGGATGCATTTTTAATCATGGAATGAAACTTACTGTATATTCTAAAAAGCAGAAGAAAAATGTTTTATTACAGAGTGAGAATGTTGGTCATAATTCTATTATCTAGTATTCAGCGTGCAACATTATTCTGAGGACAATGGCATCCCCAAGAACTGACCGATACAAAGCAGTTTATTTTATTTTAAATGCCTGCTGTTGTTGTTCTGTCTGTTTATATATAGGATTATAGGCCTTCGCTATTACATACACTGAGCACTCTTTGAAGTATTCTTCCTTGCAGTATTCTTTGTCAGAGAGAAAGATTGCTATTTTTCATCCTTTGAAGGTGAATGCAAAGAAATTCTTTTGCTCATAGAGAAAGTGTGTAGGAGAACACAGAATTTCCACATTTACGTGCTTACCCTAGAGCCAGCCTGTAAGACTGGGGTCTTAAAAGTTTGTTTTTCTTAAAGCCCACTCAATCTGTTTTTATCTGTGCAGTTACAAACGTTTAAACAGATTTAAAAGTTTGGTAGTATTTGAACTGTTACAGCTACATTACAGATCTTATAAAATATGAATAATTCTACCAGCAATTAACAACCCTTCTCTCTTACAGGGTTTCAGTATTCCCAGTGGAAGTACTATTTTTGTGAGATTTAAAGTTGGATGACTAACTGCTCATCTATTTCATGACTTAGTAGTTTCTACTTAAAAAACAGGCTGTTGTTTTTAGCATGATTTCTGCAGAAAGAGTTGGGCTGCCTATAGAGGTAGCTTCATGTTAATCCATCTAACAAGTTTACTCCCCTTTTGCATCAAACCTAGCTATCAGGAGTCTGTGAGTCATCTTAACTTGGTAGTTCACTGAAAAAACAGCACCAAAAAAGTTTCATTTTGGGTCAACAAGCATCACTTGTTTTATTCATGGTCTGACACAAGGAAGGTGGTAGGGAAGGTAGAGTACCAGTGGCAGGAAATAGGTCCTCTTGAAATAACAATGCCTAATTAAATTGGGTTAAGTATAAAAAAATTGCACTATGTTCGATGAATATTTGTGTAGTGTAACCCCTTTGAAATTCTTGGCTGATTTAAAATAACTTTGATTAAGCTATTAAATGATTAAGGTCTTGCAAGGCTGGATAGGTAGAAGAGAAAGACTTTTCATGTGCTCAGTTGAAGGAAGGTGCTGGGTAAGTCTCTACCTACTGGATTCGAAAAATCTGTGCAGAGTTGAACATTGAACATAAAAAGGTTGGGAGCAATTTAGACTTGGGCTTACAGTATGCCAGAATGCACAAAACAGTGGAGTCATCAGGCTGCGTGAGTTACAGCTCTAAGAGAACAATGTCTTTAAAGGTCCTGCTTAAAATTTCTATTCCTGACACTCAGCTGGAGTTTTAGGGCCAGCGAAAGGGCCACACACATGGAGTTTTAGGGCCACATCTGCCACAGACTGTGGAAGAGCAGTGGATATGGCATGCACTCCCTGCAAACCCAAGGTTTTTCATTAGTAGATCAGCTAATGGTCTGAGACATTTGAGTGTGGTTTCCTGCAGGCCATCTTCCTGTCCTGCCATTTTCTTTCTTCCTTCCCTGTTTTTCAGAAGAGGCAGCAGACTCCATGCAATGAAGAGGTAATGGGATTGTGCTGCTGGTAAAGTGCAGGACAGCTCATCTATATATTGGAAATCATTTTGTCCAAACTGAAAAGCATAATGGGTGCATAATGCGAGACAGCATTTCCTTTGTAAAATAATAAACAAAAAAAATGATGATGGTTTGTTGTATTTTTTACATTTAGAATTCTGACTCCCAAGCAGAGATAATGGATAGCTAATGAGGATTTTGGTCCAACTGTTTTCCTCACTGCACAAATAGCTGAGCTGGTTGTGAAGTAATAGGGAAATATGAAGGAGCTAATTTCATTCCCTATCCTAGTGTAAATGCGCCTTGCTTATAAAGCAGAGGTTTTAAAGTGTAAATGAGTACAAAATCTACTGATGAATATGGCTGTTAAGAAGAAAGAATTTATTGAGTAGCTTGATTAGCTATTGAAATCTGCTTATCATG
Source organism: Anser anser (assembly GCF_964211835.1). Lineage (NCBI taxonomy): Eukaryota > Metazoa > Chordata > Aves > Anseriformes > Anatidae > Anser > Anser anser. Next base: position 61,618,979 of record NC_139723.1, on the reverse strand, counting down.
TAATGGGTAGTGTAGCCTAGAGTACCAGTTTTATCAACTGGTGGGAAACAATGCATTTTGAAAAAATGTAATTGAAAAACAAAAAGCCTAAACTTAGTACCTTTTTGCAAAGTTATTTTCCTGTGTGTTGAACTTAAGTTGGGAGTTTTGTTATGGAATTCACTATGGCATCTTTTATTGAGTTTGATTGTTATTTACTTGGTAATGTCCCTTTTGATATATTTATTTCTACTAGATCAAATGAACATTTTTTCTCTCCAGAAGGTTTATCCACTAATTCTAATGCAATCTGAAGCCAAGGTAAGAGAGGAAATACATTTTTCTGTAAACAGATATTTTAAATTATTTTTTTCAGGACTAGAAGCCTATTTTGTAAATCCTTGTTGCCCCATATCACTTTCAAGAATAAATAGGAGGAATATTTTTGGTGAGACCTTACTTCATAGAGCTGTTGCTGAAGAAGATATAGACCTCGTACGTAACATAATAAAATCTGGTGCAAATGTAAATGCTCAGGATTATGCTGGTAAGTTACAATTATATTAGAGTACTATTTTCCAAATAAGTGTCTAGGTATAACTAATATAATGAGTTTGTGCAGTGAAAGAAAGTGTAGTTTTGTGGCTGGTCAGTAGATTATTGAATTTTTATTGATTTAGCTTGTTAACTCTTCTTGAGAAAGTTCATACATATAAAAGTATATTAGAAAATTTTGCTGAAAAAGTAAGCACTTAGAAAAGCTACAATTATTTTTACTTAACCTTAATTCAATGATCTGTGTGTTCTCATCACAATGCAGTCCCTTAAGTAAATAATCAATGTAATGTGCTTCACAGATTGTTTATTAATTCTTAGAGTGTGTCCATGTTGTACAGTGGCTGAGATTTCAAAATTGTGATGTGGGAACAAAAATACGTTGTCCTGCAGTTAAAGACTGTTGCATAATGCAGGCATGTAACAGACCAAAAGTAAGCTAGACATTTTGTCTTCTGGAACATACTGACAGATAAATTGAGTCAGGTGCAGATTTTGTACTTCCACAGCATAGGACCCTGGCATTTGAACTCACAGAGTGACCTGTACATTAACTTCTGCTAGAGCTAGATGAGAAAGCTCTTGGTGGGTTTCAAAGCCAGCAACTGACAACAGAGGAACGTTGATAGAGTGTTGTCAACTGCAATCTGTGTGAGCAAGTGTACTAAAGTACAGTAGTTCCAGTTTTTGGTCTCATTGCTGCTTCCTTTTTCTGCCTTTGCACCTTTTGCCAGGCCACGGTTTCTTAATCCCCCAGGCTCTGGCATCTGTCTTTTGGTGTGAAAGGAGCACAACTGCACAAAATGTGCTTTGTCTGAACTCTTTGAAAAGATGGGAAGCTGACCTGGCCCTGCGCCTTTCTTTTACAGTGAGGGAGGTGTAACCAGAAAGGAATTGCCAGACCTGTGCCATTTTAAAATCCACTTTCATCTTACTCTCTGGAAAATCACTGTTCTAATGATTATATTCTGGCTCTGTGCCCCGACTTTTCCTTTAAAACCCTCCACCAGTAATTATACATATCTTAACCTCATCTTTTTCATTCCTGCTCCACTTCATTACTCTGCTTCAGAACTTTACTGAATACCTGAGGTTGATTTTTGTTCCCCTTTTATTTTCCAGATGTCAGTATGAGGGATATGGAAAGCATGAAGGAGATACTGTCTGTGCTCTCAGTTTGAGCCTTGGTTCACAGTCCGTTTAGGGAGCAGAAAAGTATTTGCAATGAAGCTTGTGCTTCTCTGTAGTCTCTGGAGAAACAAGTTGCTCAACTGTAATGATTATCTATTAAGCACATTCCAGGTGCAGTTTTTCAGGGGACTATTAATATATCAGATAAAAGATACTTTTAAATGATGGTGAAATAGGTACTTTCACTTAAGTGTCCTTCTTTCTCTTTTCCTTAACAGATTTCAAGCTTTATCTCCAGAATATAGAGTTACTAGAATTTCTTAATGAGCTATAGGTGCTCTATTATATTGTTAAAGAAAAATTCACCTTGAAGCACTGTCAACATTAGGCAATGTAGTTAGAACTTAGCTGAGTTTTGAGCATTTAGGAACAAAGCCTAATAACACAAAGTTTTTGGGCAACCCAATGCAATATCCTGTGTACATAATAAACACAATTCTGTGCAAGTATACATTATTCTGGGTTGGGTAGTGTAGAAGAGAGCCTCAAGAGTTTTACCTTTCCAATTAAGAGAATTTCACTTAATGAGAGCAGAACAGTCTTAATAAACAATTTATCTCTAGTATAAAAATTAGGGCTAGACAACCTTCTAGTAATGGAAGATAGTTGAAGAGTAAGGCTGGCCATCAAAATGGACTTCTGTAAGGAATGCTGGTTTGAGAGGTGGGAGATAGGAATTGGAAGATCCTCTGCTTTTTCTCTTTTCTCACTGTACAAAGAAAAATGTAATAAAAGTTTAAGGAGCTGATGCAAAGGTATGCTAAACCCAGTTCAAAGACTTGTGTTCTACCTTTTGTTTTTCCTCAACACCTCCTTCATGGGGTATAATTGTTCCATGGGCCATGAAACTAATACCATGGCTTATTCCATACAGCTAGGAATGGATATGGAACTTCACTAAGGATTTTGTAATGCTTTCTTTAGAAACTTGAATTTGAACCATTCTTGGATAGAGTTAAAAAACATTTTTGGAAATGCTGCCTTACTGTTTCAAGTTGCAAATATATGTTTCTAAGGTATGGCTTTATACATAACTCCAGGTTTTTATTTCATCTCTTCTTTCTCACCTGCCCTCTTTATCATGGCCATATAAATAAAAGGACATCCTGGAAAATTAACTTGTTCTTAAAATAGCCTATACATTGCCTTCATGGTGAAATTACTAAGGTGGAATAATTTTTCTTCTTTTTTTTTTTTTTCTCAAAAGAAGTTTCAAAAGAACTATAAAATATAAAACTAACATTGTTATAGCAGCACGTGGTTCTTCAGTATGTGCAGATTTTGACAAAAGACTGAGAGCTCGCAACACTTTTGATATTTTAATAAATATTTCTTTATACAACTTACTGTAAAATGCATCAGTTTTCAACTTGTCAGTATGTCCTGGAATATTTATCAAGTAGAAAATCTAACACTGACCTATTTTTTTATAAATTACACAAATGTGAAATACAATTTTCAGTTGTCAGGATTTCTTTTTTCATAGGCTGGACTGCACTACATGAAGCAAGTGTACAAGGCCGTTATAGGATAGCAAATGAGCTTTTGAAAGCAGGAGCTGATGTTAATGCTAGAGGAAGTGAACAAATAACACCATTGCAAGATGCAGTTAAGGGAGGCCATTATGAGGTATATTCCAACTTTAATGTAAATTGTGGTTTGGGAATAGAAATTATTGTTGTTAATCCAGAAAGTTACATAGTTTTATTACATGTGGGTTTGTCCTTTCAGATTATGTGTTAATTCAGGAGTGAATAAGTCTTTTCTGCCTAATTTCTGTTCAAACCATTGCACGTTTTACAAGATTTATCCAATAGCAGAAGTGAGTTGTTTTTTATAACTGTTTGGAACAATGGCTGAAGTGCTGAGGAATAGGTTCCTGCTGTTTAATGCTACTTATTTCACATACCTTATAATCACTGCAGAATCATTTTATGACCTGAGCACTCTTTTGGAGTTTTAATGTGTGTTTTTTTTTTTTTTAATGTTTTAGTAAACTTGCATGTATGGTGTGCAGCTACAGGTATACACAGACATTTTTTGGGTAAAAACACATAGCGTAGACCGTCATGAATACATGCCGTTGTATTTTACATAGCCTTAAACAGAAAGTCAACTGAATATTCAGTGTGAATTAGTTGTAACTGATGATGGTAAATGCTATGGTTTCGTAGCCTGTGTCTGAATTCTAGATCCTCTTTCAGTCTGGTAGTGGTTGCCTCCACCTGCTTGTGTCCGTTCCTAGAGTGGCCCAAATTCCTGTTGCAGTTCTGCATGTTGCTTTTACCTGCTGGCTGCTTCTTTCTCTAGAAGTGCACATCTGCTGCCTAACATTTATTCATTTCTGTGATTTTTTTTAAAGAGCTTTTGTACGATATAGGAACTTTTGTCCCTAAGCATTTGCTCTCTTTCAGTTTCCCAATCAAAATAAGACTTAATCTGTTCCTCTCCAAGTACCGCTGGATGAAAAGTGGGCTTTTGGATAATATTTTTCTCTGAGACCAAGCCCCAGGCTTGGTTTTTACCTGCAGTCAAGAGATTGCAGACTCTTGGGGGTTCATGAAATATTTCTGAGATCTGTGAAATTACCTAAGCCACTGTGTCCATGCCTAGGCATGAAGGACTCTGTGTCTGCACAGGTAATATTTGAGGATCAGCAATTTGAACAGTGTTGGAAAAACACTGGTCTCTGCTAGGCCATTTGGGATGCATCTGCATTGGACTTACGTGGCAAGGTTTTGATAGCAGGGGTGGCCTCTGTGAGCAGAGCCCAGCAGCTGCCGCATGTCAGATCAGAGCCAGCTCCAGATGGCTCCAAAAGGGACGCGCCGCTGGCCAGAGCTGAGCCATGAGTGATGCTGGTTGGGTCTCTGGGAGAGCAGACTGAAGAAAGGAAAAAAAAAAAAAAAACGTGCTGCAGCACAGCAGCTGGGAGAGAGAGAGGAGCGAGAAGCAGCCCTGCAACCCCCCAGGTGAGTGCAGCAGGAGGGCAGGAGGTGCTCCAGGCAGGCAGCAGCAGTTCCCCTGCGGCCTGTGGAGAGGCCCCTGGTGGAGCAGGCTGTCCCCCTGCAGCCCATGGGTCCCACATGGAGCAGATCTCCACGCTGCAGCCCGTGGGAGGGACCCCGTGTTGGAGCAGGGGCAAAGGGTGACCCTGAAGGAGCAGTGGAGAGGAAGCATCAGGGACTGACTGCAGCCCCCATTCCCTTGCGTTACTTTGTGGGAGGAGGTAGGAGGCAGAAGAAGGTAAATGGGGGTAGAAGGTAAAAGGTAGGTGGGGGGAAGTTGTTCGTGTTTTGCTTTTATTTTTTTCACTGCTCTGGCCTGCAAGTGATAGGTAATAAATTATATTATTCTCCCTATGCTGAGTCTGTTTTGCCTGTGACAGTAATTGGTGAGCGATCTCCCTGTCCTTATCTCAATCCTTTAGCCTTTTCCATTTTATCTTCCTTTCCCTTTGAGGAGTGGGAGTGAGAGAGTGGTTGTGGTGGAGTTTGGCTGCCCAGCTGGGTAAAACCACCACAGCATCAACATCAGTCAACACAAAGCTGTGTTATGAGTTATGTGAGCTGGTATATTCACAGGGAATGGTACTGCACAGCGGGGCTCAGTACAATTGCATCACTGTAGTGGTCTGGCAGGCTTAATTTTTGCTGCTTTGGTAATATGGCATTTGTACGTGCTTCTTTAAAAGCTACTTTTTTTGTGTTGTGTTACTACTGTAGATTGGAAACACAGCTTTTGACTGCCTTATTCCTTTCCCCACCTGCAATATTGCAAAATTAATTTCTCATTTCACAAAAATGGTAAGCATATGGAAGACTTTAAGACTTTCTAATAGTAAAATTAAGGAGGAAAGCATACAAGTGTGATGTGCAGCTCAAGACCTCATTAAGGAAGAAGTTCTCAACATTCCTGGATGAAAGAGTTCATAGATTTTGGACAACTTGTGAAGCCCAAGAGGGTTTTTGCTGTGAATTGAATACCTTTTTTATTTGCTTTGTTGTTAGAAGAATGTATGAATTGAGAAAACTTTGCTAGCAATTCTGTCAGTAGCAGTCTGCTTAGAAGGAATGAGGGACTTTAAATGCACGGGTGAGGGATAATAGATGATAATAGATGCGGAAGAGAGAAAAAGGCAAAGGTACAAGTAAAACCACACTAGTGCTGGAATAAGATTGCAGCATTAGCCACAGAAAAGAAATCATCCATAAATTTTCCATGTTTTAAAAAAGTGTTCTTTAAAACTAGATGGAACATTTTGCCAAAGTGATCGTTTCTTGAACAACAACACAATCAGGCTTTGCATTTTGTAATGAAGCTGAAATGTCAGTAAGACTGTTTGAATGGGTTTCCTTTGACCTGATGTACTTTATACATCTGAAATAGCTGTCAATTCCCTTTGCAGGCACAAGAGTCTCAATAAAGTACACACAGTATAACTTATTTTCTCCCAAACTAGATATCTTAAGTAGGTAAACTGACTCATATCCTAAAATTGCTTATTATTTTCCACCAGTTAAGGACTTATGGAGTGTTGAATCCTACCTTATGTTTTCGGAGGCCTTGGCTTAATGGCATCAGGTTAATCACTGGAAACAATTTTTTAAAATAAAAATAGTAAGATTTTAGAATAATGATGCATCTAGGAGAATACTTAGGATATATTAACTAGTAGAGGGAAGGACTATTTATTGTAGGCTTTAGATTTTAGTTGCTCATGTTCTCAAGTGTATCAGAGGGAAACATGTATAAGGAAGGAGTATGAAAAATATTGCCAGAAGAGAAACAATCTCAAAAAAAGCCTTGTTTTTCTAGGTGGCAGCATTATTGCTTTGGTATGGAGCTGATCCCTTATTAAAAAATGAGTGGGGGAGATGTGCATTAGAAGAAGCTTCTGACCAATCTATGAAGAGACTGCTTAAAAGCTATCTAGTGAAATCCAGAAGAGATTCGGTATCAGGTGGGTGTCCTGGTTTCAGCTAGGATAGAGTTAATTTTCCTCCTAGTAGCTGGTAGGGTGCTGTGTTTGGGATTTAGGATGAGACTAATGTTGATGTCACACTGATGTTTTAGTTGTTGCAGAGCAGCGCTTACGCTAAGCCAAGGACTTTTCAGCTTCTCGCTCTGTCGTGGCAGCGGGCAGGCTGGGGGTGCAGCAGGAGCTGGGAGGGGACAGACCCAGGACAGCAGACCCAAACTGGCCAAAGGGGTATTCCATACCATCTGGCGTCATGCTAAACAATATATAGGGGTGGCTAGCTGGGGTGGGGGGCCGGCTGCTCGGGGATAGGCTGGGCATCGGTCAGCGGGTGGTGAGCAATTGCACTGTACATCACTTGTTTGTACACGTTATTATTAGTAGTACTATTGTCATTATTATTATTATTTTCCTTTATTTTCTGTACTAATAAACTGTCTTTACCTCAACCCACAGGCTGCCATTTTTTTCCAATTCTCTCCTCCATCCCATGGAGGGTGAGGGGAGGGTGAGCGAACGGCTGTGTAGTGCTTAGCTGCTGTCTGGGTTAAACCACAACAGTGGAGAGAACTGACATATTATCATTATTAAACAAAGAAATTCAGAACATCCATTTCACAATATTTCCTTAAATATAGCTAGTAATTCCACGGACTTTGCTGTCTGATGTTGCAGAGAGCACTCCTTACCCAGCACAATTGCTGTATGCTGGTGAGGTATAAAATACAATGGTGTTAAGCTTTTTCTTGGGCTGGAGCTACCTCTAAATTTTAAATGAAGATGTGAAGTACAACAATGTTGCCTATCTAAATGTAAGACGGAGCATGGCAGGACTTGCTGAGATATGACTGCGTTATGGCTTAGGGCTAGGAGTAAGATTTGGCTCTAAACTGGCATAGAGACTGAATTTAGAAGGATTCATGAGATTAAAAATGGAGGATCTAGGATTAGACCTAGATCTTAGTTAAGGCCTTAGTTAAGGCCTTAGTTAAGGCCAAGCCTTAACTGCTCATGTTAGGGCAGGAACTAGGGTTAAGTTACAATTTAGGGGTAATATTAGTGTAGCTGAGCTACAGTAAAGGCTGAGTTTGCAGGGTGTTGGTAGAATGTTCAGGCTAAGGTGAGAACTGGATCTCGTACAGTCTTAGGAGGTAAGCTGAGAAGACAATTCAGAAGGGGCTGTTTGGTCAGGGTCAGATATAAAGAAGTGCCACAAGGTAAGCCTTGATTAGAGGTGGAATTAGGACTCTTGGACACTGATGAATCTGTTTGGTCTGCAGCATATTTCAGTGTGGAAGGAGTACCCAGAATAAACTTAGAGTCAGGGGTGTAAGAATCATAGAATGGCTTGGGTTGGAAGGGACCTTAAAGATCATCTAGTTCCAACCCCCCTGCCATGGATCACTGTCAGGTTGCTCAGGGCGTCATCCAACCTGGTCTTGAACACCTCCAGGGATGGGGCATCCAGTGCTTCTCTGGGCAACCTGTGTCAGCGCCTCACCACCCTCTGCGTGAAGAATTTCTTCCTAATCTCTGATCTAAATCTCCCCTCTTTTAGTTTAGAGCCATTCCCCCGTGGTTTTGCAGGACTAGGGAGTGGGCAGAAGTTACTGGCTTCAAATATGAGGGAAATAAAAGTTAAAGCTGCTGGCAGGGATTGCTGTACTTGGGAGCTTAAGGCTGCTGTACTACGGTTTAAGGCTGCAGCCACCAAAAATCATCTTGACATTCTGAGCCTTACGAAGATTGGTGGGATAGAACTATGTTCAAAATTAGGGTTTGGATTAGGATTTGGCCTAATCAGTATTCAATAGCTGGGCCATTGGGCTTGATTTAGGACTAAGACTGGCAGGGACCACTGGACTAGCAGTGATCCTAGGGCTAGGGTTAACATCTGGTAAGGGAGATCCCGAGAACTGTTAGAGAAAGAGTTGCCGTGCTGTGAAATGCCTGTTAAATTTAAGGCTGGTTCCATCATGGGTAGTTGGGCAAGAGTTCATGTTGCAGTGAAGGTGACAAAGGGTGATGAGCTAGATTTTCGTTCAATGTGGCGTGGCCAGTCTAGTTTTAAGAATACATTGGAAAAAAGTGAATACATAAACTTATATGGATTAAGTACATTAATATCTAAGGCCAGAACTTGGTAGCTGCTGTACTCCTTTTATGCCATTTTGTCAGCACAGAGAGTAGCTGGAATGCTCAAGCAATCCACCAGCAAGGCATTGAATTGGTGCTGGGAAATATCCTTCCTTGTTTTTATACAAACAGCTTGGTTTTAGCTACTTCATCCCTTTCCCTGCCAAAGTATGCTATGCAGGTAAAGACTTAAGTATCCCACTATCACTGGCTTCAGGAAAGCCTCTTGGGGACCAGAGAAGCCTATTATAAGTTAGGGAAACATAGTAGCTCCTCTAAGTTTCAAAAAGAATTGCTCATATCACTAATCTGAAAAATTTGGAAGCATAATGTCAAACTTTACTCCATCCTCTTCTGGTTTGTACAAAGTCCCTTCTGCAATGAAGATTGGGCTCCAATATTTGGATATGTATTTCATATATTGGTATGTTTTATATTCTAATAAAAACCCTGTGGTTTAGTAAGTTTTCTGGGTAGCTGAATGTGGTAGGTACTGTTGCACAAGATTTTGGACACAATATGCTATATGTACAAAGCAAATAATTATGGTCCCTTTTCAGTAATCATTTCCTTCTGTCTTATTTTGTTTTCAGGTGGAGATGATGCAGAGAATACATTAAGTGCTCAAAGTGTAGATGATACAAACCTGCACCAGGTACATCTTTACAAAGAATTCTGGTGTTAATTTGATGCTGGACTGTTATGGGATTGCTAGCTCTCTTCAGTAAACTGAAGCAGACAATTGTTTCTGAAATGTGTTTCAAAAACAGCACATAATGTACTAGATGCTTTGTATCCAGCAGGGACTGAGGTAGGGTGACATTCAACATTATGCCAAACCTTTGGCAAACAGTTGGTGATCCTTGATGTTACTTGGGATAAGCTGCAGCCTCATGAAGATGCAAGACAGAGGCAATCAGCTGCCTCTCGTGAACAGTGGTTCTTACTGAGGTTTTGCAAGTGCTGCAGTGGTAATTTACAACAACCATGGTATATCCGTGCCTCTTAGTAATTGTAGAAACCTGACTGAAACTGCAAAATGTTGTCTGTCTGGTAGTACTTGGATAGCTGCTTCTTGCACCCATGCATTAAATTGTATTTATTGGGTTTCCATAGGAAAAGATTAGGCAGCTACTGCCTTGCTCAAGGTTGCAGATAGCACAGTTCAACATACTAAGCTTACTCAAGCATCAAAGTTTTTGCTTAAAATGAACAAAGAAATTTGGTAAAATTTACAAAAAAATATACAGTTCCTTGGGATTTTGAAGGCAGAAAACTGAATAGGAAAAAATCAAAAAATAAACATTCAAAAATGCAAATATATCTGTTATTGATATAGCAGAGGCTACAGCCAAAACTAAAACTACTCAGAAATAGTGTCACTCAGAAATAATTAACATGAGAAGTATGTCTTCTTTATATCCACCTGTATACCAAGGAACAATTAAATTACAGAAAACGTGTTTCCCTGATGCTGGATGTAACAAAACAGGCATCACTGTTGTTGTTTCCAGTTATAATTGTTGCATTCCAGTTAATGCAGGAAAACTGAGCTTGCTAAATTGGACAGGATTGCAACAGGAACATGAATTCAACAGGAATAACAATGAAAATGCATTTAAAAAAAGAAAAAGGCAGAAATGGCAGAAGTTCAGCCACTTCTGCCCTAACAGGGGAGGTGATCACCAGTTTGTGTTTCTTCACATCATTGGTTTCTGGATAAAAAGTGTCTGTACAGCATTCTGAGACTACTGATTTAACAGAACCTGATTCTCAGTCGATATTTGCTTTGACTTCCTCTCACAGTGTATCTGTTGTAAAGTCATAACAGGAAATCCAAGAATTATGAGAGTGATCAACGTCTCAAGCAGAGTAACAGTAATAGTTTGACTGATGGGAATCTAAATACTGATATGAGAATACCTTCAGATCAAATCATTTTTTTTTGCAAAACTTGATAAATCAAGTTAAATTTAATGTTGATGAAAATGAAATTAATAGGATCTGATTTTAAAACTTTCTTTGCCTTTGTTTGAACAGATTTCCTTACAGACAGGTGAGTCTGTACCAGCATGTGCGAATCTTACTGGTACAGGGAGTGCAGACATATTGCAACAGACTACTGTAAATGAGGTGCAAAACATTCATATCAATATATTGGATGATGGAACCAGCTGCATTGAACAGACACCTCAAACAAATACAGAAGCAATCTTAGCACGTGAGCTTTCAGCAGCTACTAGTGGAGAAAGTGTTTCTAGAAGTCTTTCTAATTCTACTGGTGGTGCACTAAGTACCATTGAAGAAAAGGCTCCACAACCAGAGAAAGGATGGAGGATCCTGCTTAATGCAGAACAAAGTGCTGAAGGCTGTCATACTGAAGCAACTGAAAATGCTAGTAGTATAGAGATCCAGTTTACAGCTTTACAACTCCATGAAAAGGAAGCACATCAAATTAAACATAGGAGACAGGATCTTCAGGAGACCAACTCAAAATCAGGTTTGCATTTCAGTATTAAGGCAGACAAGAAGGCTCCTTATTCATTCCAGACTGTGTAAAATGCACAGAAAGAAACCTCCCAGAAAATACCTACAATGTTTTTATTTGTAAATAATTATTTTATCTGTTTGTTGTAAGCATTCTATGTATTTTACTTAAAAAACAAAACAAAACAAAACACACACACACAAAAATTAAAAAAAAAAAATTGCAGCTGTGGATTTCCAGAGCATGTTTATCGCCATGAATAAATGGCAAAAACATGGAATATGTTTTGGTACAGCCCACCATGCCAGATTAACTATTTGGTCATTTTTGCTTTTCGGGGCGGGGGGCGCTATTTTATATATAAGTCTCCATTGTGTTTATCAAAATGTGACCAGAATGTTTGTTACATTAATTAGAGTGAATTTCTTAAGCACCTTATTTTTTTAATACTTATAAATCAATAAAGGCCCTTTTTTCACAAAAGAATCTTTGAACTCTTTTGGATTCGATCTCAGTACATTAACATACAGTGAATAGCGAACAAACTATTTATTATGTTAAAGTATTTTTAAAAATTGAATGAGTACTGCAGTGGTATTTTAACCTAGACTAGGTGGTCATTTTAACACAAATTTTAACATCATTTAACACATTACAGTGTATTAAGGCATAGTTATTCCAAGTTCTTTTGTTAAAATGACAGATGAAGGAGGGTTTGCTGGAATGAATGGAATAGAAGGCACTGAAGAAAATGAAGAAGGAAGTGGAAAAAGCAATGTGTTCTCACAGTTTACTGAAGCAGAAGAAATCCAAACTAAAAGAATGAGATTAGACCTACAGGAGACAAGCCAAAAGAGAGACTTGTGTTCTAGTAGCAGTAAATACAAGCTTTCATCTAATCAATCACAATTCAATCAAGCATCAGAACAGCAAACGTCTAAGAAATCAGGTGAAAGGTTAATTATATTTTACTGAAACAGTGTTGCTGTTTTTTTTCCCAGACATATAGGAGGAAGGCTTCTTGTAATACCAGAGCAAAATCATGGAAAAATATGAATAGCATACTAAACAAATAGTCTTGTGAGCTCCAAACACTTGAAATATTGCCAGAAATCAGTTTTACAGAATGGGTATTCTTACTCTGTTTTATGTACATAGCATTTATCAGTCTTTTCAGCATGGTAATTGAGGAGATGCAGAATCATAACTGGGAACTTTAAATAACACTAAATTGATACCTAGTTAACTAAGTTACTTAAATGAGAGTATAATACTAAACTGGTCTTCAGTGAGGTATTTTATATATCACAGGTAAAATTGACTCTCTGTGTACCTGACACACATATATTCACTTATATTTTTATATACTATATATATTAGGCACAAATCAGCATACACTCAGGCTGAACTTAATTCCATATGGTAAGAAGTTCTAGTGCCCTGCAACAAGCTCTGCTGCCTGCTCATATATCTTTCTGTTTAAAAGTTTCATCACATGTGTAAGACTTACATTTATTTTGAAGTCTTGCCTTCACAATAAAGCCCTGATCCAACAGATTATTCATCATAACCCCCAAGTACTTTTCACTTACATCTTTTTGGAGAAACTGACAGGTTTTCTTTGGAACCACCATAGTACTCAAGACTTATAAAACCAAAACGCATGGTTCAGATGGGATGCCTCCTCTTTTAAAACATTTGAATGTAATATATCTGGACTGCTGATTCAGAAATGTTTATCTTCATTACATTTTGGCATTCTTCTTAATTTGTGTTGAAATGAAAAGTACCGTGTCATTAAAAGGTACAAATTCCTTGTGTAGCTTTGCCTAGATGCATAATGGAGTATTTGTCTTCATTGTTATCTTAGAGAATTCTGAACTTTCTGTCAGGTAATTACGTTACAAGTTTGAGGAATTTGTTTTTGCTTTAATATACCTGTAAATACTGCCTTTTTAGGATCTTTGCTGGCTTCGACTATCTCCTTGTATTCCTTTGTTTTCCATATCATTCTTCTACAACTTATTTGTATTTTCTATTATACACTTCCCATTTTTTCATTTTTCATTTAATATTCCACTCTCTTCCAGGCCTCTAACCTTGCCTTCCTAAGCCAGACTTGATATGGCTTCTGTGAAAAGTAGTTGTGTCCTGCAAAACATCATTTCTGTTTCTACCTTCTCTGGCAACAACTGACTTCCTTTTGGTGACTTTGATCTTGATGCTTACTAGTTTTGTATGTTGAATTAAGGGATCACCAACCAATCTTGGCAATGTCCTGTAACAGTCATGATGCCATGACAAAATTAACAAGTAAACTACACAAGGTTCTTGCTGATCTTTTCTCTTTGATAGTCACAGTCTTCTTGTTCTCTTCGGTCTTCAGTTGTACAGAACTCTGTTTCCTTATTCCGTCTCAGGTGGTTGCTGTTTTTCTATCCATCTCAGGTTTCTGTTGTCTTGAGTTTCTGGACTGCAAGCTCTTGTATTCCTTTGGAAGTGAAGGGGCGGGTGGAAAGGAGTCAATGCTGCTTTCTACTTACTGTTCTCCAATATTTGGCAGTGTCAATACTTAGCTTTCCTATCTCCAAATTGGTTCCTCCTGTTGTAGGAAACCCTTTTCACATCATTCTGGAAAGAAAACATGGCACAATTGATACATGGCACCATCTGCTTCTAATTATTGCAAGAATAAACACTGAACATGGAAATCATTCCTTTCCCTCCGAATGTCCTTCTCTGCAGCTCCTATGCTTCTGCTCAGTATTTATAGTGAGGTGTGTACACCTTGATACATTTTGGATTTTATTTTACTTTACATGTTTTACCTCCTTTACATGCAATTCAGAATTTTAATAAAATTTATCCCAAACATGGGTCTTACATTTTGGTCTCCTGTGGAATATCGTTTCACAGATCACTTTATTTTTTAGTTTGTTTTCAAGAGAGATTCTACAGGTAGTATTTTTTTCTGCTAAAATTTAATTATGTCCTTCATTGCAGAAGAATGTTGCTGTTTGACAGGTCATGGGAGAAAGTGTAGCCCTTTTTATAACTGAACGCATTAATCACTTTGGAGACTGGGAAAATGGCATTCAGATGCAGCAGAAAAAGTGGAAGATGGGATAATGTTTCCTGGCTTGCAGCATTTTCACGTTTTTGCTGTCTCATGCCTCTTCTTCATTAACTGGCTTTTGTCTCTTAGCTGCTTGTTCTGTGTCCCAGTGACCTTCCTTATGCTATTTTGTTCTTGAATAAAAAATTCCTATTCCTAAATGATCACATACACAGTGCCACTTTTATCTACATTCAGTCACTTGTTAGGCTCTCAACATTCATACTCTGCTTATACAGAACAAAGGTACTTCTTATAGTTTGATTTGTGGGAAAAATTACTCATAGGCCAGTGGTGAAGTATACTAATATCTGAAGAAGCTGTGAAGTATTGCTGCCTAATCAAGCCTAACTTGGCTACTGTAACCTCTCCACCTTGTCTTTGTTCTGGCAGTTACTGGATCTTGTATTTGCCAAGATCCTAATCCTTCCTGCTTATGATACACCTGGCAATGTACTCCATGGAAAACTTTATGATTCACATACCAACGTCCCATTATGCTTTTGCAAATATTTCCAAACAAGCATGAAGAATACTGTTGTGCATCACAACTTAACTGGAAAACTTTGCAATTATTTCTGTTCACTTGCAGCCAATATTGCTAAGGGTCATTAGCTTAATGTGCTATTGTGCACCTTTTTTTTTTTTTTTCTCCTTCATCTCCATAAAGAGTCCCTAGGACATTTCCCCATGAATCAAAGGGGAAAAAAAAAAAAAAAAGCAAGGACCAGAAAGTGGATGATTGCTTTGGGAGTTCAGACCCAGAAGCTTTTAGACAAAATACAGTACATTATCTTACAGAAGAGTAGGTCTCAGGCTGGAGGAATATTTCAATAATGTGCTCCCTTCTGCATGGTCTAGAATCATAGTTTTCATTTGAAAAAGAAAGTCTTCAGCTATTCTGTTTGCCAATACAATGTGGGCCAAGTACACTCATTACAAAGTTGGCTGCCCAAATGCCTTTTGACAGGTTATAATGGCCTATGTTGAGCTCTGTGCTGCCATGGTCTCACTGCAGCAGGATCTGAATGAGCTAAAGTTAATATGGATATATCCTCACTGCATGTTTATCTTTCATATATTTGCAATATATCTTTCTTATGCTTCCAAACAGTCCTAGATGACAGGCTCAGTAGTTTACAATAAAGAAAACCTTGGAAAGACAGATTTTCCATGAGGCAGAAGGAACCTAAAAACAGGCAGCTGTCAAATCACGAAAGATGTTTGATAGCAATGGTTACTGGTAACTGGAAATATCTGAGAAGACAGCTTGTCTGATGAGAAGAGGAAATGGGGATGCAGGAAATACTTGTTCATATAAATACTTAAAAAAAAATGGATAAGATTTGCAAAA
This sequence comes from Anser anser, assembly GCF_964211835.1. Taxonomy (NCBI): domain Eukaryota; kingdom Metazoa; phylum Chordata; class Aves; order Anseriformes; family Anatidae; genus Anser; species Anser anser. The sequence goes on along the minus strand of NC_139723.1, from coordinate 61,603,180 downwards.
TTCTTATTTGAAACCTCAGATTTTTAAGAAATCGGGGAAAGAACCAAATGAATTATTATTATTATTATTATTTTTGAAAATGTGATAGCACAGTATTAAAACAGTAAGAACAAGAGTAAAAAAAAAAAAAGCTAACGTGGTAGAGCTTTTGAAGATTTATACATGCTTTGAATATTGATACATGTCTTTTTGGTGTCCTTAATCCATGTGCAGAATTAATACTTTTTTAATCTGCTTTTTTTCTTTGTATCACTTCCAATTTTATGTCTGTTACCTGAAGCCTGAGAATTAGGACCTGTTTGATCATATGATACTATTTAAAGCAGGCATTGTTTTGTGAACCAATAAGAGAAGGATTAAATCAAGTTTATTTACGCTCATGAGTCCAGTACTGCACCGGTTTACTTAAAAGGCAGTTCAGCTGTGTTAGTTGACATTAATCAAAGATATATAATTAGTCTACGGGACTTTGTCACACCACAGCTGTAGAAATATCTTCTGTAGAAATGTATGGTTTCCATAATACAGAATCCAGAATGGAAAAGTGGTAATGGTCAAGTCTCCACTTCTATGTACTTTCTTAAATACTTTTATTTGCATATTTAATATGTTTGGCAGGTATGCCTGGTAACTTACAAGAAATTTGTGGAGAAATGTGACAAGCTTCCTACCTCTGTATATTATAAAACTGTTCAACATTGTTATCTTTTCGGTTCATCCCTAAACCATTGTACCCTTCTTAAGTCATCTAGAGCTGAACTGTGTATGTTTTGGCATAGAATGTGTTTGTTTTCCACTCTATTATGCAGTACTTTTCTAAACTTTTGATACAGTCAGTTAATAGCGGTGAATAATTAAGGTCATACTATTCCACAAATTTACATTAATCCAAATGAGTTAGGAAACTTAATCCCTTTTATAATTAAACATTTTTTATTGTTCGTGTTGAGCATCCAATATATGTTCAGAATCTCCTGTATCTAACAGAAAGGAAGATGTAATTTTACATGTTACCTGTAAATACAACAGGTGGATCAAAGAAGAGAAAGAGAAATGCAAAAGGAGAAACTAAGCTGCATATTGCTGCTAGGAGAGGAAATTTGTCTTTGGTGAAAACTCTGATATCATCTGGGATTTGTGTCAATGAGCAGGACAATGCAGGTTTGAATATGGCTCTCATGAACTTGTTTTAGATATAATTTTATGTAACGTGTATATTTGGTTTTATGTAATTCATTTAATTTTAATTTAATTATGTATTCTTGATTTCTTTTTGAGATTCTTGAAACTGTTCAACCATAATCCTGTAGAAAATAGCTTCTCTTCATTAGTGTTACATATTTATTAAATAAGCACAGTTTGTATTTTTTTGTTCAGATGTATTTATAACAATTACAAAAAAGCCATATTAATTCTTTGAAATATGTTATAGTGTTCAGCAGAGCAAAGGTGCTTTTATGACTGTATATTAGTGCTTATAAAGCCATATATGCAGACATACATTTCTCACATACAGCATTTATACGAAACCCTTATAGTGATGGGGTGTGTGACAAACTGTGGAGAGTTGTTCTATTTTTCATATTTATGACAACTTGAAACTCATTTTTTGTCTCCTGATTTGTGGGCTTATTGGTAAGAGTAAGTGTGTCTACTTTAGTATTTGATTCCAAACTTTTCAGATGGGTAAGGAAGAAGAGGGGAGGAAGTCATTTAGTAAGTTCAAGCAGCCAGTGAACCTCTGGATTTGTGTCACAGCATGGAGCAAATGCAGCCTTTCCCTCAGCAGGGACATTAATCAGGGCATGCTCCTCTGTTGAAGAGCACACTGGCAGAGAGTGTATGGAAGGTTGGTATCTATGAGACCTACAGCCCCTATTAAATTTGATTGGAATTGACCAGTGGCCTTGGAAGTTCAGAGAGAACTGATGCTTATGCACTTGGTGATTATATACTCATTTGTGAAGCACAATCACACGAATCTTATTTCCTTAGGAAATTTTCCTTGGGAAATAAGGGTAAAAATCATGTAAGTTTTTAACTCTTTCTACTCTACTTTTTTTGTTTGTTTCTTTTATTGTTTCTAGTGGTGTAGTAGAGAAGTAAAAAATATTTTTCTAGCCAATGCTGGACGCACTTTTCTCTGAAGTAAGCTGAATTACATGGGAAATGATTTACCTTAGCATGACAATTCTTTGTTTAAGGTTAGTCTTAAAGAGAATAGTCCAATGTGTATTTTAAAGCAAACACAGTGAAATGTGTAATTGCTAACTAGTGATTTGTGTAGATGTTTCCAAATCTGATCCATGTCGTCTTGCTTTGATTAGGTTGGACAGCGATTCATGAAGCTTCCAATGGTGGTTGTACTGAAGTGATCTTAGAATTACTGAAAGCTGGTGCTAATGTTAACAGCAGAAGCATGAATGGTGTGTTGCCCATACACGATGCTGTCTCTGGCAATTATTTGGAGGTACATTTTTCTTTTAAATTACATTACCTAAACCTGATGTGCAGGAGTGGGCCAGCAAAGTAAAATGCTGGTTTAAATAAGATAAGTCAGTTACTAATACAATTTTAGTATTTTTAGTATTTTTAGTGTATATTTATTAGGAAATATATCAATATTCTTCGAGTTGATGAAAATTTGAATAATTATTATTTTTCTGTAGTGACAATTGAAGCTGTACGTTCAATTGACATTTTCAGTCCAGTGTACAAATCAGCAAAGTTCAGAAGCAATAAATAGTTCTCTCCCACATATATGGGATTCTTTAAAATAATACTAAAACATTGAGCATTCTAAATTTGAATTCTATAGAGGTGTTTTGAGTTAGATAATTTTCCCATTAAAGTAGATTAAAGCAAGCATAGTTTAACTTTAAAAACATAATTTTTAAAGGAAAATCATATTTAAAGACAAAGAATGGATTTTTCCAAAAATTTAATCATTTCAGGCAAACGGAGTTGCCTGATTTGACCAAAAATCAATGAATAATCCTGGTACACCTACACATCCATATTTTGATAAACAGAAAATTAATCAGAAGAATTTAATTAAGTTTTCATGAGTGCACTTCCTATTGAAACATACAGGATTTGTAAAGGTGTTTCAGAAGGCAAAATACTGACTAAGAGATCAGAGATGTTTTGTAGGCTAGGGAAAGAAGAAAATCTTTACTCATTAATGAAAAAATGGTTGCTTTTTGAACAGAAGGCTATGTTCATTTTTTGATGGTATTGGAGTTTTTTTTTTGTTGTTGTTTCTTTACACTATGTAAAATAAGAAGTTAAAGAAATATCACAATAACCAAAGAAAATACCAGATTTATTTAAAAAGTAAGTTAAAAATATATTCAGTCATAATTTTTCCCTTTTGTAAATCTTTCTGAACCATGAATATTTGCTTGATGCCCATTTAAAAATATTTCAATTTACTATTAAGGAAATCCATCCAAAGTTAAACTTTATTTTAACAGTGTGGAAGAGATGTTGAAGTCTTTACAACAGACGAAGGGATACATTTCTAAGAGCACTTAACACTGCATGTATCTTGCAAGAGTCCCTGCCAAAGGCCAGTCTTCAGTTTGGAGCTCTTCAGTGATCGTGCATAAAACTAGTTCAGGGAGCTGAACAAATGGAAAACTAATCCTGGAAAAAACAAGGCTTAGTTTAGAATAGCCCCTGAGCCAGTTTAAGAACTGTGCTAGTGTAAGGGAAAGCATGGGTTGGGGTGGCACATCGTGGGTAGTGTAGGGTTAAGGCAACCCCAGCACAGATGGGATAACTGTCTGTGGAAATGTGACCTATATGCATTTGGGTTCTCCCACACTGGAGAGTCCCAAATGCAGGCTGGGACTTCCTTATAGCATGTACTTGGGGTTTGTAATGTGCAAGGTAAGAAAACAGTTGTGGAAGCAGCTTTGGATCCATGTGTAATTGGTAAAACACACTCCTCCGGCTCAGACAAATGTCTGCATTTTATTTGAACAAACAAATAAAATGTTTTTTTTTGGCACAGTGAGTTCCAGGGAACTGAGCATAGAAAGATGATGCCAGATTGACTCAAATGTACCTCCTCTATTCACATCAAAAGAGCTGATTTTTTGTTGTATTTATCTCTTCTGTGAGGCATCCCATTTATCTTCTCTGTGAGGCAAGATAATATGAAGGAGGAGACTTCACAGTCCTGGTGCCTAACTGTCAGTAGGACTCTTGAAAACATACAAACTGTTATTCAGTATTTGTGGGCAAAACCAATAGAGGATTATGACTGATTATGCCACTACTTTAGAGGTAGCACCACAGATTTTGAAATTCTGTGGGGTGTTCTTCTTTTGATATTTAACAGTATTCTGAATATTTGCAATGTAAGAAAATTAGAAATGTTAAAAATGAGAAATCATACGTATGAAAATTCTTTACTATCTAACCTCTGGCCCCCTCAATGCTTTCATATGATCTCAGTTTTAAAGGGAAATGATTCCACAGATGCCACTAATCTCTTTTCCACATTTTAAAATTAAGCAGATGTATAAGTGATTTTGAGTTAGAAAAGAAATCATCAGAGCACATAGCTGAAAAACAAAAACACTATTAAATGTCTTGAGGAAAAAATCCACTTCTTTTCTGCTCTTTGTTCACAATAAAATTCACCAGTTTCTATTAATTTAGGTCTAGGATGTTTTTTAACTGCTGTCTAGTGATTCACAACAAGTTGCCCTTTTAAAATTTGTTGTTATAAAGAAAGAAGTATAAAATAAGAGCCAAATAAACTTGGCTCTGCATGTGTAATAGGTTTTAGGGTACCTTATTTGTACCTTTGTTACTCGTGGCTTACCATAGATAGTTGTGGTATATTTCTACAGCAAGAATAATCACAATACAAATTATAATATGTAATAGGCAGCCAGGATTCTACTAGAGCATGGAGCAAATCCCTGTGAGAGAGACAGTTCTGGGAAAAGTGCTTTGGATGAAGCTTGTGATGATGAAATGAAAGAACTTCTTAAGTCTTATGGTGCTATTGACTCTGTACTTCCTGTTGAAACTATTGAGGTTACAGGTATGTTGGTTTGGTAACGTAAAAAATAGGATTATCATGTAAAACATAGGATCTGTAGTCATAGTGCAAAACTGTACATTAGATTTCTGCTGATTTGCAGAGCTGCATATTGCCTGGCACAGGTATGTTTAACTCTGTTAACAACTGATTAGGATTTATTTATTTATTTTCAGAAAATAGGATGCATGATGTTTTTTTTTCTTGAGAATCTAAGGAATAAGGACATATTTGGCTCTTTAGATTTTCACTGTCATCCATACTTCCTTTTACAGGACCTTTGTGTTTTTTAAAAATTGTAGCTTTAAAGACTATGCTGCCTAAATACGATCTCATTTGCATATACAAGATATTTTTTCGTAGTATGGTCTGCCATTACATTTTTGTAACCTATATGAGCTCATCTAACCTATGGTGCAATTTCCTCCTGCAATTTCATTTTAAATTATATTTCTTCTTCTTCTTCTTCTTTTTTTTTTTTTTAATTGCAAAGAGAGGAGTTATCTTAGGTCAAGAAGAGCAAAAATTTGTTTTGAGTGCTGCAAAAATGATGATGCAGCTTTGAAGCCACAATGTGAGAAATCCTGTGTGGTGAGTATGGACAATAGAAGAGTTTTGTTACAGTGCTTCATAGTGGAATACTGTATAGCATGATTTACTGACTGAATAACATAAAAATGTCTGAATAACATTAGAATCTATGTAAAGAACAGTATCATGCTCAGTAAACAATAAATTTGTGGATTATCACTTCTCTCAGTTCATGATTTCCATGTATTTATGCTTATTGTGCAAATAGTAGGCAACATATAGATTTTTTTATTCCTTATATGAATAGAAAAAGGTGAGGAATTCTGAGACTTTTCAATACATTTCCAAAATGGCTCTTTGAAAGTGTAATGATTTTTCTTCATAATGAAGACATTTAGAAATTGTTTAATCTTAGTTTAAAACACCAGCAAAGATTTTTGCACAAGTTTTATGTTAGGAGAGCTCTTGCTCATACCCATAGGCTATGTGTATGTTGTCTAGGTGATAATGTCATGGTGAAATTCACTATCTAATCCCTGCAGTGCACTCAGAGGTGGGACTCTGAGCAAAGACAAGTCTGAACACCTGGGCAAAACCAGGCTGTGAAAGCCCCTTGCAGAGTATAGCTTTGGCACTATGTGTATCTATCGTATTAGTGCCCCCATGACCTTCTCACAGAAGCTGCTCCCTATCTGGAATGACTTGAGTCCACCAATACTTATCCTGCCTCCATGCAGGATATGGTGCATTTGACCCTACTTCTTACTATAATTCTTGTATTTGTTGACAGGAGTCTGTTGTAGCCATACAAGATACCAAAAAGAAGCAGAAAGAACTGTTGCTATGTGAACTGAGAACTTCCAAAGATGCAGGTCGATGTAAATTTGTTTCAGTTATTTTTTGTAAATATCTAATATCATCACTTTAGAAATAGTATTGCAAGTAACAAGTAATGGTATTTGCATATCTCCTTTGGAACATATAGCTTGACAATAAGAATTTAATAACAGTTCCCAGATAAGTGTATTTACTGGAATAGAATCATAGAATTATAGAATATCCCAAGTTGGAAGGGACTCACAAGGATCATTGAGTCCAACTCCTGGCTCCACACAGGTCTACCCAAAAATCAGAATTCAGACCATATGACTGAAAGCACAGTCCAAATGCTTCTTAAACTCTGACAGGTTTGGTGCCCTGACTCCCTAGGGAGCCTGTTCCAGTGCACGACCACCCCCTCAGTGAGGAACCTCTTCCTGATATCCAACCTGACCCTCCCCTGTCACAGCTTGACTTCATTCCCTCAGATCCTATCACTGGTCCCCCGAGAGCAGAGCTCAGCGCATGCCCCTACGCTCCCCTCGTGAGGAAGCTGTAGACTGTGATGAGGTCTCCCCTCAGCCTCCACTTTTCCAGGCTGAACAAAGCAAGTGACCTCAGCCACTCCTTGTATGTCTTCCCCTTTACTTCCCATTTACAAAAGAATGAATATAATAATAAAAAAGGGAAGCGTGCCACTTGGAGGCATGGAAATATACGTTTCAAATCAATCATATAAGTAAGGATCATCAGATAAAAATGCACACTGTTGGTCAGTGACAAGTATGAGATTCTTTTGGAGCCCCTCCATGAACGTGAATATGTGCCTGTAATAGTAAAAAATAATGGATGCAGCATTTTCATTCTTGTGCAAATGCACTTTCAGGAGCCTAAAATAATTTATGAGGGTAAAAAATATGGCAAACATTATTGATGATGGGCAGTTTCAGAAATGCTGGTGCCTGGAGGTGTAATTTGTCTTAGTCTATCAAATCTCAGTTCAGATTAGTCTCAAGAGACAACTAAGTGACCCTGACTTCCTAAAACATTGCGATGCTGGTGCTGCATAGTTGTTTGAGCATATTGTGTCTGTGCCACGACTGTTTAAGTGGCAAAGCTTGCTGCAGGAAGACTTTTGACAAAAGACTCTCCCCAGCTGCCTCTGCCAGCTAGATGGGACTGTGTACTTTGGAGCAGATCATGCACATTAAAAAGTTTTGCTTCCTGACAGAAAAGAAAATTTTATTTATTTATTTATTTCCCTGAAAATAGCTTGGAGCTTTCGAATTATATTTAAAATATACCTTCAAAAATAAATGTGAAATATGGAATTGTGCAGATTTGTAGTCTCCAAGTCAAAAGTATGGATTATGAACTGTTAATTAAAATCATATTTGCTTGAAAAATGTTTGACAAAGGGACATATGATAGTCAGAAATCTGTATGCATGTTAAAGCTTTATGCATGATAAGGCTGAAACAAAGATTTATGCAATTTCATAAATGAGGAAAATAAGAAGTATCAGACTATTACTGTTTAGGGATATGAATGAAATGAACATGATGATTGGTATAGACTGCTGACTAAGGCACTGATAATGTAGCACCTCTTAAATGAAATCATAGTTACTACTTGTGGAGAAGTACAAGACTGAACAAGAATATAGGATTATATTGACAAATTTACAGCATAGGATAAAACCATCAGGGTGTTTACATGCAGTACAATTTACTGTAAAAAATAGATTCGAATTCTCTATTAAGTTACCTTAAGCTTACATTTGAGGGTGGTGAGGCACTGGAGCAGATTGCCCAGAGGAGCTGTGGATTCACCGTGCCTGGAGGTGTCTAATGCCAGGCTGGATGGGGCTTTGGGCAACCTGGTCTGGTGGGAGGTGTCCCTGCCCATGGCAGGGGGTTGGATCTAGATGGTGTTTAAGGTCCCTTCCAACACAAACCATTCAGTGATTCTATGATTAATAAGAGTAGTATTTTAATATTTTTTCTATTTTAAAAAATGAGTACTGGCAGATACTGTGAAATAAGTTATTGGAAACATAAATGCAATTTTAATCATGTAATTATCCAGTTTCCGTGATAATGGAGATTTCATATCTCCTCTTTTAGAATCTTAGAAATGAGATTATATGTTTACTGTATTATTCCAGTAGTATCTGCTGATCATGACTTCTGAGCTCTCTTTTTGATATATGTCTAAGAAAAGAAGAGATCTAGAGAAGAAATTTTAATTGTTCCTCTTATTTCAGAAAAGTACAGCTAACAAATGTGACAATTTCTAATCATATTTTGTCTTGTACTATGTATTAGATAATATGTAGGACCGTGATACGTATGTTTTTAGCACATATTTAACTAAGAACAGTCTAAACTCATCAAACTCTTTTATAATACTAAAATGAAAATGTTTTAGCCACCTTCTTACACTTGTGTAACTTCTGCATGTAGCCTCACATACCATTATTATATTATGCAACTCCTTGCAACACAAAGAAACTTTGAAAAAGTTTCAGTTCTTATCAGCCACAGGGCAGTTCTTTAATCTGTCCTGTTCTCATAACAACTTTCTAGGCTAGGCACTTGCACTTCAAAATTTTCTGATACTCAGTCTACTTCAGTTTAAATTAAACTTGTGTTTAATTTTTCCTGGGAGCATTTTCTTTGGAAATACTCTACTTGTAAATAGCTTTTAGTGTGAATGACTGTATAAGGTTATGCTGTAAAAATATGTTTGTACTTTGGCTGTGCATTTACTACATCAAAAATGTTATTACTATTATCATTTTCTAATGCTTATTGCCATCATAATTTTGATTATATCAAAATATTGGATAGATATGTATGTCCAAAGGCTGTGTCAGATACAAAATACTTTGAATGAAATGTTTGCAAAACAGAAAACAGAAAGGGATGCCCTTGCTAAAAAATACAGGTACGTGGAATATAAGGTTTGTATTTACAGGAATTCTTTAAAGCAGACGTAATTAGAAGTATACAGTAGTGTGAAAGCAAAAATAGGTGCTATTCATTCAGATTTTGCTGAATTTTTATCAATATTGGTTTCAGTTACTTCCAGTAAGAGGTAAATTACACAGAATATGTAAATAAGACAGTTTTATGTGAAGAGAAGTTAGGGTTCCAAACTATCCTTGTGAACAAGCTAGTGGCTGAATTAAAAAACAACATAATTAATTTAATATTTTCACAGTTTTGTCTGTCTTCTAATATTGAGAATGAAACTGTTCTAGAGAAAAATGATAAAATTTTCTGGGTATTGCAGATACCCTGCAGCTAATACAACAGCTGTCCATCAACAGTAATGAGCCAAATTACATTATATTTCCTTTTTATTATTTATATGGTATAAAGTTTATTTTAAACTAATTAACATATAAGCTTTTGCCACTCAAGATATGAATGTACGGAAGATGAGGAAGCATCATCATATTTTTTTATCTTTCTGTTATTCAGTTAGTTGGCCCAGGGAGAAATACTAATACTTCTCTATTTCAGTATGTTCCTTTGAAGATATTAAAATGTTTCTCTCACCTAAGAAAAAGGAGGGGAAAAAAGCACTGTATTTGTCAGTGGCTGTAAATTGCTTTGCCTTTGTCATTCTAGTTGCACTATCTTTGCTTTGTACTTTCTCTTCAGTTGCAGCTTCTTTCTGTACCTATTTGGCAATAAAGCAACAAAACTTCCCAGAGAAACAGTGCTAGAAAAATGTGTGGAGCCTCACAGGCTTCTGTGGTATTCTGTAGTTGTCTAGGCTTACTAATATCAGTGATCAATGATATGCTGATACACTGATCATATCATGGGTTCTAAGCACGTGACAGCAAGCAGTATCACAGTACAGAATGGAACACCAATACAGTCACATTGTAGTTTAGCTGTCCTTGTTTTGTACGAACTAGTCTTGCTGTAGCTCTGTCCTGATCCCCTCTACAGTCTCTCTTTTCTCAGATTGGGATAGTGTTACTTGCATGGCGTCTCTGCCGTGGGTGGAGTTAAAAGCAAACTGCACTGCTGTTCCTTTGCCCACACATTGTGGTACTCCTCTATCTTTCCAGCAAGGAGCCAGAGCAATGGTGCAATCAATTATCTCATGAGGGGAGATGAGGAGAAAAGAGTATTAGGCCATGCTGATGGTTCTTGTGCCAAAGTGGGAAAACAAGGAATTCCCTTCTAGCAGGAGGTGAATCCTTGGAAAGAATCTTACAGGGAGACCAGGTCAACTAGGAAGCAAGTCCTGATGAAGGGAAAGAGATTTCCAAACTGGCATACAACATCCTAAACTGCTTTTGTCTGAATGGTCATGTGATATTATTACAGTTTTGCTGTTCACTAAATGTTCTACGGTAGAAGACCATAAAAATATCTGATAGTACATCCTTTAAAAGCTTTGACTTCAATGAACCATTGCTACTTGCAATGATAAAAGGCTGGCCAATGGTAATAGAGACCCAGGTTAGATTCTATGAGTTAAGGGTGGTATAAGGTTTTTGCTATAGTTTTGAAGCTTTCATGCTACTTCTAGACAGAATTCTGCAGTTTGTTGTGTGTGAAACCTTGGATCTGAACCATTAACTTCATACATGATTAAAACATTGTTCAAATTTTAGATGTTGGCAAAGTCCTTTGAAACCTACTTTGTTTTTAGTGAGTTACATCTGTTTAACTGTTTTTGTTCTCTGTTCATAGTAACTATGGGGTCTTTAATAAGACTTTTCTAATTTTCTGTAGGGCTTCAGTGGAATCTTTTAAGAAGGGAGCACTGAGGGAACAAGTAGTTAACCTTGCTTCCAGGCAAAAGAGTCTGTTGACTGTTGCCCAAAACCAGAAGGAGTTAGTCCAGAAAATACAAAATTACAGAAAAACAAAGCAAGTATTCAGAGCAGCTCAGTTAGAGGACCAAATCTCAAACATACTTTTTTCCTACGGAAATGGTAAAGGACAAGGTTTAGCTGCTGATGAAATCATGCATCCTGATGTAGTTACATCTGATATGGGGCTTGGTGCCAGCATGGCTAATGGAAACAGAGTAGAAGCACATCTCTCTTTAGAAAATAGGTTTTCAGCTCAGGAATGCAGCCAACATCCAAACAACTGCCTGGCTGAGACAGAAGCAAATAAAGAAGCAATTAGAAGCAAAGAGGTTTCTGATCATACTTCAACATCTGAAAAGACGAAAAGAAAATACCCCTTCAATACTATGTCAAATGCTGTAGAAGTGGTGACAGTGCCTTCAGAAACTGCTGGTTCCACTGCTGAAACAAAGAATTCACAGCAAAACGGCATTGATTGTGTAGCAGTTGCAGAGCAAGGACACAAGTCTTTACATCCCACTCCAGCAACAAACACATTAAATATTTCAGAAGCCCGAAGCACTGTTGTCAATAACAATGTTTGTCAGCCAGGTGGTGACTGTCAGCAGGTTCTTACAGATGAGGATCTACACAGATACGTAAATAAGAAAGAAGCTTTCCAGCAACAGCACCAGCAAGTAATTGTGTCAACATCCACAGAGAACTTTTCAAATACTCTGCAGGGAATGATCTTTCAGCGCAGTGAGAACCCATTTAATGCCAACTTAGTGCTTACAAATCTTACATCAAACACAGATTACCCAGCAAACCTTAGTAAGAAATCTTCCCAGGGCTATAGTTATCAGGAATGTGGACAAAAACAAGTGAAGTATGAAAGAAAAAACAAGAAGAAGCTCCAGTTGATAGATCTACTTCAATTGGGAAGGATTAAGCCAGGAGAAAATGTTTTAGAATTCAAACTGCAGGTAATTGTTGAGATATAATAATGCTAATATTAGCAAATAATGAAAAAAAATGGGGAAACAGTAGTCTGTATCTTCAGCATTTGGTAGTGAAAATTTTTATGCATTAGTTGCAGATAATCTTTTATGAGTTTTAAAGGAAGAGGTTATGTACGTCTTCTGTTACCCCATGACTTTAACACCCCAAACACTGAATGTGTAAAGTTTGTGTTTAACTTTGCATTATCAGTTTCTTAGTATTTCCTGTTGCTAAAACCAGAGTGGAGTTGTTAGTTGTGTGTAATTGTGTAATACCCAGTTTTCAAATTGAAAGGAGGAGGTACATTCAGGTCCTTATGACAATGTGATTTTTGAAGCAACTGTTAGGTCCCTTAAATAAATAAATGTAACACTAAGGATTTCACTGTGCCACAGCAGACATGAATGCATGCAAAATTACTTGCTTACATGCCAGCTGGTTTTGGAGTCTGATGCGAACCACATTTGCAAAAAGTAAAAGTAAAATCAACGTCTTTTTAATATAAAAACATGCCCCTGTGCTTTCAAATACAAAGCAGATTTGCAAGACAGCTGCCAGGGAACTGGCTTTGTATTGAGTAAATGATGGAATTATTGACTGAATTCCCAGTTGTGAGCCAGTTGATTTCCAGGGCAACATATTGACTAAAATATGAAAGGTACTTTTCAGCTAATCAGGTATAGTTAATGTAGAAAAGACCTTCATTTATGCACCTACAATCTGCTCAGGAATGCTTTTCTGCTGAGAGCAGCTGTTTGGTGTGTTACTCTGTTTAGTAACATAAGACAGTGTTAGGAAGTTACAGCTCTCTACACTGAGTCGTGTCATAGATCTATACACATTCTTCATATTGTTGAAGGAAATGTAATATTTCTCCAAACCCCAAGATGACTAAATTCAAGGATGAAGAATTTGGTATGCTTACTGTCATCTCTGAAGACCGTTACCTATGATATCAGCCTGATACATGTGGATGTGAGGAATTATAACCCTATGTTGAAATGTTGATGTTGGGGGTTTAGAGAAGTCAGTGGTTTTTAGTAGAATGAAAATGGCACTCATGTCTTAGAAGACAGTGAGTACTGTAGAGATTGGAGTTAAGAAGCCAGTATCTGTTGCATTGCAAAGAAGTGATGATCAGTAAAGTTTCCTTCTTTGTAGTTACAGATATCTACCTGATAACAACATTTAGTGCTTAGTCCTTACTTAAGTTAGCTTTGGGTAGGCAGGATGCAATTTTGAACACTGTGGACCCAACCTATGAAACTGTAAACTGGATTCGGTGTTTGTCAGAATGTTTGGGTTAAACATCTTTGTTTAGATTCTTACAGACACAGAGCCAAGCCATTTGTCATGGTAGAAGGCAGTTGAATCTGATGGATAATTCTCCGTTTGTGATTGTTTAACCTCATGCATACTAAGCAAACTTACCAAGTTCTAACAGTCAACAATCAACAACCTACCAATCAACAACTATTTTTTGTTGTGTTAGCCTAACTGAGACCAGTATAACAAAACCATAACTTACTGATCTGTAAACAACTGTAAGCCATGCTTCCAGAGGTGCATATAAGTTTTCAGAACTGGTCTACTTGTCAGAGAGACAGTAACAATAAATTCTTTTATACTTAATTTTGCATGAGGTAGGGCTGTCAGGTTTCTCCTTTTAATGTCTCTTGATGTAGATGAAGTTTTGTGTAAATATGTTGAATCTTTGAATTGTTGTTGGAATTCTACTGTGACATGTATTTATTCCACACATCTAAGAGACTGACTTTGAGTTACAGTTTTTTGGAGTGTGGGTTCCTAAGTTCTCTTTTACAAATTAATTTATTCACAGCTCTGTTATGTCTAAGAGGAAATAAAATGCAAATACTGTTCTGACAAGCACTTGTTATTAAAAGGAATTTGATCTCAAACCTAGGGGGAGTTGTCCTCTGATAGTGTTATCTGTGTGGCCAAAACATCTTATTCTGTTGGAATAAATCCTTTTATCTTATGTATCACAGTTTACGATACATAGTGGCAGTAATTTTTTTTTTTTTGAGAAAAAACAAGTTAGCTGCAACATTTCAGTTATATCATCCTTCATCATTTTCCCATATTTTAAGGATTTTACTTTAGATTTGTTGATTTATGAATTAAAAATTCCTCCTTAATTTTTATTTCTTAGGAATTTAGTCATAAAGCCACACTCTTAGAAAATGGCAAGATCAAAACAAGTGAAAACAAAATACTTCAGAATCCAGTTCAGTGGGTTAAAGACCTATTAGGAAATGATATTTCTGTGACATGGAAGTATGTGTGGAACAAGGTAGGCCTGATTTTACTCTCTGAAATAATACTAATAAATAGAAATAACAAATTTCACAAATCTGTAATTTATAAGGTAAAATGCAATTAGAAAATATTTTCACCATTTAGGACCTCTAGTTCTTAGTTCTTAAAACAGAAGACAGTACAAGCCTAAATTTTAAAGTCTTCTTACTGTTAATGAATAAGCAGCAAACGGAGAGGTACATAACCCCAGAAAAAGAGCAGATGTACAATGATGAACTAGTTCAGAGACCGTGGAATGCCCACTCTGTAAGCTCTCAGTGCTTTTAAAGAGTAGTTTTAAAAATGATTAAGAGACTGACAGGAAAAGCTGAAAGGTAGTTAAGAGAACAAAAAGGAGCAATCTTATTGAAATGTCAGAGTGTCAGGGACAAATGCTGCAAAAATAGTGGCATGGTTTACAGGGCTTAGCAGATGAAGTACGTTTTGTCAGTCAGAATTCAAATGAGCAGAATTTCTGCTTGTTATTGATAGACACAGTTTGGACTATTATACGCATAAACTCAGTATTATAAGAAAAGTGAAAATTTGTCACCTATCAGAAAAAAAAAAAAAGTAATTAGAATGACCAGTTATTGATTTAGATTTGTTTGTACAGGTTACGTATTGTGGGAAGGAGTTGTCAAAACTTCTTGTTGAAGAAGTGCCTGTTTCTAATGACCTGGAATTACCATCACAACAAAGAGAGTCCTTGGGTACGTACCACAAAATCTAATATTCACCATGACTGAAAGCAGCAGAAAGTGATTTCTGAAGAGCTTAAATTCCAAATTCATCCATTGTTTTCTGATTTATTCTGTGCTACATGTGTACTGTAGATCTTGGGCTTGAAACATAGTGACAGAAATTACTAGTTATCTTTAAAGAAGTGCATGTTTCTTTTCTTTCAGAATGTGTTTGTGTCGAGAGAATAATTATGTTATGGCTGCCGTATAAAAATATTTATGTAAAATTTTATCTAAAATATTTAATATAGAGAGAAAGTGAAGATTTTAATAAATGAATTTAATACTTTGTTTACTCTGTTGGAAACTCAGATACATGCATAACTTAATTGTATGTACATATTAAAGTCATATTAAATAATTTGTGTCAGTGGACATCCTGGTATGTTCAAGAAACATTAATAACTAGGGAGATATTCTCTAAAAATAATCAATCATAAGAAACAGAGTGCATTGATATGAGAAAAAGACATTGAATAATTTTTCTCAGAACTGCGCAGTAGACTTAAGAACTTCGGCCTGATTTTGATAACTAATGTGCTTCCAGGGAAACCCAAGTGTCTTTGACAGTCAATTGCACTTGGAATCCGAACAGCTTTTGGGCTCTTGTAATTGGGTCTGTTAATTTGATGAGTCAGTGCACCTCACGTGAACTGGGATACCAGGCTTGGCCTGTTCTTAAAATACTAAAAGTAAATTAAGATATATTCTTGTAAAATATCTAATCTGATATTCAAACTATCATGTTCTACTGATAATTGCTTTAGGCTAAGAACACTGAGATGATGAGATTATATTGTCCTGCTTCAGTAAGTTAAGTTTTTACCGGGTGTAAGAGACTTAAAAAATGGATTTAGTCTCTAACTTCTTATAGGCTTTTGAATATTTCACTAGTTCTTATAAATTTCTCCTTTCATGGAAGATTTATGATAAATATTATAACTTCTAAAACAGGGAAATCAGTTTCTTCAAAAAATAGTTACTTGACAAACATAAATCAGACTGGGGATCAGTAAACTTTTTTTTTTTTCTTCATGCCTTTCACACACAGCCCAGGGTGATCTAGGGTAATCTAGGAAAGAGTATTTAGAGAGATTTTGTTCTCAGGTGTAATTTAAGATCACATTAATATTCAACCATTAGTCCTAGTTGGGAAATTGAGGAGGGAAAGCTGAAGTGTTCTTGCTTTCAGTTCCATTTCAGATACTACATAGCCAGATACATACTAGGAAATTAAACAGGGTCTTAAAAATTTACAGAAGATGATCAACCTCTGTTGTTGTACTGTGAGAACGGTTGCAGGTGGTTTGAGAGAGAGCTCATTCCAAGGGCAGCTCCCAAGGGGCACTTTGCCTGCAGTCAGCCTGCTGGACAGCATAGGAAGGTTTGTTAATATGGATGCTAGCTACTCACAAACACACTTCTATTCTCTAATATGTAACATAACAGTCTAATATGTTATATTATTTTTTTAATATATACTCAAACACTACGTGTTTATAATAGAAGTGTATCCTGCCTATTTGAGGAATCACTCTTTTATTTTTCTTTCTGTAATAACGAATTGTATTTACTTCAAGACATTCCAGAGCATTGCTAGAAGAGAATACTGGGCCTGATAATTTGACTGTTTTCAGAGCAGAATGCTATTATTTTAAGTAGTACCCTTACACTTCTTCCAGCTTGCCATATCTTAGCTCAGTGTTCTGGTCACTGAGCTATTATATGAAGATGATGGGATAATGGGAAGAAAATGATCTGGCAGTGGCTATATCTAGCCATCTTTTAACAGCAAGAAACAGCTACTACTGAATTTTGCATACAGACCAATGTAGGAAGCATGTCCTAAGAACCTTTAACAAATTAAGGCTCTTAGGCAAGACAGGTGAAGGAGTTCCTGTTCTGTAGCTGCCGACAGCATAAGAAAAGTCCTAGTTTTTCAGCTTTTTGAGATGAAGGTACTTCCAGGATTGTACAGTAGCAGAATTTTAGGCCCTTGAGGAAGGTTAATGGAAATTACTTGAAGATCCCATGAAGCAAAGGAATCCCAGAGTAAGGCAAAAATTTTTAACAGTATTTAACATAAGTTTTACAAATTGCAATTTGGGAATGAATTATCTTAATCCCAACTAAATTGTACTTTAGACAGCTGTGCCTCTTCTTTGAGCCTTTAGTACCTTGTAGGATCACAGTAGCAGAAAGCAGGAATTACTGTGTTCAAGTCTGAGTGAGAAATAAACATTGAGAAGATATACAATAATTCTAGACTGTCTGTATTCGGAGAAGCAGAATAAACTATGATTATATGGTTTGGAATTTATTCCTGTGTGCTTTCTGATAAATGCTGTAAAGACATAATGTTTACGAAAAAATGGCCAGGAATAAGCAAGGATTCAGAAGCAGATGTCAGCTGAAGAGCAGATGTCAGTTGCAGAGCAGATGTTCATTTCAGAAATTTTACATTTAGGTGGCTTAAAATAAAAGCATAACCAGTTTTAACCGTGAGTGTAATACATACATACATTTTCCCGGTTGTTATTTTGGGAAGGTAGTCTTTGGAAAACAGTGTGATTAGTGGAGTTCTTGGGCCCTGGCAATCCCTGACTGCCTTTAATAGCCATTGGACACCTGTAAATATTAGAATGACTCCCTAACTTTAGTTCACGAAAGATGCAAAAACTATGAGTAATAAAGGGTGTTTTCAAGGGAACTGGGGTGATTTCTTAATGGCTGATCCACAGAAACTGTTTCAGAATGTTGATGTTAGTGTTACTTCAGGTACTGACCATGAAATGAGTGGCTGAGATCAGGAAGATTGCATGAAAGCAAGTAAGAGTAGTTTTGTTGTGATCATACGTGATACCATATGTTTCTGCTTTCCTTGAGACATGCAGTGAAACTCATGCATATTTAGTAGGCTACTTTTCAAGCTAAATTTGTATGGCATCTAAAGTAATTTTGCCAAGGAAAAAAGCGAATGCCCTAGTCATCCTCTAGCAGCTACATCTCAGATGTAAAGGAGCAGAAAACCAAAACCTCCTTACATATTAGAGAATGTCAAGCTGAGTGGAAATTTCAGGATTTGCCTGCAAGAAAAATAAAAAGCATAACTACTCTGTGTGTTAAAGCATTAAACCACCAGCACTAGATAATACTGGTATAAATAAATAGAATAAAGTTGTCTTGATCTTTTTGCACTCTCAGGAAAGAATTTTATCACAAGGGACCCCAGCAACCACACCCAGCACTACCCGAGTCCCTGCGCTGACTCTGTTCTACCTGTTGGGAGCTTTGACCTGAGCAACATGCATCCAAGAACTCAGACAGAAACTGCGAAAACATTGCTATGCACTGAAAGAGAAGCAGCTGAAAGTCTCCCAATTACCAGAGAATTAAGGAGTAAGGTTTTTTTGTTTGTTTATTTTTTTAACTGGTTAAAAAAAACAAATGGTGTGGGCAGGGGATATAAAACAGTTACACAAGGTAAAAAGAAAGCAGGTTGAACGGAATTGATTTGTCTGGGGGAGGGAAAGAGTGCTGGGGAAAAATGATGACTCTGCTGATGGGTTAGATTGATCTAAAAGAGGTAATAATGAAGTTTTTGAGAGCTCCGTATGTTCTACTCTCCTGCATCCAAATTAGAAACATTTTGTTATTTTGATGTAGTTAATAAAATAACTCTACGTCATTTGAAGTGTTTAGTTGCTTGTCTCAACAGAGTAAGAGCAAAGACAAATGCTTTCGGGAAGTGAAATATGATATAACAGCACTGTGGAATAATATAATTAGTGTAGTCTAATTTAGAGAGAAGAGAGGAAATGTTACTGAGGATGCTGAGATCTGTGTGGAGTTCACTGAGCTTTTAAATTTGTATTTTCAGTATTACATGCTGATTGCACATTAAACCCTATCCGTAGTATTTGCACAATTTCAATGGTGGTTACTGCACTTTGAGCTAGCATTTTTGCCTCTACTGCTGTTGATTACACCACAGAGGGATGACCACCAACCCTGATCAACAGCAGTGCAGAGTCAGAGTGGTCAGCTCAAACCCTCACCATGGCCAATGTCACCGTGCACTGAAGTGAGTAACAGTGCTGAATCAGTTCCTGCTGTGGCAAACAGGAACAAGGATATCTATCAGAGGTGACAAGTGTCTACATCTGTATCATCCACTGTAAACCAAAAGAGTGTCCACACAGTAAAGTGATTCCTTACACTTCTGCAGGACTATAGATAGGCCCTTCAGCTGCAGTACAAAAGATGAAGTAAACCCTGGAGTTGAGAATCTTCTGCAGAAAATGCTTTGTTAGCCTAGTTCTCTGTGTGTTTGTGTGTGTGTGTTATAGAAGAAATTATAGTGAGTGTCTTAACTGCCAGGGCAGAATATTTGGAGGGAGGTGGTTTTAAAAATCACAAGAAATAGATTATATAACACATTATGTTAACATTTGTGTTTCAAACAAACAAACAGGCTGAACTCCCTTTGATATGAATTGAAAAGTTACATGTTATGGCTCACAGGAGTTGTGTTTCTCTGCTGAACAAATGATTAGCCAGCCGTGTTCATTTTTTCTCAAGGTACTAGTTGTCGCTCTGCTTACCAACATAACTGTCTGGTAGCATGTGTCGTCCTCGTCACCCTATTATCTGTGTGGTCAATCCTGTCTGGAAACTTACAGCAAGAGGGTAGGTTCATTTTGTAGACAAAGGTTCATTTTGTAGACAACAATCCCCACTCTAACAGACGTGGGGATTATGCAAAAATAAAAATGTATAATAAAATAAAAATTAGTAACTTGGAAATTCACAGAAACATTGTTCCATGTATAGATTTTTTTAATTATTTGCTGCAAGTGCTCTTTTAAGTGAAGGAAGGAACTGCTTATTGTGCAGTATAATCTTTAAAAAAAAATGTAACAACCCTTTTTCCACTTTTTGAGCTTACAGAACCCAAACCTTTTGTATCCACTTCTGAGGAGAGCCTTTTCAGATTTCAAGTCTGACCAAAAATATTTTTGAATATAAATTATCAAAATCAAACTCTTAGTTAGGAATGAAAATTCTTTAAAAACGAATGTCTCAGTGTATTTTATTGAATCTCTTAAATGAAGCTTTGGGAGTGCCATGAGAAGCCATATAGCTCAAAGATGGATTTGCTGTATTGTTTGCCCTTTACATTTGTTTCCTAAGAAACACTCAGATGCACAATGCCATTGCTTCTTTACTTCATGCTAAATAAATTCTGAATGTAAAGCTCAGCCATTTTAAATTGACTTTTAACTAGTTTTCTTTTGTGGCTTCGCTAGTCCTGGAAAAATGATAGAAGTGTAATTAATTTCAGTTTTCTTGCTAGTCAGTCTTATCTTCTTGTCCTTATGCAGTAGAAAGTTGTGAGGCTGAAACTGCTGATGTGGCAGGAGAATATTTAAATCCAAGTGCTTCAGCATCATGAAAGAAAACTATGAAGTATTTCTATACCTCATAGATAGGTGTAACATTAGGGTACTAGTAAACATTGCATATACATATTTGCAAGAATCTTCCATTAGACTCTAATTGTGAACTCTTCAGAAGAGGGATCTCTTTGCTTCATTGAACTTGTTGAAATATTACTTAGGTATTAGTCCAAAACCCAAATCTGGCCCAGTGTAGTTTATATTTCCTTGCCTTAAGTAACTGTAATGTAAAGAAATGTAACCCACACTTGAAAGCTTGTAATACTTTTGGTGCTGCATAGAGTTCCAGTTCAGAGCTCCAGATTCTGCAAGGCTTAGAAAATAAAGTCAGAAACTACTTTCACTGAAAAACTCTACAATTATTATCTTCATGTTTTTGGAGAATAGCTGAAAAAGATCTTGAACACTTAGTGATTCCAAAATCAGTATGTGAATCAAGAACCCCAAGGTTAATTCTTCTTTCTTTCCTAATTTTTTTTTTTTTTTTTGGTGGGGTGGGGATGGGGTAAGATGGAGAGGTGGGGAGGACACACAAAATATCATGACTCAAAGGAGCTTGATTCTGTATATCTGAATTTTTGTGGTTGGGAATTATTGAAGTAGTGGCCCATCGTCACTATCAATAATGGCAATAATTATATGGAAGAGGAGAAGTACATGGAAGTGTAAAAAAAAAAAAATCCACAGCATCTTAAAAATGTGCTTCCTGCATTTAATAAATGTATCTTCCTTGTTACCTGTAGCCGAATATTCATTAACCACACAATGTCCTTATTTATGTGACTGTAAAAGACAGGGGTATGCACTATATATTATTTATATTTTCTGCTACTTTATATTTTGTACTTTGGAAGCAGAGTGAGATCGTAGACAAATACTCCTATCCAGAATATTTTCCCATCTCAGTTATTTCATGGTGCAGCTATTATTTGAATTCTGGCTTCAAAAATTTATTTTTGATGGTGTTTGAATGCATGCTGTGTTCTCTTCTTTATGGCTTACAGACAAAATATTTAAAAATATTTTCCAACACTTTTAAGTTCCAGACATTTGCTTTAGGTAGTTACATACTTTATGAAGAAGCAAATAGTTCTGTCAGCAGAATTTACAAGGCTGTATTTTCCAGCAACTTTGCATGCCATAACTGAAGTGTAGGCTTACTCCATCTGCACACTCTGCCTTTCCAAAATCCTCTACCTGCTCTTACTTGACCATCAGCAAGGTAAAAGGCAGAATGTTGTGTGACTGACTGGGAGTTGAGCTGAGTGGCTAGCAAGAACCAAACAAAATTCACTTTTGAGATGGCCAGAAAGGAAAAACAAGGAAAGGACTACATGTTGTGGAAACCAACTCTAAGAATTTAATTTCTTACCTGTTTTTTTTTTTTTTTATTATTAACTGATTTATTTATTTCTGAAACTGGAACATTACTTCAAAAGTAACTAGGTGACAGCGAGAGTGATCTCACAGAACTATAGAGTACTGTAGGTCAGATGGGACCTCTGGAGGTCTCCAGCCCTGCCTCCTGCTCAAAGCAGGGCCAAATTCCAAGTTAGATAAAGTTGCTCCAGGCCTTGCCCAGTCAATTTCTGAATATCTTCAAGGATGGATGTTCCACAACATCTCTGTACAAGCTGTTCCAGTGCTTGACCATGCTCATGGTGAATTTCTTTTCCATATATCTAGTTGGAATCTTACATGTTACAATTACTGACAGTTGCTTCTTTTCCCTGTGCGTAAGAGATTCATTTTCTTAAGAAGTCTGGCGAAAAGTAAGTAAACTGACTCCTAAAAGCTTTAAACAGTGTCTCTCTGGCCTTTTTACTTTGTGAAAAAAATAAAAAATAAAAAAGGTGTAAAGGAAATACTTTGATAACTGACCTTCCAGTTGCACATAGCAGCTTTTCATCTGCTTTGGTGGTCCTGTGGAGACTGCGAGAAGACTAAGACAAACAGAACTGTTGTAGATAACGTTCCAAATACACATCTATCTTTTTTCTACCTTACTCAAGAAAGCGATAAATGAAAAGCAATGTGATTAACAGCAAGCCTCAAGAGGACATGCTTTCAGCTGCTGTGTTGCTTGAAACAGGGAAAAGACAGACTTTTTGTTTTTGTTTTTGTTTTTGTCAAATTAAGGCAGTTAGTAGACAACCTCATAATCTTACCTTGATGAGCTTTCAGGTAATATTGCACTTTTTTTTTTTTCAGGACCAACTTTTCACAAAGTTGGAACAAATCTTCTAAGGAAAACAGTTCAGTGTTTAAATCACCACACAATAACAGCTAGGGAGAAGCCTCTAGAAGTTGTTCTGAGACTCCACATAAAATCTACGGAATGAATCACAGCTCTTGTAGATTTTGCCAGTGCACAAAAAGCATGAACTATTGGTTTTTCTATCAAATAATTGTTCTGATCTGAACTGTAAATTGATTTATACATTGTCTTCTGTTTCTTACAATCTACATTTCAGTGTGCTGTAAATTGTGAGAATTTTAAAGTGTTACTTTCTAATTACTCAGGGTTGTTTCTGGAGCTGGTTCTTACTAACTTGGCACATTAAACTCAGGTTTTCTAAAATGCTTAGATATAATTTTAGAGAACTCTGTATTTGCCTTCCAAATGAGTACACAAGTGAATTATTGTCTAAGCAAGTGTAAAATAATAACTCAAAATAGTAAGTCTAAAAAGAGAGAAACCTGTGGTGGGAACCTGCAGCCTGCTAGTCAGACCGAGAAATAGTCTCCTATTAATCCTTTTAGAGCAATCTTACTGCCTTTTAATAAATGATATCGGTAAATGCATTTGTTGTTATTGGAGAACTTAGTAATTTGATATTTAAGTAGAATGGTTGACTTAATCCAGAAATGGAAAGGTCATCTGGACAGCTATGTAAAAATATTTGGGTTAGAAAAAAAAGGAATCAGGCACAATGTTTTATATTTAAAATACTTTTTTTTTTTTAATAAATTCAGTCTTGAATATAGATTCTTTTATGGGAGTCTGTATACATTTCAAGATTGATATTTGTGTGTTTGTCAATAATGCCTCTCAACTTTTTGGGAAAAATAAAATTACAGCTACACTGAAGACAGGAAGAGACTGTCTGCTGAGACTTAAATTATTCTCTCTTTTCCCTGATAGCCTATTGTAACATTTTATTTCTATATTGTAACATTCTCTTTCTGTAAGGAATTTGACGTTTTGAGTTCCCAGACTCGTAAATAAAAATCTTAAAATACTTTAATACAACAACGCAATGGCCCTGAAGAGTAGCAATTCAGAGTGTATGATATCATATAAAGTATTCATTACTGGCTAACATGCATATACCCAATGTATCTAGCAGATGAGAAAAAAATGTTACTGTATAAGATTATGATGTGGGCACAGGTTTTAATGGGGAATAATATACTGTATTTATATCACCTATATAGGCACTGCTTGCAGAAAAGCTATGAAGTATTATTAATATTATACTTTTTTTTTTTCCCCAGATATTTAAAAATAGATTTGCTAGTAACTTTATCTCTCCATAAAGTATAACATCTCCTTGACTGTGTTGTGGGAACAATACTTCCTGCTACAAGAAATATAAAAATAATTAAAGAAATTTCAGTGTAAACCTTGAAACTGATGCTTTAGAATAAAAGGCATGAATTCCTGCTCTTTAATCATGCCTGCAAGTCCTTTTTCCATACAGAAGCAGAGTGTAACAAGAAAGGTCACTGTTATGAAATGAATTCAGAGAAGAATGATTCTAGATACCTAATCATTTTTTCTGCTTTATGACATTGCTTTTGTCAATCTTACTGGAGGACAAAAAGAAAGAATGAAGTCCTGAGAAATGTTATTCTTTGAGTAGAAGAAGAAACATTGCTTTCTCAAATCTACCATTTTATGTAGCATCAAGAGAATAGAATAATGATCTGTGAAAGCATGAATTAAATTCCAAATTATTGCCACGTGAATTCTATTTATAGGCAAATGATGAACTGAACCTACAGGTGATCTGTGGTGAGTAGCTGTCTGATTTGTGAATGAAAGAAGCATAGGCTGGGTGACTATCAGAAGGTGCTCTAAGTCCTCCTGATACAATCTTAGCTGTGCGCTGAACTGCAAGTGGTCATTATAATCCATTAGTTAGCTTCCAAGTGGAAACGATTCATTTATTTATTTCACAAGATGTTACAAATAACCTTCAAGTTTTTTGAAATGGTACCTACCAGTATAGATGGTACCTACTAGTATAGAAAATACAGCAAATGTACTTGATAAATTAATTTTTGGAGAAAAAAAGTGCTTTCCAAATCAGGATGGAGGTGGATGCAGAGTGTCACAAAGCAAGTAGCCAAAATCCATGCTGGCCTGTATCTTTTAGGGAATACCTTACCTTCAGGTATCTGAATTGGATGTCATGTCTGATTGTTAGACAAATATCACTAATCTGTTTGTAAAGGCAAAGACCTTGGACTACAGGATACAGAGAACGAAAATCTGTCAGAATGAAGATCTACATCACATGAAGTGAGTCAAGAACTGTGGGGAGACCTGGAAAGAAAAGGCATTTTGAGGGGAAAAAAAACAACAAAAATAAGACAAACAAAAACAGTTACCATGGAAGCATCTTATTTTGTCAGAGAAAGATCCAGTCTTACAATGGTGAACTGTCCACAATCATCTCATTTTCCAAGATGCCAATTAATGTCTTAATTAGCTGAAATAAGTCATTTGCAACATTACCACTAGCATGGGCAGAACTCATGTGCCTCAATTCAGTAGCAGCCTTTTAAGAGTCACAGGATCTAAATGTTGTTTATGCGAGGTTCTGGATGTCATTTCTGGGTATGAAGGGCCAATGCATGATGGGATTCCTGGTTTATGGCTGGTGTTCTCTATTTGGGTTCCTGAAAGGAGCACAGAAGAAACCCAAGAAACCTGAAATCTAAGGCTGTGGGTTTGTTTTTTTTTTTTCTTCTAAGTCTTCACTGCCAAATCGTAGATCAACTGCTGACATCTTTCAGTGTGTTGTCCGTAGAGTTTCTCTTTGCTGATGCATCTGTAGCCCGCATCTAGACTTATTGCACCTACCCAGATCTGCTTGAGCTAGATGAATAGCATCTCCTGTGACTTTGCTACAGATATCACAATCAGTTAGGCTTCCTCTCAGATGTAGTAATAACCTTCACCTGTATTACAGAAGTATGGACACTAGATTGACTGCTGCCTGTATATTGACTCAAATATGCTGGTGGTTATAATGTAAGGGCATTTAAATAACTTTTACAGATAATTTACATCAGCAAAATAGTTACAAAATGCTTAATGGTATCTCTGGATGGTTTCAGCAATTTGTAATTGGAAAAAATACTGGTAGGATAGCCATTTAAAGATAAATAATAATAATAAAAAGATCTTTCAGGGGATATTTTAGTGATCAGAAAATGGAGACTGCACAGAAGTAGCAATCATTGGTGACTAACCTTTATGCAACTGCAGATTCTGGTCTGACATTTATATTTTTGTGCCACTAATGGGAATTATATAGCACTTAAATAGAATTTTCAGGTTCTTATCTACCACAGAAGCAAGGTCTTGCAAAGTTGTAACAAAATGAAAACAGAAGTTGAAAAACATTTAAAAAGGTTTCAAAAATGTAAGGCTGAAAGAGATACCAATGCACACAGAGAAGTTCTTGGCAGGCGGGATGGAAAAAGTATCAAGGGAACATGTTTTCTCCAGGTTTACAGAAAAAAAAAAAGAGAAAAAAAAAAGAAAAGTTAATTCTGATATTGATAATGATTGGCACTTTATCTTCTAGCTTATGAAGGTGGAAGAAAACTGAGAGCACTTGACAAGACAGCAAAGGTGGTAAAGCAGAGAAAGACCCTGGCTATGTGCATACTACCTGCCTAAGCTTTTTTCTGAACCTGAGGCACACATTTGAGTTTTGGATACTAGCATGGGAGCAGTTCTGCACTGCTAAAAGCCTGTAAGCTGCCAGTAAGGGGATGAGAGTTAACAGATGGCAAAAGGGAGAAAGGAAACTTCAAAGTGGGTATTAAAATGTTAAACATAATAGTAAGCAAAGAGAGAAAAGGGAAGAAGAGCTGAGAAAGAAAAAGGGAAATGAGAAGGAAGTTAGTTGCTTATTTCAGAATATGGAGTAGGAAACACAGGGACTAAATGTTAAAAAACTGATTGATACCTGCTAAGGAAAAAGAGATTGTGTGTGGATGTAGAAACTCTTACCCAACACTGCTGTTCAGAACCAAGGGGGAGGCTTTGGAGTGGATAAATTGTAGTGCTTTTGCTAACCATTACCTAAAATTACTAAAAATCAGAGGTTAGAATGAAAAGGATTTTTTTTGTTTGCTTCTGGTTTTGTTTGTTTGTTTGCTTTTGTTTTTGTTTTTAAAGTATACAATCAGGTAAATTTGTACTTATAATACAATGCTGGTATTTACAAAATCTTCATCCAATTGGTAAAACATTAATTTGACCCAAAGGAATCAACAAAGAAAGCCATCAGCTGCCAGCGAATCAACGAACAAAACCAATAGATTTATCTGGTCATAACTTTATTACACTTCCAAATTTTATTTTGGATTTTTTTTAAGTTAGAATATTGCAGTGAGAGTGCTGAAAAGATCATTTCCAAAAGTAAAAAATGGATGTCTTTTCTCCAATTATGATATGAAAAGATGTTGTTCATATAACTTCAGACTTTGCCAAGAAGTCTCCCTGTACTTACCTGCAATATGTGGGCATTTCAGGATGAAAAAGCTTTTTCAACAGATTGAAACAGGTTGAAGTCATGCCTGTCGTGTTACTCTAGACCCAGTATTAATGATAACCTTTCAGCTCAGTTTCTGCCAGTTTATTTTATCAAAATATTCCCAGGCTTGCTTTTAAGATTTTTTTTTTTTCCTGAAGGCATTGTCCGCAGAACTGTTTTGTAACTTCCCATTCAAGCATTTCTCCTTACACTCTTTGAAAATTAATTCCAGTTGAGTGTGTAAGGAACCTCTGGTGTGACTGACTACTCCTTCATAAGAGATATAAGCTTTGTGTGAGGAGCACTGTAATGTTACCTCTTGGATGGGGCATGCATTCAGCCTGCCCGTCTTTGTTTGCCATAGTTCAAGATACTTCAATATACAGTAGCCATCGGATTATAGCTCCATCATGCTTTTTTTTTTTTTTCCATTATGTATTGTGTTATGCCAGAAGACACATTGAGGGTGTAAAATATGGAATGATATCGTATTCTTGCTGAAGTCAGAAGTTCTGCTGCGTGGAACAACACACACCCTCACATGCAAGATTGTGTATTTGCAATTCTGAACTCAGACCTCTCACTTTTATTAGTAATTTGCTGCTTCTCTGCTCTGGGTGATAAGTTATCCAGGAATGGCAGGCAACTCGTCAGTGAGCATGAGACACAGTTAAAAGGTCTGATACCTACAAGATAACGCAGATTTTTCACCACTAGGACCTACCAGTGTGGTCAGTGCAGTGAATCTCTCATGCATGTTGGAACTGGCGTAGGTGACACAGAAAACTTTGGTAACAAAGGAAGACAAACTCCTGGCATGGCACATCAGAAAGGAGTGCAAGCTAAATGACCACCTGCTGTACCTTGAGACATGTTTTCTCTGTATTTCAACAAGTATTTCTTTTGGTCGGTCTAATCCTCTTGAAATGCCTGTCCTCTCAAGACTGTCAGAACACTTTTTTTTTTTAAACAGGGGCCATCACCACTTTTCATGACAATCCTTCCCTGCTAGCATCTGCTACATGTGTCAGTTTCCATGTTGGGCTGGTTGTGGCAGCTCTAGCATTGTGTGCACCCATACTGAATGGAGAAAGTGTGGATGAAAGATGAACAAATCCCAGTAACTCTGAAAACATCAGTCTCAAGTGCCTGTTGGATTCTGTACCCCTATGGAAAAAAAAAAAAAAAAAGGTCTTATTTGTTGCTGGATCTTAACTCTGCCATTTTGTTACTGATTTTAACAGTAAAAACTACAAGTTCAGGTGCCCTGGCAGTGACACAAATGCCTTAAATTCATGCATTGCAGTAGTTGCGTCAGTCCAGCAGGTATTTAAATATTGCAAATACCCATTGTTCAATGCTGTAATTTTTTGTATAAACGTGTACAGCTTCATCTTTGTACAGTCCATTCAGGATTATAGGAAGGACGTGGTGAGAGGGATCCTCACCCTGAGCACCGAAACACATAGCACTGCCTTGTCTCACTGAAGTCTGGGTGCACGTACTGTGGTAGCACCACAGGTGAGATATCTGGGGTCTTAGGCTACAAGCATCCTAGTGCACAGGGATCTGTGATGCCTGCGTGGTTCTAACAAGCTACTAACACCTGTCTAATTAATAGTGCCAGTGGTTGCTTTCTCTTGCTTCAGCATGCACTGTGTAATCATTTGCATTTGTTTTCAACAGGTTCTTCTATCCAGTTCAACTCAGTAGAAAGTCTGACACAAGCTGTCAATGAGATATTAGTTCTACGTACAGAGGAGTTTCTACCATGGTCTGTAATGGAAAAGCACTGGAATTTCTACATGGAATGTGAAGATTTTGGATTCTGAAGACTTCTTGAGTGCTAACATTTTTTTTTTCCATCATCATCTAGAAGTAAACATTTGAACTTCTAGAACCAAGTGCTTTGTTACCATCATTCTGATAAATCATTTGCCCAGCACTTGGAATGGACTGAAAGATTGATTGAGTAAATGAGAAACTGAAGAGTACTTTGTAGCAGGTGAAAGTAACTGTCAATATTGAATTTTGTGCTTTAACATCATTAAATGGGAAAGTAGACAGGGGCCTGTTATATGCTGGTGCACAATGAAATATATTCTGTGTTGGTAAGTTTGTATGATACTCCACCGATTTCTGTGCCTTCCTACCTGCCCGTGCTTGACAGTACCAGGCAGGTACCAACGCCAGTGCTCACTTTTTACACCTAAACATTGATCCAGTCTTCCAAAGCACATGCTATCAGAAGTGGCTGCAAATGCTTGTGCAATAATGTGAGCTGTTAGGCAGAAATCAAGACGGGCAGCTTTGAAAATAACCAGCAACTTTGCTTTACTGGGCATGGTTATATACAAACATTTGAGAACGGGATGTATGTTGGGAGAGGTTAGAAAAGGGCTCTTAATCTTTCAAAGTGCTCGGGGAAATTCCATTAGTGTTTCAACCAAATCTATCTGATAGTCAAAAAATGCACCAGCGTCTGGCAGGAAATACACCGAGCCTATTCCTGGTAAATGAATTTTTCAGCATAATAACATCCTAGATTCCCACCCTGATCTGTGGAGGCTTTCTGTTTGTTTTTATTTTACAATGTGCGAATCTGCCTCTGTAGCGTATTTGTAACACGTTTGACTGTCATGAGAGTTATCTGCATTCAAGTGACGTTCTTGCTCTTTCATTCCCCGGATTGTAAGGAGAGATGAAATAATAACACCTACTACTCCTAACTCCAGTGAATGGGGTGAGAAATACCTCTTGTCAATACCTAACATCCTCAGTTCTCTATCTGGAGTGAGAAGAGCTGTTCTGCAGGGATTTGTTAATGTCTTTAGTGGGAGAAGTTTTAGGGAAGAGAGAGAGGGGTCTGATGGGCAGAGTTAGTACTCTGTCCTGGGATGCATGAGCAATCATTGCCTGATGGGCTGTAAAGATTAAAAAAAAAAAAAAAAAAAAGCAAGCTGCCTTGAAGCCAAAAAAAAAAGTTAAAGGCTACTGAGTGACAGGTATTTAGTAAAGGTCAGTTTCCACGCAAAAAGAAAATGGAACATTCTCACAGCTGCTGCAGCAAAACAAACCTGAAGGCATATTGGTTTAAAGGAACTGTTCATTCGGATGCTGCTGCTTGGAACACCCTTGGAAGAGGGAAGTAGTTTTTCATTAGAAGTTGAAGATTTATGACTGTTAAAATTACTACTGAGTTACTTACATGTTTGCTTGACTTCTTTGTTACCAGATGTTTAATAAAATTGCAGTATAAAAACTGGGAGGACTTGACAGTGATGCTTTTAGCCCATCATTATATTAACACAATTAGATGACCTAAGGCAGTATGAAGATACAAAAGTGACAAAAGTCTGAATGATTCAAAACAGGTACAGAGGTAAAAATGCAGAGAGTTAGATGAAAACTGCTCTTGTTAACACCTTAAGTAAAAGTCAGTTACCAGTTTGTTGTTGTTGTTCGATATTTGTATTGCACATAAGCATCGTAAGAAAGGCATTAGCTTGACAACAGATGTAGGGTTCTACTTCCTAAATCTTCCAACTATGAATTTTTTATGTTGTGCCTGCTGGAATCTTTTTCTTAATGTAAAGACCCACTAAGAGATGACAAAAGTCCTGCCTCCGTGAGTAGGATGTTTTGATTTCTTTGAA
This sequence comes from Anser anser, assembly GCF_964211835.1. NCBI lineage: Eukaryota > Metazoa > Chordata > Aves > Anseriformes > Anatidae > Anser > Anser anser. Next base: position 61,571,988 of record NC_139723.1, on the reverse strand, counting down.
AAAATTTTTGCTTTCTGAGTGTAGTTCTGGGGGGTCAAAGACAGGCAGCTGTTAGTGATCCTGAGCACCGCAGAATAATGAAGCATCCGCGCACAACTGGCAAGCAGCGATGGTTAGTCCTCGCAGCCCTTCTGTCACGATCCAGTTCTCTTTCTTAGCAAACCACTTCTCTACTTGTAGCCTGTGAATTAGTGCGTATTTTGTGCTGCACAGAATAAAGGGGAAAGGACAAGAAATGCAAAGAATACAAAACCCGTGGCATTCTGTCTGTTGTTAATATTCAGATGGGGAACAGGAGGAGAAGGAGATGATGCAGGGAACAAAGGCCACAAATTCAGATTTGTATTTCCACCAATTTATTTATTTATGTATTGCCACGATGGGGTAAAAAAAAAAAAAAGGATCAGAAGATTAATACCAGTGAGGAAGAACGCAAGGCACGAAACAAAAGCGTGAGAGGGAAGGAAAATAAGCAGCTGGGAGGCAGACAATACAACACAGATTCATAGGTTCTGAGGCCAGAAGCGACCGATGTGAAAATCTGACCTCCTGCATAACATAGGCCGTAGGTTATTAAATGGTAAAAGCGAGGGAGACGAGGGGAAAAGAGACAAGAAGCAAAGACAAAGACATGGATAGAGCTAAATTCACTCTCGGCAGAGGATCAGCACAAAACATTGCACCTTCTTGCCAGGCAAAGCTGAACTGTAACCGGCAAGAATAGGTAAGGTAAGAGAAACGTGGGAACGAAGGGCAGCTCTGGGAAGCTGTCAAAAACACGGCAAGGTGCAAATACCTGCGGTGGGTTCATGGTGGTGCCTGGGGAAGTCCTGCTGAAGGGGGGGGGGGCGGGGTGGAGGCGGAAGATGCCCCAGCGTAACATCACCATAGGAGTCCTGATAAATTCTTGGAGCAGCTGGAGTTGGCAAGTATTTTGTGATTATGACACAGAGGAAAAGATTATTTTTTTTTTTTTTGGATTTCAGACAGTGTTAATCGGGGGAAAAACGCCCTGGTTAAGCGATTAAGAGAATGAACCGCTTCACACGAGAGCTTTGGGCTCTTTTCTCCGCTCCGCAGTAGCCCGATGGCCATTTGCGCGGCGGCGAGAGCAGCCGCTGACCGTGCCCGGCTGCGGGTGAGCCAAGCGCCCGGCTGCCGCGAACATTGCCCACCTGCTCCGGGCTTTGCTGCGGGGACCCGCATCCCCCTCCTCCTCCTCCTCCTCCTCCTCCTCCTCCTCCTCCTCCTCCTCCTCCTGCCCGTCCCGGCCCCAACTTTCCTCGCGGAGCAGCGCGCAGGGGCCGCGGAGGCTCCGCGCTGCCCGGCGGCGGCACAAACTTGGAGGCTCGACGGCGGAGTTTGGAGAGGAGGCGGGAGGAGGAAGAGGAGGAGGAGGAAGAAGAGAAGGAGGAGGAGGAGGAGGAGGAGGAGGAGGAGGAGGAGGAGGAGGAGGAGGAGGAGGAGGAGGAAGGGGCGCGGCGCGACGCCGCTCCGCGGGCGCGCTGCTGCGCGGGGGCGGCCGAGCAGAGCAGGGCAGGGCGCGGCGCGGCGCGGCGGCAGGACAGGCGGACAAGGAGGACAGGAGGACGAGCAGACAGGAGGGCGAGGAGGACAGGAGGACGAGCAGTGTCGGTGTTTTCGGTGTCAGCGTCCGCGGGCGCCGCCGAGGAGCTCCGGTAAGAACTCGCGTGCGCCCCAGAAGTTGCGCGCAGGGGGATTTTCGGGCCGGCAGCGGGACGAGGAGGGGGCTGCGGGGCGGGCGGGCGCCCTTGAAACTGAAAACTTGAAACCGAAAACTTGAAACTGAAGTGAAGGCAGCGAAGGAGGGAAGAGCTGCTTGCTTGCTTGCTGTCTTTCAGGACGAGATCTACAACTATTGAGTGATGCTGGGAGGCAGAAGGTTGAAAACAAGTGAGAGAAAGTGGTTTCCTCACACGGCACGTGGGTCAGCTGCGGAGTGCTTTGCCCCTCGCGGTCTCCTGGATATCCAAAAATTTACAGGGGTTCAAAAGCAAACGTACGATTTCACGGCAGAAAGTCACAGTGTGCTGGTGCTGTGAAACAGAAAGTTGTAACTCCTGGCTTTGTCGATTTCTGAGCTGTGAGTAGGCGCAGACTGAAAGGATACGTGGAGAAGGTGTAGGAGAGTGCTCGTCCTCTTCTGTTCTTCATTCGCTCCCCAAGCACCCGCCTGTGTGTGCTCAGGGACAGCGCCCTGGGCTGGAGGGGCCCCATGGGCTGGGCGGGATGTGCCTGTTCTTACAAGACGAGGGAAGGGACGTGGGGTGCTGCCGTGTTTGTGCATCTGCGGCTGTTGGTTACATATCTGTCACCCGTGGTTTTGGTTCTGTTTTTTTTTTTTTTTTTTTTTTTTTTGTGCATTTCTGGGTATGCTGCCTGCCTGTAAAGGCATTTACAGATCAGTGACAGCACTGGCTAGCACTTTCTGATGCATGATCCAAATTAGCAAGCAATTCTTAAGGACAACTTTTGAAAAGCGGTGATGGTGGCAAGGAAAAATCAGCTGTTTTGGATTGCTTGTGGATTGCTTTGGATTACAGTGGGGATGCAGGAGAGGGGGACCAAACACTGAAATCCACCGGTGTGCCAATTGTTGTGACTTCGTGGATGTTAGTCTGTGCTGTGCCTGCTATTTCCTGGTGTAATTTCTGCAAATTATGCTGGTCAATCACCAGAATGTCTGATCATCTCAAAAATAGATCTCCCAAGTTCTTCAGAAGTAGCCCAGGAGATCCAGGAAGGATTGACCACAGGCAAAATTCAGAAAGTACAAAAGGTCAAGCAGTATGTTATCAGCACGTACAAAGAAACTGGTGAGTACTGATGCACAGAATTCAGAGAAACCAAGATAATGTTGAAACATTCATAGAGAACAGGTAAGTTCAGAGACCTTGTCAGTCTGTCAGCTGTTTATTCTTTCTGCTGAGGGCCTTATTGGGCATCCACAATGTACTTCAAGAAGGATCCTTAGATCTGTGAATCTCCCCTGTGGAAGCTTTGTGTCAATTAGCAGAACAGGAGGAGAGCATTGCCAGACTTCTGCCGAAAGGTTTCAGAAAAGGACAATAGATGCAATACAGAAAGGGATTTTGGAAAAGTGTTAGCTGTTGTTTGACACCAGGAATTGAGCACTGGAGAGGTGCTGGCATTATTCTTGGTGGTTACTCTGCCTGCACGCAGCAGAAGAAACCACTTTGGGTAGGGTTAGGTGAGGCTGTCCTGATGCGTGCTCCCAAGGCTGGCTGGTGGAGCGATTTGGTCCCGCTAGCAGATGATGCTACGAGGGCTTTAGCAGAGCTTATGGTGATTGCTGTTCCAGCTGCGGAATGGCATCAGCAGTCACACGGTGACTGTAGCGTTTGAGGTTTCCCAGGAAATATCAATGAAGGAGCGAAGAGGCACGGCAGATGAGTCACAGAAAGCTTGTTTCTGGAGCATAAACCGCAGGGTGCCGAATCCAGCAAGGGAGATAAGTTTTGTCTGACTCTGTCAACAAGTCAAGCCTCATCAGATTGCTGCCTGGCGAATTCCGGGGGGGCTCATGGGGATTTGCCACATGACGGAGTGCGAAGGACAGCCGTGGCAAGCGCAGAGTTCCCAGACCACGTCATGCCCAGCTACATCACCCACTGTCATCTGGTGGTGGATCACTTAAACGACCATGGGAAATTCCTGTAGTCGCTGTAATCTCTGTGCTACTGGTGTGTTCATCAACTAATGGCACCTGTGTGTCCAAGGCATGGGGGCAGCACCACGGGGAAGGATCCCAGGACCACCCTTCCCTGGGAAGCTGCCATGCTGTGCCCATCGTGCTGCAGCAGGGATGCTGCCGGCTGCTCCAGGCCCATCAGCAGAGCTCTGAGAGCTGTCCGTGCCACCTCGGGGTGGAGCACAGGCTGTGGGCTCCGTGTTTGTAAGCCCACATGAAGGGGAAGGCTGGTGGCAAAGAGGGGGCTGGTGTGCGAAATGGTTCGGTTGAAGTCTGGGCGGAGAGGGGAAATGTGTATGACTTATTGGGGTACAGCTACCGCGCTTTCCTCAGCAGAAAGGACCATGGCATTTATTTACTGTACATGCAGAAGGCACAATGTGTGGTTTCTCAGATTTCTTTGTGAGTGTTGCATGTGTGAAGCTTATGTGTAGTAGTACAGAAGGAGATTTCTTGCCGTATGAGAGACTTCAGACAGGATGTGGGGTGCTTAGGAATAGGTGGACTTGCAGTGCAGATTGTCGTGCCTAAAACAAACTTCAGAAAGGATCACCGTGACCTTCGCTGTGATACATAGCCCAGATTCCTGCCCTTGGGTCCGTAGCCGAGCTCTCTTATCCAAGGACCGAGCATAGCTTTTGGGACGTGAAGTCAAAGGATGCTGGAAGCATCCAACACCCCGGCATCATGCCCGCCTTGGGACTGTGGGCAGTGAGCTGCCTCTGATCTGGGTGCTGGGGTTTCGGCTGCGGGGAGGACGGCTCCAAGGAGCAGCACGGGGCCCTTGCCCACCACCAGAGGCGTTTTGCCCCATCTGTGCCCATCCCCTCAGGGGCCAGCACCCAAGGAGCCCCGGTGTCCCCCCGCTCTGCCGGTCAGTGCACCCACCTCAGCATGGCCCAGGTCCTGCGCGTCCCCTGCCGGGCTGGGGAAGTCACTTGCCAAGGCCTGAACCCGGGAGGGCTTTCGGCAATCAGTCCTCCTGTCAGGGTGCTTTTCCCTCTGCACGTTCACTTCTCCCTGCTGTGGAAGAGAATGTGGTTGCTTTGATGTCAGCCGCTCTTTTTTAGGATTTTTTTTTCCCCCGTGCTTGGGAGTGCTATGTGGGTGAACAGAAATAGGTGCTTGTTGTATGGCTAAAGACTTCCGTGGCTTGTCATACAAACCTACACTCATTATTTCACTCGTTATTTTTCAGCTAATTTGTTACACTTTTTTATTATTATTACTGTTATTCTTTGCAGGCAGTTATGTCCCTGCTCCATACGTCCGTCCGACTTCGCACTCGCTTGAAAGGCAGACCGACCTGAACGCGACGGTGCCGGCAGGATGGGGCGGGCAGCGAGGCTTCGTTTCACCACCACATCGGTTGTGCCTGGATGGCTCCTCCTGGGCAGGGCGCCCTGACGTGTTCCCCAAGGAAAAGAGACCAAAGCAACGTCCAGGAGGTGGGTCTGCAGCTCAGTGTAAATGGTGTTACCAATACAGCAGCTGTGACTCTGGTTGGGAAGGCTTTGGCTCAGTAGGAATTGACTTGAGGGGTGCAATTTACAGCCAGGGTCTGCAGAAAAGAGCCTGTGAGAAGCTCGGCGGGAAGGTGAAGGCATCCTTGCTGTTGGGGGAAATGGAGAAATAGGCTCAGCTGCTCACTGAAGCCTTTCTGGAGCACGGTGCAGCTTCTCCTGCCTCCTTCTCCGACAGGAAACTTCCACCCTCTCTTACGCCAACAGTGCTTGCCAATGTACACAAGCTTTGCCCCTGTGGGCCTGATTTTTATGCTGTGCAGTAGTTTGGGGGTAAAGGTTAACCCTCACTCCACCATAGACTTATTATTATTTTAAACTCTCATATGAACCAGAGAGAAGCTGTTAAACCCTGGCTTGCCCCAAGTTAGAAGTGAGTAAAATCTATTTACCTGTGTTGGTTTTTTCTTTTTTTTCCCCTCTCTTTTTTTTTTTCTTTTAATCCTCTTTGACTCCTGCCTTTAAGTTCTTGCAAAACATGGATACGGCCACCTCTTAAAGTCAGAGAGCTTAAATACTCACCTTGCAGGTGATCAGGCTTGAGAGCTTTCACAGCTGACCATCCTTGGGCTTTCCAAACACCTCTGCATCCTAACAGGGCTGCAAAACCTCTGGCTGGCAGGACAGAGTAGTTTGGGACATACCAAGGGATTTGTTGAGAAGTTTTTCTTTTTAGGCACTCACCAGAGCTGCTTCCAGCAAAAATTACTGTGAAGTGGTTGTGGCTAGCAGGGGAGGCAGAGGAGCTGGGCTCACTGCTCCCTTGGGGGGCCACCTTCCTGCACCACCTTGCAGCAGCTGCTTGCCTCTTTTACTGGCTGAAGAGCAGAAGCCCGACTTCCCTTACCTTGACTTATTTTGGGGACATAAGCATGCAGGAAATTATGTTAGGTGTTCTACTGCAATTATGAGGATCACCTCCATGTTGACAGCAGCGAGAAAAGAGCATCTGGCCTTTTCTAAGGAACATTTACAGAGTTAGGGGACAGAGAGATGATCAAAATAACTTACTGTCAGCACAGCAGGTTCTGTAAGGAAACACAAATCTATGTATCCCACGCAATAAAATGTCCCAATATTTAGTGCTGGCATGACAAAATCCTTGCCAGACAGGGCAAAGTCAGAGGTGATATCCAGAACTGCTAAATCTTTGCTGAATCTGTATGTCCCATCCATCTGCCCAGACACTGTCTTTTCTCTTCCAGAAGCACAAGCAAAATGGGCAGCGTTAAACTGTGGATTTTATTGTTATTGTTGTTCCTTGGGCACCTCATTGTTTTAAATCTTCAGGGTCTTAAAACTGACAGGCTTACTGTTTAAATGGCTTCAGTTGAAAAGCAATGGGGTATTTTTCCACATCTTGAACATCACAAATAGAGGTCCATAAAACAGCTCAGAAGTAATTGGGAAAAACAGGAGTTTCTTAGTTCTTTGGCTGTCAGTCACTCAGAGGAAATCTACGTATGACATCAGGCAGGTCAAAACAGGGGGGTGAGCTGTGGGGAAGGATACTGGCAGTGGGCAATGCTGCCTGGTACAGGGGCATAGCCTGAGGTGCTGGGCTGTTCTTACTGGGGCTCCAGCATGAGGACATACGGGTCAGAAAAATGGGTGAAAAAACAAGCAAACCTGATAGATCAACTTATCTAGATTTGATGCCAGTATAAAGCACTCCTACAGGAGCTCTGAGATCCCTATCATAGATAAATCTGCAATGAAAATAACCAGCTAGCAGCAGTAAATACTAGTACATGAATAAATTAATTTTCCCAGCTAGCAGCACTGAATAATCAAGTAGAGATAAAAGTTTAACTCAGCCAGACAGTTTACTAAAGGAAAAAAAAATCACTTAGCAAAGCACATCACTACTTTTCTCCTTCCCTGGCTTCCCAGGGACGTTTTCTTCTGCCTTCCCCAGAGACCTCTCCAGCAGCTTGGTTTGCACAGAGCGGAGGGAAAGCCAGAAGGAGCTGACTGCGTCTTTCTGCAGAGCCAGTAGTGGAGACCAAGTCTGCACACAACCACTGTTGGAGTGGGTGTGTGTAAAGCAAACAGAGGTCTCTAATGAGGGAGAGGAGAAAGGAGATCTTTTCCCAGTGTCTTTTTGCCTGAAGGAGAGGGAAAGGTTCCTGTTGCTCCTGCTGTTGTATGGAAATGCTGTTGTGCAGCATTGAGGCACTCGGTAGCCTGGCTTCCAAGGAAAGGTGTGGACGCTGGTTTTGAGTCAGGTGCCTCTGAGAGCTGGAGGAGCAGCAAGTCAGACAAAGCACATGTTTTGCTGCTCCGTTTGCCTTTTTTTTTTTTTTCTCCTTAATGCCACCTACATGAAATCACCTACCCCAACTGATCCCTCTCTCCATTCTCCTCTTTCATCTTTTCCCCCACTCCTTTTCTGCTTCTCCTACTTTTTTCAGCACCTGTCCCTTTCCCGCTGTTTTGTTTTGTTTTGTTTTTACCAAAGTTGTGGAGGAGGAGCTGCCTGGTTCCTGTGGAGCATCTGCAGACGGACTTCTACATGGGAGAAAGAACAACACAGTGGGGCAGGAGCACTCCTGCTCACCTGCATATCCACTCCCTCTCCTTTCACAGTTTTCGTTCGGAATTTATATTTTCCCTTCGTTCTTGCTGTGTGGCAGGCACAAATTCAGGTTTCCCTTTGATGGTATTCGTAGTGAGTACAACGTATTTCAGATACAGTGAGGAGAGCGTGCTGCCTACTTACAGCTTGAATTTTCCAGGAATCCCCGTTTTGGTAGCAGCCAACGCGCCGTGCCTTGCTGTGCCACGGTCTGGGTTAACCACTCCCAAGCTGAGACGACAACAGATAACGAGTTGGTTCCCACCCGCTGGCCCCCGGCATGACACCAGCAATCACGTGTGGCCTCTGTGGCCCACCACAGAGAGCCACAGACCTCTCAGACGGGTAGCACTGGGGCAGAAAATAAACTGTAAATGTTGGAGATGCATGCTAAAGGGAGACCAGGGCTGTTGTTTCCCTGCATCTCCACACAGCCGGTGGTTGAGCTTGGAATTTTGTTTGCTTACCAAACTGGTCCTTCAGGAAGGACTAGCAGAGGGCAGAGCAGGAGGGCCAGTGGGTATTGACCGATGCAAATCTTGCATTCCTCAGGGAAGTTGCCACGCACGGACTGACGCAGGCGGGTGCACTGTAAGCTTCCTCAGGTAGCTCTGCCTGCTTGCCCCATCGCTTCCATACCTGGAGCTCCTTCCCCTCTCTGTGGGCTGCACGGCGCCAGCCTGCCCTGAGCAGAGATCTGGGTGGATGAGCGACAGCCTCCAATGCAGCACCCTCACCCTGCTGCCTGCCACAGGGATACTGGTGTGAGATCCCGCCCCCAGCAGGCTCTGGGCTGCCTATGATGGACCCCAGGGGCTCAGCACAGCTCCTCCACATGGGCAGCATCCATGAAAAGTACCTCGAATAGCGTGGCTGTTACTTTAAAAGAACAGATTTTTGGAAACTGGTTTATTCCCAAGCAGGCCGTTTCCAGCAGCCGTCTGCGAGTTGTCTGCCAAATAGGAAGGGAGGCTTCTGGAGAGGCTGGGGCTGGTTCCTCGGTGACAGAGGGGTCTGCTCTCTCTTTGCAGCAAGAAAGGCAGTCGGTGTTCGTGTTCTCTGATTTGCAGTGCTGATACAGGGACATGAGAGTGGTGATTGCTTGGATTGCAGGAGAGACTCGCCATGCAGGACAAGAGGCAAGTGAAAGCCAACCACTTGTTCCCGCTCAGGGCGAAGGCAGCTGCAGACTCTTCCTGCACAAAAATGATATTGGCATTGCTGAGTTGCACTGGAATTTGCAGTTACTCCCTGTGCATGGAGTTTATTGAAATGGTAGAAATAACAATGTGAGGAGCAGTGGCAGAGCACTGGGCTCTCTCAGGAGCCAGAGCTCTGCATATGTAAGCCATTAAGATCCCAGCAAAGTGGAAACATGCCTTTAGAGAGGCAGCACGAGCCCAAAGCCTGCAAGTTTCTCCACATGGCTGAAGGAGATCAGCCCACTTCTGTCAGCTGTTTGAGTCCCTCCTTAACCCTTTAGAGCAGGGAAGCCTGAAAGAGAGTTGAAGCAGCTGAAGCCCTCATGGCTACAAGATGTTGGAGCAGGAGGACACTGGCAGCCTTGGTCCTCCAGGATGACCCAGGCTCGTGCCTAGCAGAGGAGCTCCTGGGCTGGCCTTTCTCCATAGCTCCTGAACACCATCCTGGAGCACTGTTTGCTGGGGCAGTGGCTCTCCTGGGCATGCCTCCTCTATTATCTCACAGCTTGTTCTTGGGGTGAAACTGATTGTCCTTTGCAGTTCCTTGCATCTTTCCAACGCACTGCAGAGGGACCTCAGACACTTGGTTTGGCAGACATGGGGCAAGGTGAGTCACACGTGCATGGTGCAGTGACTGGGACAGGAGACTGCCAGCTAAATGCAAAAGCACATGGCTGTCCACACAGCTTGCAGAGCAGCATCGGTGCCCGCGATGTTGGGGATTCTCTGACCAGCTTGCATCTGGTGCTAGCGGCGCGCCTGACCTTTGCTGAACCATTTTCAGGGACAGACATTTAAATTTCAATATCACAGAGGGCACACTAGGGCCTGGCTGTCAGTCAGAACAGCTGTAATTAATGTCTGTGGTTCGTGAGGGAAAGCTTTTAGCCGGACTGCTCCCCAGCCACCGCTCTGCTGCTCCACCTGAAGCCCGAGTGCCTGCGGATGGGATTTCCTCCTCTGCCCAGCTCCTACATTTGCTTTTGTGTGGTGGCCGAACCCTGAGCAGTGTGCGTGGATTTATAAGCACCGAAACCTTTGGTGCAGCGACCTTTGCAGCTGAGGAGAGAGCATATTCCTGAAGAGGCTAGAGTTGCTGTACGTGGGGGATGGATGCTCTGCCTTTCCTCAGTTACCCTGAATGCAAGCAGCTGTTGTGACGGGAAGAGCCACCCTATGGAGTAAGTACCTTATAGTGCGTAGAAATATTAGGAGCAGTCTGAGCTGGAATTATACTTGTTTTCATATTTATTTTTTTTCTTTCCCAAAAGAATTCTAAAAGTGGGTTTTAATTCACCTTCACTTAGCCTTTCCTTGGCTTTCACCCTGTAAGAAATTAATATTTCAAGCAATTACAGTCTCTTAGTATAGAAATTCCACATTTCTGTGTTGTTTCTGTAAGCTGTGGTGTAAAAAAAAGAGAAATAGCCAAGAGAAATAGCCACCAGCTCAGTTTGCCTCACTTTCCCTATCAGTGCGCATTATTTCTACCTCTGTGAAAATGTTCCAGTATGAACTTGGTATTGACTGTGCTATGTGATTGACCCAAGCAGGTTGCCTATGGCTTTTGTAGAGGTGCAAATGCTGCTTTCCACATTTATGATGTGCCACTGTAGGGGATTGCACATTTCTGGGTACTCCACAGCTTTAATTTATGTTTCCAGGCTGCTGGATCAGACTGACTAGTTTGCAAGCAGGAATACCTGTTCTTCTTTTTTCTTTTTCTTTTTTTTTTTTTTTCTTTCTCAGAAAGGTGAACTTCAGCACATCTCGCTGATAGCAGCAAGTAGAGACTGTTGAGTAGCGGGTTTTCTACAGTCACGCTTCTCTGATCAGACCATACTTCATTTCCCCAAACCTTTGCTGTGTTACCTAAAATATACATAGTATGTATATACACACATGTTATTTCCTCTGTTCTCATTGCCTTGTCCCCATGTTGCTGCAAGTCAGTAGAAACCCAGGTCTAAGTGTGCATTTCCTGGCATGCCTGTGCCATCAGCTTGGCCTTCCTTCCCAGCGCTTCCCTGAGCTGGCCATGGCTCTGCTCATAACCATCAACACTTTCAGTACTCTATGAGTTCATGAGGCTAAGGAAGAAGCCCTGCTAAGGAAGCTTTTCTTGCAGTTTTTTTCCACTGTTTTAATTCCAGCAACACTTGAGTTACACTGCCATGAGATGAGTCAAAATACTGTTTGCTTGGCTAGTGTTTCAGGACAAAGAGAGGAAAAAAAAAAAAGCAAACCACTATACTCCAGTTTTATGGGCTTTACAAGTTTTTATGAGTGGTTTGGGAGCTACAGAAGAGCTGCAGAAATCTTCTGCAGCCTCCCAAAAGATGAGACATGCACGTTGGATTGAAGCCCGTAGGAGGGAGTGGAGCACCACTGCCTACTTGCAGAAGGCTGTTGTTCTCTGGTCCTCCTGTAAGCCCAGCGTCACTGCTTTAGACACAGGGCACTGTGAAGTGCATTGGAGGTGAGGACTGATAGTACCTCTTCAAGAACAGCCAGCTCAGGCTTCCCTCCATGCCCCTCGGGGGTACTTGTTCTGCTGGTGAAAGCTAGCACAGCTCCTGCATTCATCATCAAGAACATCCTGCATCTTCTTTGGTAACGAGGACCTGATATGTGGCTGAGGTCCTTCAGGGGTGTGTGAAATTCTCCCCCTCCACCATCAAATATCACTGTAATGGATCTAACTAGCAGACCCTATTCTGGCCCAACAGGAGATAAAAGCAGATTCCGAGAACAGAGCAATGGTCACAGTAAGTGTTCTTGTTGGTAAAAGTTTCCAGTCAGGGATCTTGGTGGATGGTAATTGCCTTATGTCATGGTGCCAGAGAATTGAGCTTTCTGTCCATATTTCTACCTTGGCTAATGCAATTCTCTGGAAACTCCCGATAGCCAGCTGATTGCCTAATTCTTTCTTGAATCCTGCTGAGCTCATGGTCTTTATGATACCTTCTGACAGATGGTAATTACATGTTGTGTAAGAACACATGCATGTTCTTACACAACACGAATTTGTTTGCCTTGTATTTGTTTCATGTCTGTTTTCTTTGAACATCTCTTGATCTTGCATTACAGATGCAAGGGATAAATAAAAACACCCATTTGTCTTCTCTGAGTCATCCAGTACTTTGCATCCCACACAGCAAGTGCCCAGGCCAGACACTGTGTATGTGTGTATGTACACCAGCTGTGCGACGCGTGTTGTTTACAAGATGTGATCAACCTTCATTAATTCCTTCAGGAGCCTTGCGTGCAGAAGAGAAAGTGCAGACATGTTAGGAAACTCGGCAAGATGGCAATGCCGTCCTCCCTTCCTAGTATAAAATCCTTGTGCAGAAGAGGGATCACTGATCCTAGATATTGTATAAACAGCAGGGTGTTAGCACCTGAGGAAAAAAAAATACATGTGTGAGATAACCGTCGTGGTTAGTGCTACCCAAGGTAGGTGCTTCAGGTAGTTGTAGGTAACTGTTACTGTCTGTAGCATGCTGTTCATTCCCTTCCTCTTCCAGAGACGACTGTGCATACAGTACAGTGCTGTGTCCAAGAGGGGCTTCAAGTGCTGCATTGTGCTAAGAAATAAGAGCTACGCACTGGTATCAAAAACTAATGAGATTTTTGTGATGGCCCTTCTTTCCTGAAGAATTCCATTCTCTTGTCTCACACCGCTCCTCAAGAAATCATAGAATGCTTTGATTTGGAAGAACTATCTGGTTCCAACTCCACTGTCACACATCAGGCTGCCCGAAGCCCCATCCAAGCTGTCATTGAACACCTCCAGGGATGGGGCATCCACAGCTTCTCTGGGCAGCCTGTGCCAGTGCCTCACCACCCTCTGAGTGAAGAATTTCTTCCTAATATCTAATCTAAATGTAGCATCTTTTAGTTTAAAGCCATTACCCTTTGTTCTATCACTACATGCCCTTGTAAAAAGTCCCTCCCCATCTCTCCTGTAGGCCCCCTTTAGGTACTGGAAGGCCACCATAAGGTCTCCTCCGGGGCCTTCTCTTGCTCCAGGCCGAACAATTCCAACTCCCTCAGCCTGTCTTCATAGGAGAGGTGCTCCAGCCCCTTGATCATCTTCGTGACCCTCCTCTGGACTCATTTGAATATATCCATGTCCTTCCTACACTGGGGGCCCCAGGGCTGAACACAGCACTCCAGGTGGGGTCTCATGAGAGCAGAGCAGAAGGGGAGAATCACCTCCCTCGCCCTGCTGGCCACGCTGCTTTTGATGCAGCCCAGAGTACAGTTGGCTTTCTGGGCTGCAAGCACATTGCCAGCTCACGTTGAGCTTCTCATCAACCAGCACCACCCTCAGGGCTGCTCTCAATCTGTTCTCCACCCAGCCTGTATTGGTGCTTGGGATTGCTCTGACCCAGGTGCAGGACCTTGCACTTGGCCTTGCCGAACCTCAAGAGGTTCACACAGGCCCACCTCTCAAGTCTGCCCAGGTCCCTCTGGATGGCATCCCTTCCCTCCAGCATGTTGACTGCACCACACAGCTTGGTGTCATTGGCAAACTTCAAATCCACGTCTCTCCAGTTTACAGACAAGGATGTCATGTGGGACAGTGTCAAATTCTTTGCACAAGTCCAAGTAGATGATGTCAGTTGCTCTTCCCCTATCTGCCAATGCCATAACCCTATTGTAGAAGGACACCAGATCTGTCAGGCACAATTTGCCCATAGTAAATCACAGTCTGCTGCAGAAATTAACATTGTTCTAGTTACAGGCAAGTGTTTTGTGCCTAAAGAGTGAAGTTGTTGCCCCTGTACTGGTGTACTGACCCTGGCCTTGGATGCCTTGGAGGTAACAACAGAGAATATGAATTTAAGGTAGTAAGAGTGGGGCAGGAGGGACAGTGGGATACTGGTAGTGGTGAGCTGCACTGCTGGAGAGTGGCTGGGATCATGCATGGCCTGATTCTGTCTGTACCACTGTGGTGATAGTGATACTGTGTTTTGTAAAAACATAGATGAGGCTGTGGGTATAATTGCTCACTCCTTGTGTTCTCTCATCTGTCCAGATCCTGGCTAGGATCAGAGAGAGAGCCTCCATAAACAAGGGATTCAGTGGAGGAGCTGCGATTTCTTACCAGTGCTCGTTAGTTCCTTTCTTCATGAGGAATTCAAACCGCATCACCACAATCTTCTGGGTTTCTATAACCTCTTTATATGGCACAATAGTTTCTTGTGGCTGGCAGTGCCGAAAACCATAGGAACGTTAAACAGAGCTGAGCACAGATCCTTTGCCCACCATCTGGGAAGAAGGAAACCTCAGTGCTGCCCAGGTGATTTCCTGCACATCCTGGCCTGCTTCCAGACCACACCAGACTCCAGCACTCCAAGGTAACCGTGGTGTCCTGGCTGGAACACCATGGGACAGAATGTTTGATGCTGGGCAGTAGTTGGCCAGAACTGATGCAGATAGAGGGGGTTTTGAGCAGCAGAGTATGTACTCCTTTTTTTTTTCTTTTCTTTTTTTTTTTTTTTTTTTTTTCATTTTCCAGCTTCTCTTTTTGCCTTTTCAAGTGAGATTTGTTCCTTTTCAGCATGTAGCGATCTCTGCTCAGCCAGGCGTGACATCAGTTGTCCTTGGTAGCTAGTGAGACCACAGGGCAGAATCATCGGGTAGGTTGCCCACAGAGATCACACTCCACATTTCTGCTTCCTGCAAAGAAAAAGTAGAAGAAAGAAGAAGGAAGAAGAAGAAGGAAGCAGGTGAAGGGGAAACCTGGTCCAGACATTGAGACACTGATTAGACCTTGGGCACTAGTTTGGAGAAGTGAAGGCAAGCAAGTGCTGGCTAAGGAAGAAGGTGGGGTTTTGGCTTTGTGATAATGGAGCACTGGAAAGAGAGATCTGTTTTTTTCTCATAATTTTTTAGTATGTGTGGTGGCTGTAAAACCTATGGAGAGTTGCCAAGCTCTGGCTTCTGCAAAATAGGTATATTACTGTGCTCCCTTCCCCAGTCTCTAGCTGGCACCCCCCCAGGTGAAACACAGAGTGCCGGGGACTCAGGCAAGCTTGTTGAACCTGCACGGGCACCCACATGTAGGCTCGCATCGGGGCTGCATGTATTTATTCAGGGAAGGTGGCATTTCCGTCTCCTTTCTGTTGCTCCTCAAAGAGAAAGTAACTGGGAAAGGAAAACACAAGGAGAGCAGACTAATGACACAACTCTATTTTGACAGGATAAGTTTTGACTGTGAAGCTAGAGCTTGCGAGACCTGACCACTGTGGGTATGTTAAAGACCCCTAAGTTAGCTGCACACACATCTCAGTACTTGATTTTACATCTACACCTGGAACCTGCAGGCATCTGACTACTCCTGGTGGTCCCACCATTTTATTCCTGCCTGTAACTTCACCTGAAAACTGGGAAGAGGGGGAAGCTCCAACTTTTTTTGAAAGGATTCATTTTGGTATTGCATGTGGAAGCATAGATCCTGTTGAGGTTGGTACAGGAGAGGAGAAGGCAGAGCATCATAGGTGCTTCGCCTAACGCTTGTTGCAGGAATTGATGGAGGCGGGTTGTGTTAAGCCATCCATCCACCTGGCTCTAATTCTGGGAATGACTGGGAGCTGTTTTACTATGGCATCATCACCTGTTGCACAGCTTCAGGAACCAGAGAGCACACGGTACTTCATCCATGTTCCCTGTCTTGTGTCTGACAAGGGAGAGGGAGGGAGAGGACATTGTGGGGAGACGTACAGAAAAGCTGCCCATTGTCCAGGAAACCTCCTGTCATGGCACTATGTACAATCCTCCCAAATCATCTCACTGGTTTGCAAAAGACCGTGTTGCTTCTGTTCTGAACTGAAGCCTCTCTGTCCTTGTTACGGCATTGCACAACGTTTACAGCAGGTTATGTGCACCCATCAGCTGGCAAATGCCTACCCAAAACTGGGCAGAAATTTCCTTTACTCTGAGGCATTCTGGAACAGCTTATTCTTGGAAGAAAATGCTGGAAGCTGTTCTGCATGAACAGTTCAATGTAGAAAGAAAATAGAGGTTAAACTAATGCTGCACCTGGACCTGGACGTGGACTCTGGTCTAATTTTAGTTCAGGGACAACAATAATGCTGCTTGTACTCAGCTGGTAAGGCAAAAATATATGGAAACAGGATCACTGTGTTTAACTTTCACTGCAGTAATACCTCAGTTGTTAAGATGCTTCACACAAATCATATTGCACACCCTGTTTCATAAAAAAGGGCTGTGGCTGTGCCTTTGCAGTCACAGCTGAGGTTGAATCACACGGCAAAGAACAGGAGAGATGCACGGCCTCCCACTGCTGTCCCTCCTGCCTTCAAAGGCTGTATTATACACTCCCTCCAGTGGATGGAAATATTGTCTTCATCTGTCTTTTTTTCAGGGCAGATTAGCAGTATTTTCAAGAAGGAATCTGGACATAGGGAGGACTTTGGACATATCAGACCCTGCTGCGAAGAGACAGGAAGGAAATCCATTTCCCTCTGCACCTTTCCATAGGCCAACCCTAGTGTCAAAGACGATGAGGATGCCCTGACTGAATTTTAAAACTTTCAGGTTAATTTATTAATTTTTTTATTATTTTTTATTTTTCAAATACAGACAGTTGTTAAACACGCATTCTTTGCAGACTCATGAGAGAGTCTCTTGCCGCACCCAGTGAATTACCTGGATTTACCCAGGAAAATACACTTTCCTCTCTACTCGTTTAGAGGACAGCCATGTTTCTGCCAATGCAGGGGTTGCTGTACCTCAGTTTATGACTCAAATGAAAAAGAGAGGTCTGGAAAATAAACAATAGGAGTCTTATTCCAACACACTTATCTAGCTGGTTATTATCTGAAATCAGAGTTGTTTTATTGCTTTCAGTCAGATAATAAAGGGTAATTAAATATTTGCCTATTATTGTGGCAAAATCTGTCCTTAAATTAATGTGACGATTAAGGAGAAAGGTGGTGCTTATGCTGTAGCCAGACCAGTGCACTCATGTTTTTGTCAGAAGTTGTAATTGCCTCCGATGCATTGTTCCTATTGTAAAATGTCAATATATCTCTGTTTTCTTACAGAATGAGGAGGCATAAGTGTCCCTACAGATGTCCCACAAGAAGGAAGATTCTGATTCTGTGTTTCACGGGGTGGGTGATTGCACTCCTGAAACTCCTCCACGTTGAAAGACACTTTTTTCCATCTAAGGGCATTTATTTGGTTGAGCACTTCTTGAGCACTTCTTCTTATGTTAGAAACAGGTATTCCTATCTTAGAAATCACTTTCAGTATGAAATTAATTGTTCATCTATATATGAACAAGATCCCCAAGAAATTGGCAAGAGTTTAGAGATAAGAAGAAAAGAGATAATTGATTTAGATGATGAAGATATCATAGCAATGACGAATGATTGCCACATTTATCGCATACTTAGGAAATACCACCTAAAACCTGTTTCTCCAGAGGAAGAGAATTTTCCATTAGCCTATTCTTTGGTTGTTCACAAAGATGCAGTAATGGTAGAAAGGCTCATACATTCACTGTACAGTCATCAAAATATATACTGCATCCATTATGACCAAAAAGCAACAAAAAGTTTCAAATCTGCTATGAACAATCTAGCTAAATGTTTCCCCAACATTTTCATTGCTTCAAAACTGGAGACAGTGGACTACGCACATATTTCGAGGCTGCAAGCAGATTTCAATTGTTTGTCTGATCTGATGGACTCTACAGTTCCCTGGAAGTATGTTATTAACTTGTGTGGACAAGATTTCCCTTTGAGGTCAAATTTCCAGTTGGTTGCTGAACTGAAGAAACTCAATGGGGGAAACATGCTGGAAACTGTAAAGCCAAGCAGCAGCAAAAGAGAACGATTTACTTATCGCTATGAACTTATGAAAGTGCCTTATGAATACATGCAGATGCCTGTGAAAACCAACGTTTCCAAGAACCCGCCACCTCATAATATTGAGGTATTTGTAGGCAGTGCCTATTTTGTTTTAAGTCGAGCTTTTATTCAGTACACCCTCAGAAGCTCTCTTGCAAAAGATTTTTTTGATTGGTCACGGGATACCTACTCTCCAGATGAACATTTCTGGGCCACTCTTGTACGTGTTCCTGGGGTGCCTGGGGAAATTTCGAGGTCAGCCCAGGATATCACAGACCTTCAGAGCAAAACTCGTTTGGTGAAATGGAATTATCTTGAAGAACATTTATATCCTCCATGCACTGGTACCCACCTTCGCAGTGTCTGTATCTACGGGGCTGCAGAATTACGATGGCTTATGAATTATGGGCATTGGTTTGCCAATAAGTTTGACTCCAAAGTAGACCCCGTCCTGATAAAATGTTTGGCAGAAAAACTGGCAGAGCAACAGAAAGAGTGGGTTTATTTGTCCTCTGACAAATATTTTCTGCGTATAAGTTATGTGAATGCCTCACTATAGCAGTACCATTCTCCCTGCTGTCAGTATTGTGTACTGCTGCAGCATGGGGCCTGGAGTTCTGCCCTGACCTGCTGCAGGAGGCTGGCAGGAGAAGTGCTCCTTCTGCATATGGTCCAGGGCTCTGGGAGACGTGTGCCTGGCCACCTATTTATGAAAAGTCATGTCTCCCTGGTTAACCATTTTGTAACTTGCTACAACGATCCTGTTACTGTTCTTCAAGGTGATTCTGGAAGGGTAAGGTTTGCTTTTGGAGACTCTGGCACTATCCTAATGGAATACTCCAGAAATATTTTACATTGTGTTTGCGTCTTTCTTAAGGAACCCCGCCATGCCTGTTTGCCTTTCCCCTTTTCCTTCACTTTTGTTTTTCATTAAGGTGTGAATCAAAGACCTCTATATCTGCTACCTCAGGAAAACTGGAAGTGCCCAACTCACAGACAAGGCCAAGAGAACAACGCGACGCCACATGAGCTATGCGGCCTCCCTGGCCAGCCTGAAGCCCCAAATTCCCCTTCTGCGGGAGCGAGCAGAGATCTCTGTAACGTGAATGTGGCCGGATGGCACAAGGAGGAGAAATCCTTGGGCACCACATTGCACGTAGCATTTCTTCCTTCTCCCAGCTCATCTGCACGTTGTCTTTCTTTCTGTGGAGTGCGTGTTCAGGGGCTGTGCCATGCATGTGGAGTGGATGGTGGTGGATTGAAAACAACCTCTGTGAACGTGCATGAATAATGCACTACTCTTCTTCAAGGGTAGCAAGGGTTTGTCCTAATGGCAGCCCCTAAAAGTAGATACCCATGCCAAAAGATGTCTGCCTTCATATCTATCCCTGCCAATAGAAATACCCTCCTGTGAAATCCCAGTCTTTTTGGGACAGTATTTTTACATGTGGTGGATAACAACTGCTATTTCTAATTAACACTTAGCAGTGTGGTGCTATTAGGAAACACAAAACACGCTACATCCAGCAGCAATCATCAGAACGGCCATGCTGCAGAAATGAAGGCCCTGTGTAGAAGTGGCTGTTTGTGCAAGTCTTACAGCCTCACACTGCCACGACCCCAGGCTGACGTGTCCCTGCTTTAGAGCAGTTCAGAGTTACAGCAGCTGTACTCCAGGCCACCCATGCTTCCCAAGGCCCATGTCAGGCCTGCTGGTAGCAAAGGGGTTGGGTGGCTTCCTCT
Source organism: Anser anser (assembly GCF_964211835.1). Lineage (NCBI taxonomy): Eukaryota > Metazoa > Chordata > Aves > Anseriformes > Anatidae > Anser > Anser anser. The sequence continues at coordinate 61,552,321 of NC_139723.1, read as the reverse complement.
CAGCTGGGCCGCCACACCACAGGCTGAGGGAAACCTTGGTCAGTGCAGGACTCTTGTGGCTAAGAAATGCCCGTTGGCATTTTGGGGGATTCTCTGCAATGTTGCTGTGCCACCAGCTCCGTTTTGGTGGTTCCAGAGGACTCCGCAGTCTAGCTTTCTCTGTGTTACTGTCCCATTTCTATGCACCTGGCTCTTATGAGAGGCACCCTCTCATGGGTGGCTTCAGGATATCTGGTTTTACTGACCCACAAGCTGCCACAATAATCATCATGCCCTGCATCCACGAGAAAACTTTGTTTCTTCTTTGAGTTGAAGGGACCAAGTCATTCCTTGGTCTGGGATTTTGTTTCTAAGTGCAATCCTGGTCAGCTTGTTTGTGGCTTGAGGATGGGTTTGAGTCAATAGTTGTGGGCCTTTTCCCCCATTTGTGACACTGATTTCCTACAAGTCCTCAGACAAGTCATCTGATTTTTCTGTTCCAGCTGTAAAATGGGAACAACAATGCTCTACTACCTTGTTAAGCACTTACAAATGTATGGATGATGTCTGTGGTAGGTTGTTTGCACAATAGTAATTGCTGATCAAAACCATTTAGGAAGTTTGTGTGTGTGCAGGTCAAGTATCTCTTTGATGTACTGTTTCTCAAATAAATGGGGATTATTTTTAAAGTGTGTGTTTGCTATTTTGGTGATTTGCCATGTCTGCCTAGAGCTGTTCTGACTTGACTGGAGTTATAGAAATTTTGTAGAATATGAGATATTGGCAGTATGTACAGATTCATATATCAGTTTATATATATATAAATGTAGAGAATTCCACATGGAAAAAGGTTAATAAAAGAGGATGTTAGGATGCCAGAAGAACAGGTCTTAGCCTTCTATACACATACATTTATGTTTAATGATATATATATATTTTTTATTTAGTTAAACTGATTTTTTATTTACATGTATGTACATACACGTATCCCAATTTGTATTTGAGTGGTTTGCTCTGTCATAAGTTGATAAGCCAAACTGACCAGCATGTTAAACTTAGCTGAAGTAAATAATTTTAACCAATGTGCAACTTTGCACTACTTTTACTGAATTGGGTTGAGTGATATCTTTAATATAACCAGTCTGAAATAAGGCAGTGTGTGCTTCGCAGCTAATAAAGAAGTGGATGACACAGTATAAGGCAGCATCATCCAATACAGTGGTATGTTTGATAGCTGAAAAGGTACAAGTTTGCATAGTTGCAACTTCATGAAATGCAAATTTTCTACTGAATTATAAAGATGCCTGTTTTCTGAAGGCGACTTTAAAGGCCAACCAAGCCTGTAGAAAGGCAGTTCTCAAAATCACAGGATCGTTCAGGCTCGAAAATCATCTAATGCAGCCTCTGGCACAACATGTCCCAGTGTTTCCAGGTTCAAAAATTGACAAAATATAAGTTTCTTAACTTTTGAAAAATATTATCTAGTTTTTGTTGTTGGTGGTTTTGTTTTGTTTTGTTGTGTTTTGTTTTGTTGTGTTTTGTTTGACATTGCTTTTAGCAAGGTAGATACCGTGTTGATGCCTCTGTCTTTGTTTTGTTCAGGATGTCCCACACTGTCTTTCTTCCACTCATCCTGCCCAGTGCTGGTCACATGGAGCACCTGGACTATCAGTTAACCTGATTTTCCTGTGCAGCAAGGATATATATGCAGGGCGCTAGTGTTGCTCCTCGCTGTCAGTACAGATCCAGCCCACTATTTTTATTTAGTGTCTGGAAACAGTAAAGATGCTAAATGTGTCCTAAAATGAAAAAGTTGAGGGGACAAGAAAAAGAACTAATGCACTGTGGGGACAACATTTGTACAACTTCTCTCACTAATGAATTTATTAGGCTGGACATGGAATCAGGAAGATAATATATACAAACATAAATGCCTCACTACATGTTTTCTTTGATGTTGGAATAAAAGGATTGGAAAGGAAACACTAGAAACTAGACACCCAACCTATAACTGTAATTAAAATACACTTGGTCTGTTAAGCATTTCTTTGACTGCTGTGTCACTACCATGACATTGGAATCAGAATGTATAAACATGAGAAAAACATTTTTGGGTTAGCAAATATGGAGTTTAAGTGTCAGATAAATGCATCTTTACAGCATGACCTCAATTTTTATTTCAGGTATAACATCTGTGTGTATTTGATATTTTTATAGAACGTGCTTATTTCTTGGTGTGGTAGTTTCCATTTACACAGAAATCCTATTGCAGAACAATGTGATCCATTAGTAATGTGGTGTAAATCTTCACTGGAAGTACCCCAGCACTGTTCGGTCTTTCAAGCCAACAGTTGAGTGCTATTCTGATCCTTTTTTTCAAGACTACCAGACTCCTGGAGTTTTCTATGGCTAAAGTACACTAATCCTTAGAGCAGCAATCCTCATTAGAAAGGGGAGAAAGGAAAAGCCATGACACCTTGGACTGGAAATTTTCTCAACTGAGACAGAAAGGAGTCAGAAGGTGTATTGAAAAGGGAGACAGGGAAAATACGTCTTTTTGCTACAGAGCTGCCACATAGATGTCTTAGCAGAGATTTGCTTAAGTGGAAATGCTTGCCTATAGCATGGTTTCTGCTGCCATCTCTGATCAAGGCATGAAAGACTTGCATTAGTATATTTTGAAAATGAAGGTAATTTAGGAGAAAATGCCCAGAGCTTGTATCAACTTCTATTCTTGTAAGACGTGTGCTTTGAAAAATCTTGAAAGTTTACTGCAGCTTGACTAGATTTTAACAAAATTACTCAGAATATTGTGGTATTTCATCAGAAAGGGCTGAAGAAAGAGCCTGCGATTTTTTTTGTTCAAGGCAGGTCAGTGGTTTTTAATGATGTTTTCTGCATTATCTGTAGAAATCAATTTAAACAATGTGCTAATGCAAAAAATTTGTGATGGACTTCAACCTTGCATCTCAAGTGTTTGCTATAACAATTTTGAGTTTATTTAAAAGCCTCTTCCCTGGGCTACTATTAGAGACTTCATTGTGATTTAATTAAAAACAGCAGCTTTTCTATTGCTGAGCCTTTTTTCACTGCCTGAGTTTGTTCTCTCAGACTGAAAAGATGGCAAGTCCAAGCTTTACCTGGGGCAATGAGAAGGAAACTAGAGAGTACAATGAGATGCGGCAGGTGGCATTATTACCACCACAGCTGGGAAGTGAGAACAATTGCATCATAGACCATAAAGGTTCAAATCACCATTTATTCACAAACATGACAGGAACTGGAAATCATACAGTTGGAATGTCTACCTGCAAATATTTTAGCACTAAATTGCTAGTAGGTTTAGGAACTTAGGACACACACCTCCCTCCTCAGTACAAGAAAGACCTGGACGTACTGGAGAGAGTCCAGCATAGGGCTGCCAAGATCATGAAGGGACTGGAGCACCTCTCCTGCGAGGATGGGAAGAGAGCTGGGACTGTTCAGCCTGGAGAAGAGAAGGCCCAGGGAGATCTTATCCATGTCTACAAACACTTGAAGGGATGGTGCAAAAAATATATGGCGCCCAGTGGCAGGACAAGAGACAATGGTCACAAACTGAAATGCAGGAGGTTCCCTCTGAATATCAGGAGGCACTGTACTGTGTGGGTGATGGAGTACTGGCACAGCTTGTAGAGTCTCCATCCTTGGAGATCTTCAAAAGCCACCAGGACATGATCCTGGACAACCTGCTCTGGGTGTCCCTGCTTGAGCAGGGGAGTTGGAACAGATGGCCTCCAGAGGTCCTCTGCCAGTCATCTATTCTGTGACTCTGTGATTCTGTGAAAAACATAGGCAGGTCTAATTTTTTTCTCTGATACATGGAAAAATTTGCTGTAGACAAAGAATTGTAAGACTATTCATTTAGCAGAAAAGTAGAAGCCATCATCCTGAAAGAGGTTTAAATGGCAGAATTGATGGCATCATGTTTTTATTTTCTACAAGAGATATTATACTTGCTTTTGTTTCCTACAGTATTTCCTTGCTGATTAATAATGCAACCCTAGGTCCTTTGTGGCCTTAAGACAAGCATATCAATTAGTTTTTGCTTCTCATTTATTCTAATTTTCTTTGGAGTCCAGAACTTGCTTTCTGTCCAACAACAGGTCTAAGGGCTCTCAATAAAATCAACATGTGGCATGGCTGAATTTCCATTTAGTGGGCTTTGGCAGGATATATGCATGTGTTCAGCTACTCTGGGTCTGACCTGGTACAACACTTAGGAGCTTCCATCACCAGGAGATTGCCCAAATTTTATTCTGCTTGTCTTTCAAGAAAAAGTAATCCGTTATTCATATGCCAAACAACCTCTTTCTCTTGCCCCCGAATTCTGCTTAGTACAGGCAGAGCTACACGTAAGAAAACTGTGTCAAGAAGGTGCATCCAAAGGAGTATGATTATGTACATCATCAGAAAAGGAGGAAAAACAGTTGGTTTAAAAAATTTGTTCCAAGTTATTGAAGAAATGGATGATGCTGGGACTGGACAAGGATAAAATACATGCAGCTGCATTACGTGCAGTTAGTTGGAGACTTACTTCTCTGACTGCTATATTTCTACTAATGTTTTCAAAAAGCATTCTTATTTCCAAGCTTTTGCTTGACTGGGATATAAATACCAGCACTTGATAAAGCTTCATCCCTCTTCTTCGCAGAACAGAGATGTTCTGCAAAACCATGAGCATATTTAGATGGTTTATTTCTTTGCTAGGGCCTTCAATTCCAGCCTTGCTATATGGCGGAGGAAAATAACTAGAGAATTAAATAGAAAAGCCTCTGGCCATCTGCACACAAGAGGTCAGACAACACACCTTCCCAAGGATGGGGCTGCCTCAACAAACCAGGCTGGAGCAGGAGTCAGCCCGCTCAGACAGTGGAGGAAACACTGCCTCTCTTTCAATTCCTTAGAGCATATCAGCATTATAATTTTCAAAATCAGTCAGCTAATTGTATTACCTATGTGCTATTCATTGGCTGAAGTTTGTAATCCTGGAATTCTCCCTCACGGCTTTCTTAAATGAAGATTTACTTAAAATCTCTGTACATACATTTTGTGAATAGACACAGTAGGTCATCCTGTCCTCATTTGAAACCAAGTTTGTGGAGCTGCTGAATCCAGCCCTGTGTGATTAAAATTGTTTCACAACAAACCGGACCCAAAGCCTTTCTACAAGTGTATTTGTTCTCGTTTTCTGTCTGCTGGGTAAAAGCTCCTGAAGAATCTTTGTGGTATATTTTCTATTGAGCCTGTTGTTGTGATCAACCAATTGATCATGTTCTTCCTTTTTGTGATTTCTGTGGAAACACAAATCCATGTGTGTCTCCTTGTTCATCGGTGCAGTTGACCCTGCTGATGCAGATGAACAGTGTGTTGAATGTTTAATAAAAAATGAGTTATGGATGAGTGACTTGACCAGATAAAAGTGAAACAACACCTAAAGTGAAGGGAAGGCAGCCAAAAAGAAGTTATGTCAGTGCTTCTGATAGATGGAGATACCTGTATTACTTTCTCTCTCTCCCTTTTTTTTTTTTTTTTCTTTTTACCCCTAGGCAAAAAGCAACTTGACCTTGGGCCATAAATGCAGAAAGTGAACAAATCAGCTACTACAACATTGCTTAATCTAGCAGACAGAAATTTAGTGAAGGTCCAGGGGCTGGAACACAATGCTAGACATTAGCAATAAAATTCAAATTATGATTCTTTTTCAGCAAGGGAATTTGGCTTTGGAACAAATTACTGAGGAGCATGTTTGATATGGTGTAATTTGGAGATATTGCTAGTTAAATAGTAATACTTACTTGAAGGCTTGAAGTAGGAATTACTCCAATTTTTCATGGTCTATACTGTGCAGCAGGCAGGTTTCATTCAATCAGACCTACAGATAAAGTCATAGAACCAACTTAATAAAAAGCACAGCTAAATTCAAGTGGGAGTATGAATTGCTCATATTGACCATTGCAAACATAAAGGGCCCTCGCATTGATTAACACCAGTGATGACGACCTACATGTAAAAATGGCTATCTTTAATTATTCTTCTTTTGTTGAAGCACCTGAAGACCCTACTCGTAGGAGCAGTTACACCTATTTAACACGGTTTATCTTTATGCAGTTTATTCTTGTTAGGAAGGAGGACAGGCAGTGGAGGGGAAGGTCATGTGTACGCCACAGATAGAAAGAGCTTCATCAGTAAGAAGTCATCAGCCTAATCAAAGATGTTATGCTGTCACATTGCACCGGCTCAGAGCCCTAGCATACAAGTTTACAAGCAAAGTTAATGGTCAGTGATGCAAACCCATCCTAAAAGTCAAGATGAAGATTTTAGTGGGACGTGCATTACTGAAAAACATCTGCAAGTGGAGGTTAATGAGAGGTGCCAGTGCTGCATGGTTGCACCATGAATGCTCCTTGGTGTACAGCAACTGCTGCTTCTCCCAGCTGACTCGTATGTCAGACTTCACAGTGTTTATCCTTGCTGCTCCTTGCCTCCACTGGAGTCCCATTCCTGCCACCAGGCTAATCTAAAAAAATTACAGAAAGGGGCTTCCTGAAAGGATTTCTGAGAAGCCTAATTCTTGACAGTCATGAAACAGTATTTTCTGTTCCCCAAATGAGAGGTCTCCAGTCTCCTTGCAGCTCCTGAGACAGGCATATTTTCTGCAGACAGACAGTTTTCTCCTTGTTTTCCAATGTCAAGAAAGGCCTCTACAGCAAATCAGTGTTACACTTCTTCTAAAAATCTGAAATATTTAACGACTCTTTTATTATTATTATTATTGTTTTGTTTGTTTTATTAAAGCAACAGGAATGCTCATCAGTAGACCACGATCCTGCAGCTGCATTGGGCTGAACAACTTGGGAAAGAACTACATAACCCTACATTTATGAAATGTTTGTTTCATAATTAAACAGGCAAAAAGGAAACAACAACAACCAGTTTTTAGATGCTGTTCTGGGAGCAGGGCTACTTTATGAAGACAACAGTATCTTCCGGGGCTGGTGGCAGAGCTGGAGGGCCAGGAGCTGGAGAGGGGTTATGGTAGGGAGGTCAGGAGGGACACGTACCCTGGGCACAGCCCTGACAGACCCAAACAGTGGGAGCTGGGAGGCCTTGGCTGGGAGGAGAGGAGGGCTGGAGAGGCCAGCTGGGGAGGCGGGGTGTAGCGAGGGACATGTGGGACTGCTGATATTGCAGGGTGAAAAGCGAGGGAAGGGGAGAGGTGGTGGGGAGCAGCTTGGGAATTACAGATAAGATCTGAAGGGCTAGAAGGCTTTCTTTTTTCATTACGCATTTTGTTGTTTCAGTTTCTGCCAGTATTTTTCCATTATAACTTCTATTGCTTTGAAAAGTTCATGTTATCTAGGATAATCTCCAATTTAAGATCTCAGCCAGTGCAATAATCACATGCCTGAGGCCTTCTCTCCTTCCTAGATATGTATGTAAAGAAATAGCAATGTCTGAGGGCCCAAATATAGCCAAAATTGTGCAATTTTGTGTATGAAGACTTCATGATGTTTATGAGCCACTCTCGAAGCAGTATTGCTTTCGTTGTTGTCCCATCCCATATCCAAACAAAGAAGTAAATTCATGCAGTTCTGTGTTTTGGATACTGCAAGCAACCAGGATTGAGACCGAAATGTGAGTGATAACCATGACAAAGAAGAGACAAGGCATCAGAGATGTACAATATCTCTGGAAAAGAACTCTAAAGGTATGCAAAAGTGAATTTTGTCTGGGTTCTGTTATGACAAAGACATTTAAATAATGACAGTTGGATTTAATTACATTTTGATTTGAAGCAAAGCTCTGAGCTTGATATTGAATTACTATGAGGCTTTGTGTGAGTTACTAGTAAACTTGTCAGAAAACATCTGCTGAAACTGCTTTTCTACAGAATACTGGACTTTTGATTAAGTTATTTGTTCTGCAACCATATTTACTTTCCTTTGGGGGGAAAAAAAAAAAAAAAACCAACTTCTTCTTGTTGACTGAATATGAAATACTTTCAGATTAAACATTTTCCTAATTTTTCAGTGAGGATACTTCTAGTCACTGTAATATATAGCATACTATTGGAAGTGGTTAGTTAATGTTTGCAAAATGTTTAGAAGGACAGAAGTGCTAATGAAAGTTATGCAAACAAGTCTCAAGGCAGAGTTTCATCAAATGCTAGTAACTTGATGGCATATATAAAGTCTTCAAATAACTTCCAAAATATATTCTTTCTTCTGCTGTCTCTTCTTCTGATCTTTCCCTTCATGCTTGTCTTCTGTGGCACTCTTTTCTGCATCTGCACCTAGGTAAGTTCTGCTTTGGAGCCTGTCTGTAACAACACTTGACCCTGTAAAATCAACGATGAATGAATTACTCAGATGTGTACTGCCTTTGATGGATAGAAGGAAAACCCCCTTGTCGTAGTCTTTAAACCTGTGGTCTAAGATGAATAAGAAAGCAATATAAATAGGAGCTAAGAGTTTGGACTTAACCACCCATCCAGCATGCACCGAACTGGAGTGTTCAGGGCACGTACTGAAATTCTGAGACTTGATGTCAGTTTTAGTATGAAACGTTTACATGATTCTTGTGGAGTAAGCTAGCAACAAATGATAAACAAGCATATTTCTAGTAGGAAGTAAGCTGCTGGTAAACAATTTTTAAGTCTGTATATGCGTGCATTTGTCCTTATTACCTCTGCCATAAGTAAATATTTGACTCACTGCTTGGCACATAGCTCTTCAATATGTAAGAATATGTATGGTGCATGATACAGCAGTTACCAATATGATACTTGCTTCTGGATGCAGAAAGTTGGTTTTGGTTCAATAATTTATAAAAATGAAATCATGCTTCCTCCATCAGCTTTGCAAATATCTGCAGCCCAGATAGGTCACTCTGAGAATCCTTCTCTGATTGCTTTATACCAACTTCCTCCCACAGTATTAAAGTAAAAAAACCTCTGATCAGTATGTTCATATGGTTAATATAGACGGGTATAAATAGATGGATATGGAAATCCCTCTGTATGTGCGCATCTGTGTGTGCACAGATCCTGATTAGGGGCTTTCTGTCCTTATTTGACCTGTCTATTGTTTATTTTGTGCTTTCCTTTCTAGCATACATAATTGTCATGCAACCACCAAGAAACCCACAGAGCAGTTCTTGTGCTGCTTGTGAGCACAGAGTGGCTGAATAGCAGACTTTACGAAGACTGAGCTTGGTTATAATAAACATTATTTTATGCTTCAGAATCTGGGGCCAGCAGGACTGGTGAACATGAGGTCAGTCAGGGAATGCAAGTAAGATAGCAAATGCATTAAAGCCTGCTACAGCTGTTTACACTGCACAGGCAGATCCTAGCAACTGTATTTAGACAACTAATGAAATTATAGCCAAAGTAATTTCCTAATGGTGATTTGCTCATCTTTTCATCAATTTACTTTCAGCTTACTCATCTGCACTTATACACATTAGCTGTGTTCTTATAACCTAAAAGGTACAAATCCTTTTCCTCATCCAAGGATCTGCTCACTGATTGAGGAACCCATTCTGCACCTGTCCAAGGATCTGCTCACTGACTGAGGAACCCATTCTGCACCTCTGCAGATGCATGCTGTAATGACAGGGAGGTTGTTGCTCTTCTGCTGACAAACCAGCTATGACTTATATTTCTTTAGACCTTCCTTCCCTTAGGGGCCAGTAGTAAAAGAGGTATGTATTACAAAAAGGCATGGGGAAGAGCACTTGAAATTCCTGCATTTGTCCGACACATTTGGAGGAGCTGAACCATTATTATGTCCATTAACTGTTGTAATGGAAAGTGTTTGCTTCTGAAATACAGTCTTTTCCAGAGTAAAGAAAAGAGATGTTTTGTAGTCCACTGGAACAAAGAAGAGCTATTTGGGATAGATAATAATTTAGAGAAGTGACAACTCTGTAGTTTAGAGCTTGTTGGGAAAAAAAAAAAAAAAAAAAGACAGTGCCCAAAGAAACTCAGTGCTGGTACCACAGCACAGAGGTAAAAGGCTTTTTACAGAGCAAGGGTTTCTGAGCCATCCTGATTTGTTATGCTAAAGCAATCCCCTCAGACCAAAGCTTACTCTCCCTTTCCCTATGGGTTATGTGTCTATATGCTGGTAAAGTCCCATTTGGGGAATACCATGACTGTGGGACTCCAGGATAAGAGCTATCTTTTAATTCCAACCTTTTCATGAGGCTAGTAGTTAGCAGAAGATAGCATAGGAATTAATGTATGCTAGTCATCAGTGGCAGAACAGATTAAGAGTTTAAAGAGTAGCTCAGCACATATGAATAAACCTTACAGGGAACCTAGATTGATTTAATGATAGGCTAATAAATGACGACCAAAAAATATTAGAGGTGAATGATAGATCTGAGCCTGGGCTTTCCACAAGTGGTAGGAAGCAGAAGCATAAGTACCAGGTTCCCAGGAAGCACAATTTTTATCTTACTAAGATGATGTGATCATATGCATTTACCTGATATAGAATAATATATATTATTAATTAAGATAATAATAACTGGTATGGCACCATAATTGTATTCCTCTGTCTTTGAATATAAAGGTCCATGTTTACACACACTCAAACCTTTGTTGAAGCTTAGATAGATATAGTAAAACTTCTGTCCTAAAGGGAATTTCTGCAGTGTTTCTTTGTTATAATTTTTGCTCTTGATTTTAGGGATCTATATTCCGTCTTTTTTACATTTGCTGGTATTTTCATTCTGTTTACACATAACCATTAGCATATGTTTCCTACCACTGTAGCAGACTGATTTGTTGTGTCATATCCATGTTGGAATAGATTACTTGAGCTCTTGTGATTTTCCAGCTGACATCTGTGTGCAGCACTGTTTTTTCTCATGTACCAAATGATGTGCCTAGAAATCTTGGATGAGAAGATAGTGATCCCTTTCAAGACAATATAATATGTATCTTACTGAATGGATTTTTTTTAATTGCTGAATAAAATGTGTCTTGTCATGATGGTTTTACTCTGCTGGGTAGCCAAACTCCACCACAACTGCTCTCTCACTCCTCCTCCTCAAAAGAAGAGGGGGAGAAAAGTGTATGATGGAAAGTAAAAAAAAAAAGGCTCATGTGTTGAGCCTTTAATTTAATTTCAGATAATTTAATTAAAGGGAAAGGAAGGAGGGAAAAACAAGTAAAGGCTGCATGGAAACAAAGAAGGAAGGAAAAAAAAATTATTCTCTACTTCCCATCATCAAGCATGTTTGGCCAAGTCCTGGGAAGCATGTCCTCAATATGCATCGCGACTGTCCAGGAGGACAGACATCTTCATAACACAAGCCCCCTCACTCCTTCTCCTGTTATCAGTTATCTCTCCAATGTTTCACCAAGACTCATGAAAACTGTTATTTTAAGAGAGCATTTCTGCCATCATGTCAGGAGACCGGCTACATCTGAAGAGTGAATGTTTCCTGGCATGGTGTACCTTTACCAAAAAATAGGAAACATCAAGTTTTCCACATCCACCTGCAGATGTCTGATCATCTTTTCCTACTCCAGAAATGTAGAGAAAGTGATGTGAATTCAAAAGTTACCTTGAGTCTGGGTAAAATTCACTCAGAGGGACTGGTAGCACAGAATCACAGAATGGTTAAGTTTGGAAGGGACCTCTGGAGATCATTCGGTCCAATCCCTTGACTCAAGCAGGATGACCTAGAGCACGTTGCACAGGATCACATCCAGGTGGGTTTTGAGTCGCCAGAGGTCACTCCACATCCTCTCTGGGACCTGTTCTCATGCTCTGTCACCCTCACAGTAAAGAAGCATTTTCTCATGTTCAAATGGAGCTTTCTGTGTTTCAGTTGGTGCCCATTGCTTCTTATCTTATGGCTGGGTACCACCAAAAAGAGTCCAGCCCCATTGTCTTGATGCCCTCCCTTAAGATATTTCTATACATTGATTAGCTTCCCTCTCAGCCTTATCTTCTCCAGGCTGAACAGGCCCAACTCTCCCCACCTCTCCTCATGAGAGAGGTGATCCCTTCCCCTAGTCATCTTCGTAGCCCTCCGCAGGACTGTCTCCAGGAGCTCCATGTCCCTCTTACACTGGGGAGCCCAGAACTGGACACAGTACTCCAGGTGAGTTCTCACAAGGGCTGAGAAGAGGGGGAGGATCACCTCCCTTGACCTGCTGGGAATGCTCTTCCTAACGCACCCCAGGATACATTGGCCTTCTTGGCCACAAGGGCACAGTGCTGGCTCATGGTCAGCCTGCTGCCCACCTGGACTCCCAGGTCTCTCTCTGCAGAGCTGCTCTCCAGTGGGTCAGCCCCCAGCCTGTACTGGTGCCTGGGGTTATTCCTCCCTAGGTGCAGGACCCTGCACTTGCCCTTGTTGAACTTCATGAGGTTCCTCTCGGCCCAGCTCTCTGGCCTGTCCAGGTCTCTCTGAATGGCAGCACAGCCCTCTGGTGTACCACACCTCACAGTTTTGTGTCATCACCAAACATGCTGAGGATGCACTCTGTCCCTTCATCCAGGCCACTGATGAGTGAGTTGAACAGGTCTGGACCCAGTACTGACCCCCCTAGGGACACCGCTGGCTACAGGCCTCCAACCAGACTGCGCCGCTGATCACAGCCCTCTGAGCTCTGCCATCCAGGCAGTTCTCAATCCACCTCACTGCCCACTCCCCTAACACACAATTCCCAATCTTACCTATGAGTATGTTGTGAGAGACAGTGTCAAAAGCCTTGCTGAAGTCAAGGCAGACAACAGCCACCGCTCTCCCCTCATCTACCCAGCCAGTCATTCTGTCATAGAAGGCTCTCAGATTGGTTAAGCACGATTTGCCCTTGGGGAATGCATGCTGACTACTCCCGATCACCTTCTTTTTCTCCACATGATTAGAGAAGACCTCCAGGATGAGCTGTTCCATCACCTGTCCAGGGATGAAGGTGAGGCTGACTGGCCTGTAGTTTCCTGAGTCCTCCTTCTTGCCCTTTTTGAAGGCTGGCATGACATTGGCTTTCTTCCAGACCTCAGGCACCTCCCCTGTTTTCCACAGCCTTTCAAAGCTGTTGGGTAGTGGCATAACGATAACATCTGCCAGCTCCCTCAGCGCTCGTGAGTGCGTCCCCTCCAGGCCCATGGATTTGCGGCTATGGTGTTTGCCTAAATGATCTCTAACCCGATCCTCCCCAGCCAAGAAAAAGTCTGCCTTTCTCCAGAGTTTCCCTCATGTCCCAGGGGTCTGGGATTGCTCAGGGCTGGCCTTAGCAGTAAAGACTGAAGCAAAGAAGGCATCTGGTAACTCTGCCTTCTCTGTATCCTATGTCACAAGGGCACCCTTCCGTTCAGCAACAGGCCCACATTTTCCCTAGTTCTCTTCTTGTTGCCAATGTATGGTAACAGCCAAAGAGTATGTTCCCAGCAAGGCAACACATCTTTAAACTGTCAAAGTACTTACACTGACAAATTACATTTTATTACTATTTAATAAAGAACACAAGCAAAATAGTAAATAGTACTTGATAAGTTATTTTATTGATCAAATGATTTTATTTTCTATCCTTTTATTGCTTATTATTTCTGTTTTATTTTCTATTTTAATTTATCCATTGTATTAATGTCTCTGGAAGTATGTACTGCTTTCCAGCCAGCCACCCTGAGAATGTGCTCCCTAGACAGAATGTGTTCATGAAGTTCACACGGGCCCACCTCTCAAGCCTGTCCAGGTGCTGCTGGATGGAATCCCATCCCTCCAGCATGTTGACTGCACCACACTGCTTGGTGACATCGGCAAACTTGCTGAAGGTGCACTCAGTTATAGCTACATGCCAAAAACACCCAGTAAAAAAAAAAACAAACAGAAGATTCACCATGGATTTTATTTTTATTTTTTTCTTTATTTGTAGAATTATGCCAGTTCTTATGTAGAAACTTCCAGCTTATTATATTCTTGTATTTATTTAATGTTTAAAAAAAATAATAGTCAAGTGGCTGGACTTGCCCCAAACCTGTCACCTTCACTTTCCCAACCAGAAAGACAGCACATCTTTAAACTGTGAAACTACTTATATGGACAAATTTCATTTCATTACTATTTAATGAATAACATGAACAAAATATTAAATAGTATTTGATTTTTTACTTTATTGATCAAATGTTTTTATTTAATATCATAGTTATTATTTTTATTGTTTTATTTTATATTTTTTATTATATTTATTTATTCACTGTGTTCATCTACATTAAAGTATTTATTGCTCCTTAGCCAGCCAGCCAGAGAGTCTGCTCCCCAGCCAGCCAGCCAGAGAATGTGCTCCCTGGCCAGTCATCCAGAGAGTTATTTAAATTATCCCTATTTCCCAGTACTATGGGCACACAAAGAGTCAAGTACCTGGGGTCCTGGCCACTTGTTACCCTGGTGCAGTCAGCACAGCGGTGCCTTGATGTACCAGGAGGCGATGGAGCACTTCCTCATGCGGATTCAGCACTCACAGGATCCAGTAGGGCCACATCGTCCCACCACACCTGCAGCACATCACCACCGTGTCCCCCTGTGGCAGGAAGCAAAGGCAGTGCTTTCAGACCCCTTGGCACCCTCTACTCCTCCCCAGCACCCCTGCAGCACCCCCACTGCCCTCATCCACTCCATCCACATCCCTCCTCTCCTCCCCCCGCCATGAGCACCCCTTATATATGGAGGAGCAGTCCCACCCACTATTGTGAACGAGACAATGGCAAAATGGCTCACAGTCCCTCTGCGGCCAATCCAGCTGACAAGCGCCATGTCACAGGGGCCCCAAGGGTTGTAGAACCCAGCGCCCACTGCCGCTCTCTACCACAGCAGTATTTCCTACCATTCACATAGTGTTTTTGATGAAAGTAAATCTTCACAAGCATCTTCTTGTCCAAAAAGAGAAAGTGCACCACCAAACATTAAATTAACTTAAATTAAAGAGCCAGCATTCATATCATTACTACTGCCATCACGTTAATTTCAGGACAGATGCATATGCACAGAAGCAAACAGCATAGGTGTTCTGTGTCAGGAAGGAAGGATGTGCTGGAAGTCACAAAGACAGTTGAGATGTTGTCCTGTAGAGAAAATGAATGAGCTGTTCGAAGTGTGCTATCTTGGCAGCCAAGCAAATGCTGTGGTTTAACCTGGCAGGCAGCTAATGGCTGGCACACAGCCATTTGCTCACTCTCCACCGCCCCCATTAGACTGGGGGGAGAACCAAAAAAAGGGTTAAAAAAACTCATGGGTTGGGATGAAGATAGTTTAATATGGCAGAAAACAAGGGACAATAACAACAACAGTAATAATAATGATAAAGATATATACGAAGCCAGTGATGCACAACCTTATAAAGTTCAACAAGGGAAGCTCAGGGTCCTGCACTCCAAGAACCAGTACAGGTTGGGGGCTGACCTGCTGGAGAGCAGCTCTGCAGAGGGAGACCTGGGAGTCCTGGTGGGCAGCAGGCTGACCATGAGCCAGCAATGTGCCCTTGTGGCCAACGTATCCTGGGGTGCATTTGGAAGCGTGTTGCCAGCAGGCCGAGGGAAGTGATCTTCCTGTTCTACTCAGCCCTGGTGAGGCCACACCTGGAGTATTGTGTCCAGTTCTGGGCTTCTCAGAACAAGAGGGACATGGAGCTACTGGAGCGAATTCAGATGAGGTCTACAAAGATGATGAGAGGGCTGGAGCACCTGTCATACGAGGACAGGCTAAGAGAACTGGGCCTGTTTAGCCTGGAAAAGAGAAGACTGAGGGGAGACTTCATTAAAGTGTGTATAAATATCCAACGGGAGGGTGTCGAGAGGATGGAGCCAGTCTCCTTTCAGTTGTGCCCAGCGACAGGACAAGAGGCAACGGGCACAGACAGAAGCACAGGAGGTTCTGGATGAATATGAGAGGACACTTCTTTACTGTGAGGGTGACAGAGCACTGGCAAAGGTTGCCCAGATAGGCTGTGGAGTCTCCTTCTCTGGAGATGTTCAAAACCCACCTGGATGCCATCCTGCACAATGTGCTTTAGGTGATCCTGCTCAGCAGGGGGTTGGACTCAATGACCTTCAGAGGTCCCCTTCAACCTCGGCCATTCTGTGATTCTGTGATTCTGTGGAGAGGCAACATCTCGCATTTGAGTCATTACACTTAATCCAACTGCCGTTTGTGTGACAGACACAGGTGGCATTCAAGTGATTGGAACAATTTTTGGAGTACAGTTCCTGAGGGAACAGATCTTCTGGTGGACAGCATCCAATTACAAACACTTTTTCCTACAAATACCCCGTCCTTGCTAGTTCAATTTAGACAGTGTTCCCCTTTCTCTGGGAAGTGAATTCGCCAAAGAGTAGCATCTGGCTGCCAGAATTCCATTCCATTATGTACCTCACTTCTGTTGCTAACCCACCACTTGGGCTGGATGGGCTTAGCCATCCAGGGCCAGTCTTCATAGCCTTTTGGTCCATGTTGCTGGATCGCAACAAACATGCCAATCACCAAGGGAATTTTTGGTGCAAATTTACCACTAAACCTCAACTATTAATTTCCTTAAAACAACCAGTAAGAGGGAGATCATGTTGATACTGCTACAGTAAGCCAACTCCGCAGACCTTGTGTTCAGCTGCACCTTCAGAAGACTGATCTCTGTCTTAGCCATAGTGCATGTAATTTGAAGTCTCTTTGTGTTGGCTTTCACGTAAACTTCAAGAACCAGGTCCTGGCTGATTGAGTCTTGCTAGCCATCATTCACCCACACAGGAATTCAGTTTTGTTCCCTCTTGTAAGTACCTCCTGTGCTCTGTAAGTCAGGATGAGAATAAAGCTGCTAATACACTGATGTTTCAGTTGTTGCTGAGTGGTGCTTACACTAAGTCAAAGATTTTTTGGCTTCTTATACTGCCCTGCCAGTGAGGAGGCTGGGGATGCACCAGGATCTGGGAGGGAACACAGCCAGGACAGCTGGCCCAAAGGGGAGAGAGGGATGTCCCATACCACATAGCATCATGCTGGACAATAGGAACAGGGGAGTTGGCATGGGAAGGGGTGCCACTGATCAGGGTCTCACTGGGCTTCAGTCAGCAGATGGTGAGCAATTGCATTGTGCATCACTTGTTCTGCATATCCTTTTATCTCTGTTATTATTACTATTATTATCCATTTGTTTTCTATATTAAATGGTCTTTATCTCAATTCATGAGGTTTTTTACTCTTTTTTTTAATTTTGTCCCCCATTCCATTGTGTGGGGGGAGGAGTGAGCAAATGACAGTGTGGTGCTTAGCTGCCTGCCAGGTTAAACCACAGCATTCCTTTTTGGCACCCTATGTGGGGTGCAAAGGATTGAGAAAATGATAGAAATGACCAGAGCATGTTAAAATAAATAAAAAATTATAAGCGTTATATTAGTTCAATAGTTGCTGGTCACAGTGTTAATTTATGAGCTCTCGCAGTTGTGCCTGTTCTCAGAGTCGTGTTTTATAATATCTTACTTGCTGTCTGTGCTCCCGGTCATGCTGTTCGTCACTTCTGGGGGCTGGTTTAAGGTTACCATTTTGCTGTACTGTGTACCTCTGATTTATGATATGAAAAAATTACCAGTTGTGAGACTAATCTGATATTTGTATAGCATTGCTGTCATCTCTGTACTTCAGGAGCCATCTGGAACCCGACCCGGAATTCTGGGATGAGGAGCAGAAGAACACCCCCACGCTTCAAGTGGAAACAGTTAGAGACCTGCTGCTCCACTTGGACTGTCACAAGTCCATAGGACCAGATGGGATCCACCTGAAGGTGCTGAGGAAGTTGGTGGATGTGATTGCTGGGCTGCTTTTCATCATCTATCAGTAGTCATGGTCATCCAGATAGGTCCTAGATGACTGGAGACTTGCTAATGTGACGCCCATCTATAAGAAGGGTTGTAAGGAGGAACTGGGGAACTACAGGCCTGTCAGCCTGACCTCGGTGCCTTGAAAGGTGATGGAACAGGTCATCTTGAATGCAATCATGCAATGTATGTACATGTGGAACAACTAGAGGATCAGGCCCAGTCAGCATGGGTTCATGAAAGGCAAGTCCTGCATGACGAACATCATCTCCTTCTATGACCAGGTGACCCACCTGGTGGATGAGAGAAAGTCTGTTGACATAGTCTATCTAGCCTTCAGCAAGGCTGTTGACATGGTCTCCCACAGTATTCTCGTGGAGAAGCTGGCAGCCCTTGGCTTGGACATGTACACTCTTAGCTGGCTTAAAAACTGGCTGGACAGCTGAGCCCAGAGAGTGGTGGTGAATGGAGTGAAATCCAGCTGGCAACCAGTCACGAGTGGTGTTCCCCAGGGGTAGGTGTTGGGGCCCATCCTCTTTAATATCTTTATTGATCATTTGGATGAGGGAATTGAGTGCACCCTCAGTAAGTTTGCAGATGACACCAAGTTGGGGGGAAGTGTTGACCTGCAGGAGCGTAGGAAAGCCCTGCACAGTGACCTGGACAGATTGGATTGACGGGCAGAAGCCAATGGGATGAGGTTGAGTATGGCTAAGAGCTGGGTCCTGCACTTTGGCCACAGCAACCCCATGCAGTGCTACAGGCTTGGGGCAGAGTGGCTGGAAAGCTGTGCAGAGGAAAAGGATCTGGGAGTGCTAATCGATGCTCGCCTGAACATGAGCCAGCAGTGTTCCCAGGTGGCCAAGAAGGCCAACAGCATCCTGGCTTGGATCAGGAATAGTGTAGCCAGCAGGACCAGGGAGGTGATCGTTCCCCTGTACTCAGCTCTGGTGAGGCCACACCTCGAGTACTGTGTTCAGCTTTGGGCCCCTCAGTACCAGAAGGACAGCGAGGCCCTGGAGCGTGTCCAGAGAAGGCCTACGAAGCTGGTGAAGGGCCTGGAACACAAGTCCTGTGAGGAGTGTTTGAGGGCACTGGGGTTGTTTAGTCTGGAGAAGAGGAGGCTCAGGAGAGACCTTATTGTTCTCTACAACTACCTGAAAGGAAGTCGTGGGGAGCTACAAGTTGGCCTCTTCTCACAGGTAACTAGTGATAGGACTAGAGAGAATGGTCTCAAGTTGTGCAAGGGGAGGTTTAGGTTTAAAAATTAGGAGACATTTCCCTCTGAAAACGTAGTCAGGCATTGGAACGGGTTGCCCAGGGAGGTGATGGTGTCACCATCCCTGGGGGTGCTTAAGGAAAGGTTGGACGTGGTGCTTAGGGACATGGTTTAGTGGGTGATATTGGTGGTAGGGTGATGGTTGGACCAGATGTCCTTGTAGGTCTCTTCCAACTTTAATGATTCTATCATTCTATGATCTTTCAGAGACTATTAATGATTGCACTCTCTACTTTTTCTCCTTGGGGAGCCAATCTAGGGGGAATACAAGAGGGGGCACTTTCCTCTTCTTTTTCCCCTTCCCTTTCATCTTTCCCTTCCTCTTCTCCTCCAAGCTAGCCACGATAGTCCTTGAGAATTATGAACATCCCTTGGATGTTCAAACCAGTGTGTTCATGTTGCCATTGTATCCAATGTTGTCATTGATTTTGAGTAGGATTTTACTTGTAATTTTAAATTATGACTCCAGTCCTTACTTTAAAAATAGATTCCTGTTTATTATATTCTCATATTTATGTCACGTTTTAAAAAAGCCCAAGTCAACCAGTCAGACATCACCCATACCTGTTACCTTCACATTCCCCAGTCAGCCAGCCACAAAACGTGCACCCCATCCACCATGTCCTTGAACTGACAAATTCCATTTTATTCCTATTTCATAAAGAACACACAGAAGTTGCTAGAGAGTACTTTATATAATTATGGTATTATTCAAAAGTTTTTATTTCCTTTTATTTTTTGTTAATATTTTATTAATTCATGGTATTGATTTTTCTGGAAATATTTAGTGCTCCTGAGCCAGCCAGCCAGAGAGTCTGCTCCCCCACGAGCCAGCCAGAGAAAGAGCTCCACGGCTAGTATATCTATAACAGTGAACCTATCTACACCAACAAAATCATTTTATTCTGAGTAGCAAAGAAAACACAAAAAATACTAAAGAGTATGTGATTTATTATTAATTTTATTGATTAAATGTATTTATTTTATTTACTTATACTGTTTTCTTTTCTTTTCTTTTTTAACCATAGTTTATTTTTATTTAAACATTTATTGGTTTAACTGGAAATATTAAGTTCTCCCCAGCCAGCCAGCCAGAGAATCTGCTCCCTGGCCAGCCAGCCAGAGAGTTGGTCCCTGGCCGGCCAGCCAGCCAGAGAGTCTGCTCCCCAGCAAGCCAGACAGAGTGTGTTCCTTGGCCAGCCAGCCAGAGAATGTGCTCCTCGAACAGCCAGCCAGAGCGTCTGCTCCCTGGCAAGCCAACCAGAGAGTATGGTCCCCAGCCAGCCAGCCAGAGAATGTGCTGCCCAGCCAGCCAGCCAGAGAGTCTGCTCCCCTGCCAGCCAGCCAGAGCTGGTCCCCAGCCAGCCAGCCAGCGAGTCTGCTCCATGGCCAGTGAAGTACCTGGGGTCCTGGCCACTCATTACCCTGGTGCAGTCAGCATAGTGGTGCCTTGATGTACCAGGAGGCGATGGAGCACTTCCTCGTGTGGATTCAGTACTCACAGGATCCAGTAGGGCCACGTCTTCCCACCACACCTGCAGCATGTCGCCACCGTGTCCCCCTGTGGCAGGAAGCAAAGGCAGTGCTTTCAGGCCCCTTGGCACCCTCTACTCCTCCCCAGCACCCCTGCAGCACCCCCACTGCCCTCATCCGCTCCATCCACATCCCTCCTCTCCTCCCCCCGCCATGGGCACCCCTTATATATGGAGGAGCAGTCCCACCCACTATTGTGAACAAGACAATGGCAAAATGACTCACAATCCCTCTGCGGCCAATCCAGCTGACAAGTGATGTGCCACAGGAGCTCCGAAGAACCCAGTGCCCTGGGCCCGCCTGGTTCCCAATGGCGCCCAAGCCACGCGGAGCAGCCGGAGCACACGGCCAAACCCTGCCACAGAAGCCGCCTGCGCACACCCGGCCCCTCACAGCTCTCCCCGGCCTCACTAGGTCAGATGGCACTGATGGCACTGTGGCCTGTTGGGGGGCTGGCAGCATGAGGTGTGCCTGGAAGGTCCTGCAGGGGCTACATGTAAACTCCCAGAAAAGCCCAGTCCCCCAGCCGCCCCTCAGGGCATCGCCTCATGCAGCCTCTGTCTCGGGGCTGGCATTTGGGCACAAGATGGGGGTGGGCAGGAGCAGCCGTGCTGAAGGGACCTGAAACCCCAACGAGGCTTCCGCATCGCTTGCTGCTTAAATTGGAAAGTCTTCCTGACTTAGTGTAAAGAAACCCTTTGCAAACCCAGAGTACAAAACACCTCACCCTTTCAGATGAGCACATAAAGCTGGCTTTCCCAGAGGCACAAGGATGCTTGGGAAGCTGGGAAATGTCATCACTCAAGTCTAGAGCCACAATTACTCCATCCTTCACTGGTGCTGCACACCTCTGTCTGCTGCATGAGCACCA
The DNA here is from genome assembly GCF_964211835.1 of Anser anser. Lineage (NCBI taxonomy): Eukaryota > Metazoa > Chordata > Aves > Anseriformes > Anatidae > Anser > Anser anser. The sequence continues at coordinate 61,530,792 of NC_139723.1, read as the reverse complement.
CTGTAGCTCAACACCAGCTACCTGCACGTTTCTGTCCAATGCAAAGCCATCCCGTTCATGTAGATAATGCCACAAGCTGTCACCGACACATGAGCATGCCTACTGCTTGCCACAGATCTTCTCCATACTGATGCCTTTCAGATCCAGCTTGATCCAACAGAGTTAGCGTGCACTACTAAGGTGTCTCAAGAATTCCAAAGGTATTTTTTTTGCCTGGCACAGAATTCATCCCTCCTCTCTACCACATCAGTATTTCCTACCATTCACATAGTGTTTTTGACAAAAGTAAATTTTCTTGGACATCTTCTTGTCCAAAAAAGAAAGTGCACCATGACTTCACTTAAAGAGTCAGAATTCATATCACTACTACTGCCATCACGTTAATTTCAGGACTGATGCACATGCACAAAAGCAAACAGTGTAGGTGTTCTATGTCAGTGTTACAAAAATCTCAATATTATTTTCTTCAGACAGGATCTTCTGTGAAGCTATTTCATTTGCGATTGCAATGGTGGCCGCAAGCAAGCAAGTGGAAGCAGGAGCACCCAGTAAATGTTTATCATAACCTTATATTGGCCAGGAGAGCCAACTGTATCCTGGGGTGCATCAAGCACGGCATTGCTAGTTGGTTGAGGGAAGTGAATGTCCCACTCTACTCAGCTGGTGCGGCCTCACCTCAAGTACTGTGTGCAGTTCTGGGCACCACAGTACAAAAAGGACATGAAAATTTTGGAGAGTGTACATGAGGGGTACATGATAAGGGGCATGATACACCCCTTCAGTACCATGCTCCTTAGCCCAGGTGTCTACAAATTTGTTTTTGAAATTGTGTCACTCAGCTGTTTCAGGAGTGCCATGGTACCATAAGTCTTCATTTTCAAGGCCCAGGGTAGTGTTCTGGGTGGTGGCGTGGGGCATGGGATGCATTTCCAGCCATCCAGTGGTTGCTTCCACCATTGTAAGCACATGGCACTTGCCATGGTAGTTTTCCTTGGAGTGTGACGGACTCAATTCACCTCCTCCTTCAGCAGTTTCTTCCACTTGTCATGTAGGACTCCATACAGCAGCCTTCCACTCTGATGCTTTCCCACAATACGGCAGGACCCATAAAAATATCAAAAGAGAAGTGAGAGTTAAGAAAGGAGAAGTGATAGGAAAAGTATTGAAATATAAGCAAAGGTGTCTTATAGATTTCAAGAGATGGTCACCGCCATGGATCCAGTGGCAACCCACTGGTCCAGCGTCTTCAAAGATGTGGTAGGGAGGGTCCCTGGTGTCTTGAAAATGCACTGTCTTTTTATAGTGTCCCCTTGTGGTCTTTTTACCTGGTTTCCAAGGTAGTGGCACGTAGCCAGTTCATCACTGCGCATGTTCTTATTTCCAATTGGTCGAGACCACTGTCGCTGGGCAGGGAGAGCTCCAGTACCACACGTCTGCATGTGCAGCACTGGCATTTTTCTCCTGCCCATGCATTCTGGTCTGTTCTGGCACCGGCCAATGAAGGAGAAATGAGCTAGCCATAGGGCTGGGTAGGTCTGTGTTGCTAGGCAGGAAACTCTGCAAACAATGCTTGAGACAGAGCATAACAATGTTTAAGACAGAGCATAAACTCCATCTTCCACACGACCCCGTGGCTGAAATGTTTGTCATCTGGTCGCCTTCTCCCATGGTGGTGATATGAATGACAGAGATAGAGTGGGAAATTTCAAGCAACGGTTTTTATCATAGCCAATGCAAAGTAAGAACAGGACAACAATAACAACAACACTGTACTTATCAAACAATTACCACAGTTGAGTTTTTTGGCTTATATACTGCTCAGATATGAGTTACACCATCCTCCATGGTCAGTGGTATAAATTGCATGCCAGAAACAACTTGCCTGATAAGCTGAATGAAACAAGGGATTAAACATGGAATAAACACTCATATAACAATTACACATAAAAGATAAAATACCTTTGATCCAGGGTCCCCTAGGAGCCAAGAAAACATGTCAAATTCCCAGCCTTTCCATGTTTGGCTAGGTACGTGGGCCAATTTTTGCATTTCTTTTGTTATTTGCATCACTGGTTTCCCATTGTCGTCAATTTGCAAACAGCAGTTGAAATCATTAGATGGCCAACAATGTGGACATTCTGGTGGGGGTCTGTTATAGACCGCCAAACTAGGATGAAGAGACGGGTGAGGCATTCTGCAAGCAGCTGGTGGAAGTCATGCAATTGCCATCACTTGTTCTTATGGGGCATTTTAACTTCCCAGACATGCTGGAAATACAATACAGCCCTGAGGAAGTAGTCTAGGAGGTTCCTGGAGTGCGTGGAAGACAGCTTCCTGACTCAGATGGTTAGTGAGCCTACCATGGGGGGTGCCCCACTAGACCTGCTGTTCACGAACAGAGAAGGACTGGTGGGAGATGTGGTGGTAGGGAGGTGTCTCAGGCAGAGTGACCACAAAATGACAGAGTTCTCTATTCTTGGTGAAGTCAAGAGGGGTTGTCAGTAAAACTGCTACCTTGGACTTCCAGAGGGCAGACTTTGAATTGGTCAGGACGCCAGTAGGGAGGGTCCCTTGGGAGGCAGTCCTGAAGGGCAAAGGGGTCCAGGAAGGCTGGATGTTCCTCAAGAAGGAAGTCTTAAAGGTGCAGGAGCAGGCTGTCCCTGTGTGCTGTAAGATGAGACAGTGGGTAAGACCAGCATGGCTGAACAGGGAACTTTTGTTGTGTATTCAGTAGAAAAAGAGAATCTATGTCCAGTGGAAGAAGGGACAGGCAATTCATGGAGAGTACAAGGAAGCTGCCAGCATATGCAAAGAAAAAATCAGGAAGGCTGAAGCCCAGCACGAGCTCAACCTGGCCACCATAACTAAGGATAACAAAAAATGTTTTTACAAATATATTATCAGTAAGAGGAGGGCCATAGAGAATCTCCATTCGTTACTGGATGCAGATGGAAACATGACTACTGAGGATAAGGAAAAGGCTGAGCTTTTAATGCCTCATTTACATCTGTCTTTATTAGTCAGACCACTTATCCTTGGGGTACTCAGCCTCACAACCTGGAATTCTGGGATGGGGAGCAGAAGAACCCCCCCACAGTTCAGGTGGAAACAGTTAGAGACCTGCTGCTCCACCTACACTGTCACAAGTCCACGGGGCCAGATGGGATCCACCCGAGGGTGCAAAGGGAGCTGGCGGATGTGATTGCTGTGTAGTAATGTAGAGTAATGCTGAATGGAGTGAAATCCAGCTGGCAACCAGTCACGAGTGGTGTTCCCCAGGGGTAGGTGTTGGGGCCCATCCTCTTTAATATCTTTATTGATCATTTGGATGAGGGAATTGAGTGCACCCTCAGTAAGTTTGCAGATGACACCAAGCTGGGGGGAAGTGTTGACCTGCAGGAGCGTAGGAAAGCCCTGCACAGTGACCTGGACAGATTGCATTGGCGGGCAGAAGCCAATGGGATGAGGTTGAGTATGGCTAAGAGCTGGGTCCTGCACTTTGGCCACAGCAACCCCATGCAGTGCTACAGGCTTGGGGCAGAGTGGCTGGAAAGCTGTGCAGAGGAAAAGGATCTGGGAGTGCTGATTGATGCTCGCCTGAACATGAGGCGGCAGTGTGCCCAGGTGGCCAAGAAGGCCAACAGCATCCTGGCTTGGATCAGGAATAGTGTAGCCAGCAGGACCAGGGAGGTGATCGTTCCCCTGTACTCAGCTCTGGTGAGGCCACACCTCGAGTACTGTGTTCAGCTTTGGGCCCCTCAGTACCAGAAGGACAGCGAGGCCCTGGAGCGTGTCCAGAGAAGGCCTACGAAGCTGGTGAAGGGACTGGAACACAAGTCCTGTGAGGAGCGTTTGAGGGCACTGGGGTTGTTTAGTCTGGAGAAGAGGAGGCTCAGGAGAGACCTTATTGTTCTCTACAACTACCTGAAAGGAAGTCGTGGGGAGCTGCAAGTTGGCCTCTTCTCACAGATAACCAGCGATAGGACTAGAGAGAATGGTCTCAAGTTGTGCCAGGGGAGGTTTAGGTTGGAAACTAGGAGAAATTTCTTCTCAGAAACAGTAGTCAGGCATTGGAACGGGTTGCCCAGGGAGGTGATGGTGTCACCATCCCTGGGGGTGCTTAAGGAAAGGTTGGACGTGGTGCTTAGGGACATGGTTTAGTGGGTGATATTGGTGGTAGGGTGATGGTTGGACCAGATGATCTTGTAGGTCTCTTCCAACCTTAATGATTCTATGAAGGAAGCTCCTGAACAGCTGCAGTACATTGATGACTTCATTGTGTGGGGCCACACAGCAGAAGAAGTTTTTGAGAAAGGGAAGAAAATAGTCCAATTCCTTCTGAAAGTTGGTTTTGCCATAGAACAAAGTAAGATCAAGGAACCTGCACTAGAAATCCAGTTCTTGGGATTGGCAGGTAAAACGTTCTTGGTAAAATGGCAGGATGGACATTGTCAGATCCCCATGGATGTGATCAGCAATATAACAGCTTTGTCTCCACCAACTAGCCTAAAGAAAACACAAGCTTTCCTAGGTCTTGTGGAGTTCAGAATAATGCATGTTCCAGGCTACAGTCGGTTTGAGCCCTCTATATTGAGCAACTCAAAAGAGGAACTATTTCGAGCAGGGCTCTGAGCAACGACAACCTTTGAACAGCTCAAACAGGAAATAGCTCGTGCGGTAGCCCTTGGGCCCGCCCATACAGCACCAGCTGTGCAAAACATGCTTTACACTGCAGCTGGGAAGCATGGCCTCACCTGGAGCCTCTGGCAGAAAACCCCAGAAGAAACTCAAGGTCGACCTTTGGGGTTCTGGAGAGGGGGTATTGAGGGTCAGAAGCCCAGTACACCCCAACTGAAAAGGAAATACTAAGAGTGTATGAGGGTGTTCAAGCTGCTTCAGAACTTGTTGGTACAAAAGCACAGCTCCTCTTAGCACCACGGCTACCTGTGTTACGTTGGGTGTTCAAAGTGACAATCCCTTCTATACATCATGCAACTGACACGATGTCGAGTAAGTCAGCAGCATTAGTTACACAGCAGGGAATGAGAAATGGGGAAACTCAACTGCCCAGGAATCCTGGAAGAGATCATGGACTGGCCAGGAGGGTGAGCTGTCCTTAGCTTGATGGGCCCATGAAACATCAGGACATCTGGAGAGAGATGCCACAATAGAGATGGGCTCATGATCGAGGGTTGGACCTGACCATTGAGGCCGTCACGTAGGTCACCCATGAGTGTGAAACTGTGCTGCGATCAGGCAAGCTATGAGCGTAAAGTCTCCCTGGAATAGGGGGTGGTGGCTGGGATTTCAATATGGTGAGGCATGGCAAATTGACTATTATCTGACCACTCCCCACCAAGGCAAGCACTAAATACTCACCATGGTAGAAGCAACTACTGGGTGGCTGGATGCATACCCAGTAAATCATACCACTGCCCAAAGCACCATCTTGGGCCTGGAAAAGCAAGTTCTGTGGCATCATGGTACCCCAGAGAGAATTAAGTTCGACAATGGGAGTCAGTTCAAAACAATCTTGTCACCTCTAGGGCCAAGAGGCATGGCACTGAATAGGTGTATCCCATCCCTATCACCCACAAGCCTCTGGAAAGGTTGAGAGGTATAAAAAGACTGTTAAAGCCTATGCTATGGGTATTGGATGCTGGGACATAGAAACACTAGGACATGAATTTATCAGAAGCCACTTGACTGGTTAACACTGGGCAATCTGACAACCATCTTATGGTGGAGTTCAGCTGCCCAGCATGGTAAAACCACCCCACCCTAGAGCACAATAATGCTGACTTTTAATAGCTGAGACACAGCTATTGGTGTGGAGACACATATTGGTGAGGAGGAAGAAGTATGTCCTTCAAGGTGGTGGACTGGTTGGGACAGTTTCTCCACAGTCAAGATGCAGGCCTGTAGGGTGACAGAGAGATTGTCTCCATATTGCCAGATCTGTCTGGACACAAGATCCACTGCTGGTCCCATCTTATCGCTCCAATTCATTGCTGTCAGCGTGCTGGTGTGTGATGATGGTGCACTCCGTACAAACTTCTGCCACAGGGACCATACGCACTGGACTTCATTGGGATCTTTGGGTGTCTGGTCATTGTCCAAATCACTATAAGCCATCTCAAGCACAGCTAATTCCCTCACGTGTTGGGGACCTTTCTCCATGGTCCCCATGGTCTCCTTTCTCCACTTGTCTATTTGATATACAGTATCTTCCTTGAAGAGACAGCTTTCCTTCAAGCCTGACAGGACTCACCTCCAGAGGCTGAGAACCTGCACCTCTCTCCCCATTTCTCTGTCAATGAGCCTTTCTCTAGAGAGGGATCCCAGTTGCTTGGCTTCCCTGCTTTCTAATTCCTGGCTACTGGCCCCATTGTCCCAGCATCGAAGCAGCCAGGTGAGAATGTGCTCACCTGGGTGACGACTGAAATCCCTTAGTACATCTTGCAACTGACTCAGGGACAGGGATTGGGTGGTTTCTGATTCACTTATGATTTTTGTCTCTTCTTCCTCCTGTCTTTGTGATGGCTCTGCATTAGAGCTGCCTGCCTTTTCCACTTCTCCCTCATGGAACTTCCTAGCAGGAGCTTCTTCCCTTACTAAACAAGCTGACTTCCACTTCCATTGTTTTGCCTTGACTGTGGGGGTGACTGATACCATAGGTGGGTCCTCTGGTTTAGCTACAGTGCGTGTTATCTGGTCATTGGATTCAGAGACCTCCTTCTCCCCTTGAGGGTGCTGGGTAGTGTTAACTGCCTCTGATAGGCACAGGCTATCCATTGGAAAAGACAACTGTGACATTTATGTTTGCTGATATCAAGAGGTCTCTCATGCAGTGAAGTTGAAAAGCAAGCATTTGTTGTACCAAGAAGCAGGGCAACTGTGGTGAAAATGAATCTTGAAAAAATTATTGCACAAAAAGCAGACACAGTAGTAGGTATATATGGTAAGAGTAATGAGAAATATCAGATGGTTTTATTTCCTGAAAATTGCTGTCTTTTGTTTTGCACATAACGTTCCTGTGAATTTCATGCAAAGAGGAAGCTGTGTTACACTGTCTCCAGGGTAGTTTATCTAACCAGAAGCTGCCAGCAATAGAATTTAGAGTAAAAAATATGTAATTCAGTTAGTTTGCTGGCTTCTACAGCAGCAATAGAACAAATGCATCACAGAGCAGTTTACTGATTTAGCAAGCCTAATCCTCCACTTCACTTTTCATCTCAGACAGCCCTGGTATGAAAAGCTATTAGGAAAACTCCCTGAAAAACAATGTGTCATATTTTGTACAGATCACTTGAGAAAAGGGTACTTACTGTGCCTTCCTGAAAGGCACGGTAATGACCTGAAAGAGCTGCTGAAAGATTGTTTTAGGCTTGGCCTTATTGCAGAGAAGACAGATAGGGAAGGTCACTTACATTCTCTGTACTGTGGTGATGATTTTATTCTTTGCTGATGGTTCATGAGAGCTCCAGGAAGAGCTTTGGTGCCTAAATCTCATCTAGCAGTCTCTTCAGACACTGACTTTCAGAGCAGTGAGTCAGCCAGTTACAGACACAGTTCAGGAGTGCAGCTTTTCTTTTAACAAAATCACTGCCTTTGATTTTGTGAGTGTCAGTGCTTCACGAAGGACAAAAAAACTCTGGGACTGGGCACCTGAGGCATCACTTCCATGTGGCGAGCGTGACTTGCACAGAGCACCCGCATGGTTTGTGCAGTGACTCAGAAGGCAGGTCTGCAGCTGCAAGGCTTGTGACAGAGGGGGAAAGAGGTTCCCGCTACAGCAGCTTCTCCACAACATGCAGCAGAGGGGTATATTTGCCCATTTGAATGTCAGTCACCTTGGTGATTTATATGGGGTCATCTTTTTTTTTTTTTTTTTTTTTAAGTAAAGTTGAAATCCATCCCTTTGGGCTATTCCTTGTACAGAACATGAGCTAGACACTCAGATTGGCAAGCAGTGCTGCTTTGCAGAACCCTTTACAGCTCACCTGATGTACCATCACTATTCATCCAGCTGCATTTATGGGTGTGGTAAAATGGAGGAAATGGGCAGCTGTGCTTGGCCAAGCTGCTCAAATTCAGAGACACTTGTTCTGCCAGGTCCTGTGCCTTTGTGTGTGAACCTAGCACAAGCTTTGCCTCTGTTGGAGCCATTCTATAGCGTGCAGTGCTCTGTGCTGCTGCCCAGTGGTTCTGCAGCTGCAGCTCTATGCACTCCCAGGAGAAAAGGATATGGGATCTTTAAAGATCATGAGTGCTAACACCTCTGATTTTCTTACCTGCAACTGCTGCATCTTCTTTAGTAAGAAAGAGGTGCAGCCTCCTGAGTTCCCAACCACTGTTGTCATGGTACTTGGTGATTTCTAGGACATATTTGGTTCAAATCTGAGATTAACAGTCAGGCAAAATGGTTTCAGGAAGAAAAGAATCATGCAGTCTGCCTTGGTCAGTGATGCTGGGCATTTTATGTAGGCAAGATGAAGTGACCAGAGTCCTGGAAGCTGGAAGCAAGATGTGATCCCTGCTGTTCATTTGCATTAGACATTGCACAAACAAACAAACATTAAGCTCCAGCGTTTAATATCCATTTGTTTCATATACAAGCTATTAAGATATTGCTTAGAGCATTTCCAGGACACTTTGATATGCAGAGATAACTACTGACCTAGGAAAATCTTTCCATTCTGTGTAATCCAACCCCCAATAATTAGGTCTTCTAACAAATGAACCAGTTCATAATCCTGTCAGCGCAGAGGTAAGAAAGATATGATTAATTTAATGAAAAATTACATTAAAATTAGAACAGGGTGCTGCAATGTGGGGCAGCTAGTCATACGCATTTATAATCACTAAGATTTCTGCCAAATGACATGAGAATTCCACAGCTCTCCTCTTCTTCTCCAACACAGAAACCCATTCATTGTTTGAGGATGAATGATACAACACATTTTTCATGGAGATGGTTCTTAAAAGCAGTCTGCTGTCCTGTTGCCAGCATTTGTCTGACAGTGACAGGAAGTGACTTGTGTGATTCACCAAACTGAAAAAGAGGTGTGGTCTCTGGTGAAAGTAAAAATGCCAGGAAGGTGCTGCCCAGTTCAGCTAACCATGACACATTAATACTTGCCCATTAAAAGCAATGTAAATGATGGAAAATGGGGCTGTGCTCAACTGGATAACCAGGGGAATATGGGGAGTGGTTCATAGCTGGGAGATGACTGAGATTCAAGCAAGTCAGTATCTGTAAGAAAATGATTTAAAGCTCAGGACTGCGTTGGGCTGGGAAAGAGCAAGCCAGTCAAAGGCAGCAAAGTAATAGCAAAACCAGTGACAGAAATGGATAGCAATAGGATAAAGCTAGAGAATAGGGCAGTGCTTGCTATCTTGATTGCATGCACATAAGGAACATGTCAGAGAATGATTGATTCCTCTGTAGAAATTGAGGAAGCCCAATTTTCCACTATACAGTTGAGTTAGACTGGATTTTCTTAAATAAATTGGTGCCCAGCAGCCTGTGGTTTTGTCTCTTACAACCCTCAGCAATGAGTCATGTTTATTGCTACCCAGAAACCTGAATTGCTGGCAAGGGTTGCCTTTGTTGTATTGTAGACCATCATCTTTGCTTGTGGAAAGTGGAACAAAAGATTGTATTTCAATGGCACTCATCCACTGTCCCTGGGAGCAAGTGGCTCAGGTTCTGTATGGTGCCTGGGAATATCAAGAGACTCAAATGTTTACATGGTAACTTCATATATAAAAGTCCTTTAGGGTTTGTCACCTAAGAGGTCTTTCTGATGGGTGGCTGAAAGTATCCTATGGAATAAATAGTAGAATATCCTGCTGTAAAACTTTCTTTTTTTTTCCCCTAATATTCACAGAAATGCTACCATTGTCTGGGACAGAGTGTTGTCTGTAAGAAAAAATGTTCACTGTCTCTGTCTTGTCAGTAATCAAAGCACTTCCTTATTTTTGGCTGCGTTTTATGCCTCTTTTGCCTGGCTGTAAGCAAAGATAAAGCTCTGTAAGAGCCACAGCAGAAAAGGCAGGCAGTAATGGTAAGGATGCTGCCCTCTGATGGGATGCCATCCATGGATCCACAAGCCAGTCCCATCGTGATATTGTTCTGGAGGGGACAGAGACAAGCCTGCAGACTGGAGGGAATACTTCTGCATATTCCCCATGAGACTCAAGGTTACTCTGCTCCTTTAAGGGGTTGCTGATTGCTCGCAGCATCAAATGCTGTGCTTTTGATTCTCAAAATCAATGAAGGTGCTCAAAAGTACCTCAGCAGGATCTGTAGTGTTGCAGGATGCAGCCTTCTGTGCTTGGCTTGTATTTTCAGTTGTGAAGTGTTCATCCTTTCAGAGAAGCATCATTTTCATTTAGAGCTAGCAGTGGTAAGCAAGGGACTAAACTGTTTGTGTTTTACAGGGTGAAGAGCACTCTTTGAAGAAAGAGCACAGACAGGAAAACAGAAAAGAGGAGGCAAAGGGGCTTTGGCTTGAACTTGGTGAGTTCATATTATTGTGAGCTGAGCAGCAAAATCACAGTGAATCCTGAGACCGTGTTGCCAAGACTGATCTCTCTTCTCAGCTGTGGATGAGAAAACTTAAGGATGATGAAGGGAATCTGTCTTGACAGACAGGAATGGTTTTTGAAGTCACATTCAGGTGGATGCACAGGACTGAAAACTGTGTCCAGCTGGGGGGCTGTGAGAGGCCGACCCACAGTCTGTGGGATGAGGAGGGGAGGCTGCTGGAGCCCCTCCGTGACCCCCAGGCACAGCCCCCGGCAGACTGCCTGCTCCTCCCTGCAGCTGGCTGTTGCCTCGTGCTTATCCTGTGCTGCTGGGAGCTGGAGAACTGATAAGTGAGAAGTGGGGTCTGTGTCTTTCCTGTTGCTTTGCAGAACTTCCTTTTGCTCTAGGCCAGCTCTGCACATTGCAAAGCTTGGTGAAATCAGAGGCTGAAATCTGAGGAAAGAGATAAGGATGGGCGTTTGCATTGCAGCCCGAGGAAGAAGAGCTAATACAAAAGTATGTCTTCAAAGAAATCCCACAAACGGAAAAAAAAACTCTTGTTTTTTCAGAATTAACAGCAACCTGGGGAAGAAAAAAAAAAAAAACTTGCAAAGGGATCTCTTGCAGGCTGACTCTTGAACAAACAGTGGAGCAGTCTGACATGATTTGGATGGAGAAAGCACGAGGGAAACCACGAGGACTGCCATCTGTAACCAGATGCTTGTCCTCTTTCCTGATAGTAATGGTTAACCAAATTGCATCTGTGCTAATGAGATGTTCTCTGAGGAAGCCTGACAGGAAAGGAGCTTTAGCAGGTTGGGGGGAAAAAAAGAAACTCTTTCAGAGAATAACCTGGTAGATGTCTGCACAGCAAAAGAAAAATCTGCCATCCCTCTTGCCTTACCAGGCTCAAGCACTTGGCAAGAGGTCCCAGGTGCCTAGTAGACAGGGTGTGTGTGTCTCTTCTGTGTCAGAGGCTGCAAGGAGGCCTTCAAGTTTCTGATCCAGCCAACCCTGGATCAAAGCAACTTGCATTTCTGCTGCAGGATTTTCTGCATCCAGGTGCTCGCTGGAAGGGACAGCTTAGTCAGGCTGCCTCTGGTCAGTCACCATGCCAGAGAGCATGTACCGTGTCCCTCTGTAAGCATTTATGTGTGTATTTATGTAGCATTATTGTGTGTATTTATGTAGGTGCACATGTATCAGTGCACAGCTCTCTGCAAGCACAGATATAAAATATATATATTCTAAATGCAAGGTCTTACAATGACCTGTGAATCAGCAGAGAAAATATGTTTGTACCTTTCAGAAAGAAAATACTACCGACAGCATGTACAATTTTTGCCTTTGGACTCTCCTTAAGCCTGTCTTGTTCTTCTCTGACCTTAGGTAGATGTTTTCATGAGTATAAAGTGTGTTAATGACTCTGTCTGGCTGATTTCTTCTGTTTCACTGACTGGCCACTAAACCATTTTGTGGTAGTTTGCTCAGATAAGAATGAACTCGTCCTTTACACTGTCCCCTTACTCCTGCTGGCTGTACTAGGGCATTGCCTAGATTTGATCTTTGGGATCTCCCTTTGCTACTTACCAGAGTTTTCACTGGCAATTTTGAAAATATGTGTTAAAAATAGAGGAACAGGGGTTGTGAATTTTCAGCATTCAGACTCCACTCCTTCGTGCTTTTGCTGGCCCTATACAACCTATATCCATAATCCCCATGCCCCTGTTGCCCTCCTCTGGTCTGTCAAAAAGACTCAACTATTTCTTCCCCTTCTTACTTCACATATGCTTTTCCTGTGTCCCAGATAGCAGAAACCTTCTCCTTCACAGAACATTTCTTCCATGAGGTCCTAATCATCTCCTAAGGCAATAAAAATAAATCTCCCAGAAACTTAAAAGGTTGTGATTGCCTGGCACATCTATAAGCTCTTGTTGCTGACTACTTCCTCTTGCCCTAGCAAATGCTTTCCTGCCGCAGCATTGGTTATTGCCACTCATTGAACAATAGTTTAATTTACAGTGTTGTGGGTCCTATGGACATGAGCTGGCTTTACTTGTGAATTAGCTGAAGAGAAATTGGTGATTCAGGTTGCATTTTACATCAAAGAAATCTACAGTAGCTCTTTTTACTCTAGTGGATCTCCCCTGTTTTAATACTAAAAGAAGTTAATTCTATGGAGAAAGATCATTCAGAAGACTGAGGAACACAAAACGCAGCTGTTTGATTGTAAGCTCATTGATAAATACCATATGCATAAATATCTACAAAATACCTTAGCAAATTCATCATTCCTTATGAGTACCAGAGGGTGAAAATTCACAAGACATTCTTTTCAGTGCTTCTAACAGTTTTGTTAGATATTAGAATATTTGTTAGAATATTAATAACTAAGCAGAATCAAGAAGGAACTATCTGATTATAATGGTATTATATATGAGAAAATGTAAGAGGGAAAAATCAATAGACTGGGTTATCACTGAGGCATTTCTAGCCTGTGTCCTATTAAAAGCCTAAGCTGCCCATTTTCAGAACACGAAACTTAAGCCTGTGTATGAATGTGAGCAGTCCATGGAAATGTAACTACAGGTTGCAATCAATCACCTGTGAGTATGGCAAATTGTTTTCTAGAGAAATGTTTTACAAACTTGTCTGAATGCTGCATAGGAAACAATGTTTTTCCAAAGTCCTTTTGGACCTCTACAAAAAGGAATCACCAGCAATGTCAAGGGTCCAGAACCCCAGTCTTGGTGCATTGTTTAACGTTACAGATTATGCTGGCCATTTGGGAGACCCAAGAGAGTGCTGGAACTGGCCATGGAAATAGAAAATTAGGATATAGAAATTTTCAGCCTCCAGAATTTGCATATTTATTTGTCTAACTGCATAGTCATAAATTTCTGAAATACATTTTGATTATTCATTGGGAACAAAGTTCATTATCATACTCAGTCTCAGGCAATTTTCAATGGGGAAAATACTAATTACTTAAAATGCTTGAATATGCTGAGCTTTTTATTGAGGGCAGTTTTTGTTACGGCATTGAGCTTCATGCTCAGAGGAATTCTGCATTTAGCTGCCTCCCAGAGGTCCTGTATGACTTCTGCTGAAATCTGTCATACTAACAGTTGGTCAAAGGAACACGTACAACAAAATCCTCCTCGATCAGCAGCTGTATTGGGTGGGAGGCCACAAAAGTGAGCAGAGTGCATTTGCTGGATTTCACCTTTTGCTGGCAGGCCTCTCTGTGTAGTACCATCCTGATCTGTGTGCATCTTGGTTTTGTGCAAGGCACAAGGCAGGCATAAAATGGACAGAAAGGTGAGAGAAGATTTTCCACCCTTCAGCTTGAGGCACAGGGCACACACAATGACAACGGCAAAATTAGTCAGATGAAGTTCTGCAACACTGGAATCTCATATTTTGTAACACAACCACTGAACAAGATATATGGGAAAACAGGGATAGCTGTAGTCAAGTCAAAGAAAGAAATGGCCTAGGGCAGCAAAATGGCATGGATTTGGTTTTGCCTATGCCAGATAGTTGGAATGCTGGGCTGGTGGTGCTGCTTCTACCAATAAAGTGTTTGAGGTGTTCCGAGTTTGCTCCTCTAAGTGGCAGCACTTGTTTTTCCAAACTCTCCCATAGCTGATAGCAAAGGAACAGCAAAATTAATGCTCCACAGTTACTTTTCCACTACTTTTTCCCTTCCTGGGTGAGCAGCAGCATGACCTTGGTCTAGCTCTGGACCTTATTTCTGACATGGCTAGGCAAGACTCGATGTAGTTCTACAGCAAAAATCTGCAGTGCTGGTTTACCTGGGCATGGGCAAGTTTGTGTCCTTGAAGGTAAAAATAAAATGAAATGTAGATCTGTTGTGCTTGGACAGGAAATAGAGTATTTTTCAGACTCTTTTGCACAAGAAGAGAAGCATCTCATCTGTGTAACTGCTGGTCAGCGAAGGCATGCAGAAAAGTCTTCACAGTTCATCAGATACTGGGTTAGTCAGGAACGCTGAATCCACCTATTATTAAGAATAATCTGTATTAATGAAGTGTGCAAGGCACTGGGCAATGCCTTCTGCAATCCAAACCTACCTATCTTAGCATAGTAGGCACAAAGAAATTCTGTAGCCAAAAAGATCACTGCATCCAGGAAAATGAGGGTGTGTTTGCTTCTGAGTTGTTCAGAGGTACCCAGCATTACACTGCAGTGCAAAACAGGGCAATCAGTTCAAGGACAATTCAGTGTTGCATTGTTCTATCACTACCCACAAATAAAACCCACCCTATAAACCTGGTCCTGTTTGGCTCTGTGGCCAAGTGAAAAAATGTGGCATTACTGGGCCCTGTTTAGATGGTTAGTCTTAGGGAGAATAGTCTTCCCATGTAGTTTGTTGCCCTCTCTATAGGGAACTTAGGTGTTCACTTTAGGATGATGGCTTTCTTACAGACCTAGAATTTAGGTATAACTTAAGGGTGTCAGTCAAGTAGTCCAAGCTTGGGATCCAAACTGTTTGACAGAGCTTCTGTATGGATTCATTGTAGAGAAGATGGTACTTGCTAACAACCAGGAACAAAAGGGTCTGATGAGAGACAGCAGTCTGGAACACAGGCGTTCAATTTTATCAGTAGAAATGTCCTGCATGCTAATTAGATTCCTCCTCAAATCATTTATAAGTAATCTTATTTTACCCACCCTTAGGTGAAAATTGTAAGCTCTTCAACACACTGTGACTGATACCATCATAACTTGGTTTGTGATCTATATACAAAAACCTGTGACCCTGTCTCATCAGATTATGCACCAGTTTTGTTATGTCTACCCCTTATACCCAGTAAGTCTTCACTGTTAACATCACATTGTGGTCTGATGTATGACCTGTTTCTTGAGGGAGCAGAGCAACATCCGCTGTGAGTGTTATCATAGGTTCTGGTGAGAAGTATGCTAGGGTGGTATTTCATAGCTGTTTTCTGTTGTTGTTGTTGTTTTTTTTTAATTCCGTCTTCTTCTTTTTATGTTCATGGCTGATTGAAGTGGTAACATATCTTGTAACCATGGTGTTGGCAAATTTGTTCAGAAGAGGTGGGGACAGAAGGAAACTAGAACATATGCAGGGCGTAACTTTCAGGTTTTCCTTTTTTTTTTTTTTGTAAGTAGGAAGGCAGATTTCTGTGACTCTAGCTAAAGAAGTCACAAAGTTAGGTTACACTAAAAGGTTTAGCAACATATAGAACACTGAATGACTTATGAAGGGACATCTTTTGACTGGCTGAGAGCCTACTGTTCCTTACTTAGGTAGCAGTGTTTGTTGCCATCCTTTCTATGATCCTGCTGCAAAAGAAGTTTATAAAAAGGCCCTTCAGGTTTCTTACCTCACTGCTGAGGCTGTGGATAAATATGAGCTTTAGACAACAAGTAACTTGATTAGGGAATATGATTCACCAAGCAAGTTTCATGTTTCTGCAGCAACGCAGACAAATCCAAACCAAAGCATGCTACCTGCCATGTTCACCCTCTGTTTTTCCCTTCTGAAGAAAACCAGGTGTTCATCTCTCCCTGAGGGTAGCAATGTAAAAAGGAAGGAATTTTCATCATTCATCAGGTTTCCTCTCCTCAGAAGATGGTTGCTCAGTTTTTTTCTTCCTCTGGGTCTTTCCTAGCCCTGGAAGGAACGTTACCCTGTAAGCTTATGGGTTTTAAGCTGTGTGTTTTGGGATTGACTAACAAAGGTAATTAACCCTAACCCTGCTGTAATCCACACAGCTTGGTAGAACAGAACAAAGCTTGGGACTCGCCTGGATGGTTGTCTGGCTCTGCAGGCCCTCTGTGCTTCTGAAGTCAAATGAAGCACCTGAGTCCCAGCTGGTGTCCTCCTCCATTTGTTCAGCTTCCCTCAGCTACACTCTGAAGCCTGACACTGGCTGAAATGTGACAGGAGGTCTTGCTGGAAGGGAAAATCTGCCCTGGAGTCTCCTCAGTGACCCCTTTGCATGCCAATGTACACCTTGGGACTGGAGGGGTGCTGGGAGGGCTCCCCAGGGCCAGTCCTCATGGTGCTGGGACAGCACATCTCACATCCCCATGTGCCTGATGTGTCTTACACACAACTCTGAGGTTGCTCAGGGTGACAGCAGACAAGCGGGGCAGCTGACTTCAATCCTGTTTGGCATTTTTGTCTCTTATTATCTTGGTCTACTGGGTCCAACAATCTGATCAGACAATCATTTTCATTTACTTATGCTAAAAGAATAAACAGGAGTCAGGCTTAACATGGTGAGCAGCCACTGGCATTTAAGCAGCTCATTTGGTATGTGAAATCTTTTCCAGCAGTATATTTTTTTTCCTAAGGGGGAAAATACTCAAATATGTACACACTTAATTGATCTTCAATTCTAAAAAGACAACAGGAGTGTGCTTTATCAGTTCTCTTCTTTTTCTGTCTGCTGTCTGTGTCCCTCATCACCAGGAGATGGGTACAGTATTTTACCGGTGCTGAATATCTCTGCAAATCCTGCTTTTCATCTCATATCTCTGGGTAGGGAGCTGGGGACCAGATCTTGAACTTTGATTATTATTACTGTATGAGTGTTACATGATCTCTGTATGCCTCTACTCTAACTATCTCCATGGCTAAATGAAAAAAAATATACTTTTCTCATAAAGTACAGCTCCCCACCTGCTTGTCTAACTTCCTGCCTACAGAAAAGCACATCAGCTGTGGGAGGAGATCAGCTTGAAAAGGCCAACATTTATCACTTGCTAGAAAGAGGGGAGCCATTAACTGCGAGTAGCAGAGTGCTACAGCTGCTAGGATCAGGCAAGACACAAGATCAAATACAAAGCCAGAATACATCACTTTCCAATCAGAAAATTTGGTGGTGGTTGTGAGTGTTGCGAAATGGACCTGTTGAATTTAGTGATTAGGCTTTCATTGAATTTGATGGAAGAGAGTTCTGGACAACCGTTGTGGTTCAACACTGGTAGGTAGCCGAGTACCACCATGCCACTCTCTCACTCCCCCTCTTCAGCAAGATGGAGAATAAAATATGATAAAAACACATGTGAGTTAAGGGCAAGGAGATCACTCTCAAATTACCATCATGAGCAAAACAGACTTTGCTCTTTGACATGAGCAAAACAAACATTAATGTAATGTATTGCCTATCACTATCAGACTAGAAAAGTGAGAAACTCAAAGCAAACTACAAACACCTTCCCCCACATCCACCCTCTTCTACCTACCCCCCCAAGTGGAGCAGGGGAACAGGGAATGGGGGCTGCGGTCAGTCCCTAGTGCTTGGTCTCCACCGCTCCTTCACGGTCACTCTGCCCCTGCTCCACGCGGGGTCCCTCCCACGGGATGCCGTCCTTCCCGAACTGAGCCTGCGGGGGCTGCCCACAGGCAGCAGCTCTCCAAGAACTGCTCCCACACGGCTCCGTACCACGGGGTCCATCCCCCAGGAGCAAACTGCTCCAGCACGGGTCCCCCACGGGCGGCAGCTCCCCCCAGACCCCTGCTCCTGCGTGGGCTCCTCTCCACGGGCTGCAGCTCCGGCCCGGGGCCTGCTCCTGCGGGGGCTCTCCATGGGCCGCAGCCTCCTCCAGGCCACATCCACCTGCTCCGCCGGGGGCTCCTCCACGGGCTGCAGCGTGGAGATCTGCTCCGTGTGGGACCCGTGGGCTGCAGGGGGACAGCCTGCTCCACCAGGGGCCTCTCCACAGGCCGCAGGGGAACTGCTGCTGCCTGCCTGGAGCACCTCCTGCCCTCCTGCTGCACTCACCTGGGGGGCTGCAGGGCTGCTTCTCATTCCTCTCTCCGGGCTGCTGTAGCACACTATTTTTCCCTTTCTTCAATCTGTTCTCCCAAAGGCCCAACCAGCATTGCTCCCTGGCTCTGCTCTGGCCAGCAGCAGGTCCGTTTTGGAGCTGTCTGGAGCTGGCTCTGATCTGACATGAGGCAGCTGCTGGGCTCTGCTCACAGAGGCCACGTGGCAGCCCCTCACTACAAAATCCTTGTCACATAAGTACAATACAACAAGGCAAGAAGTAAGCAAGAGTCCAAGAATGATTAAAATCAGTTTTAAAATATACATGAAAACTGATAAAATCAAATATGAAGTGAAAGGTGTCTTGTTCACCTTCCTTTGAAATAGTTACTCCTTGATTCTCTCTGGCGGGACTTTGAGGTTCTTGGACCCCACCAAGGCACAGCAGATCAGCTGTGTGTGCTGTGGGGCTGGTGTGCGCTGATGCTTTGCCCTGTCCTGTAGCCAGCCTGGGCACTGCATTGCGGCCAAACCTTGCAAGGCACTTCTGATAACCAGTGGCAAAGGTCCTCCATCCTCCAGCTTATTCCAGGGTTATTGGCACTTCCACAAGGAGAGCTTCAAGTCTGCCAGGCCACTTCCATAGGCTCTGTAGGCAGAGACACAGTCTGTAATCTAGAGCTCAATACAGCTCAGCCCAGGAGTTGTTCTGACTGACGCTGGTGCCAGATAGGCCCAAGCTCAAGGCAGAAGAAGACAGGCTAAGGCTGTTCCTCTTGTAGAGTGCAGTGCAGAGTATAGGCGGACAAAGCCATAGATATTTATTGGTTTTGTTATCAGAAGTCACCTCTGAACCCTAGGAAGAAAACGATCTTTTACTTTCAATAATATTTTATCAAAGTTGCCTTTACATGTAAAAACATCACTTGTGTTGTGCCGGGACTTATTCAAAGCATGCTATATGCTCCAGTGGAAACTTCTGCTTGCCAACTTGCCATCAATATGCACAAGTAATTTTAGTATTAGGGCTTATATACACTTCTCTCTTAAAATTGTGTTTATATTTAGGTGCTGCAGCTTGTTGTAATTGGTTGGAAGATCCCCTCTAGTGTAGATGAAATACATTTCTACTTTTTCAGTTCATCTGATATTCACCTGGCACTTCTCAGAGCTCCAGGCTGGGAATTTTTAATTTCACTTTCCAAATATGAAACCTCAAATGCACATTTTAGGAGGTCAAATTCAACTGAAACAAGAAGGAATTAAGTTACCATTTAGATTTGTCAGTGGAACACTAGTGACTGGATGATCCATTGGGAAAGACTGGGTACAGAGAAAGGTGAAGTCACTGTCTGGAAGGCAGTATCAATTTTAGGAAGGGGCTAGCAAAGGGCTAGAACAAAGTCCTAATGGGAGAAATGGATAGAGCAGAGATAGCTTTATAGTCTAAATGCAATATCTTTTGCTCTTAGAAATATGGATAGGAGATATCAGCATGTCTGCTTTTGGTTTGAATCAAAGCAAACAAAGATACTGGTTGTAATTCTTGAACTGTAATTGCCTCACTTTCTAATCTCTTGGATTTTTAAGTAACTCTGGAGCACAGTGTGCTTCACATTATTGGACTTTTTTTGTTGTTGTTGTTTAACCATTTTAGGTATGTCTTTTTGGCCTGAGACCCACCATTTTTCCATTTGTGGGAATGCTAATTTTCTTTACACACAAGTCCTACATTTTCTTCACTTACATGTTCTGTGTTCCAATGAATGAGGAAAAACTTCACAGCTTGAAAACCACTCCTGTTGTTGGTAATGAAGCATGTCTACATGGATGAAGCATACCGTTGTGGCACTGTTTTCTGCTCTGTTTCTCTTACATTATACATTTCTACTTTCTGTCCCACAGCAAGCATGCAATGTTTCTCTGTGCTATTAAAACCTGCTGTATTCTACCCTAGAGGTGCCTGCCTGTGGAAACCAATGTGTGAATTGATTTTGTGCTGTTCTCTATGTACCTGGGGAACTCTCACATAGTCTGTGCAAGATTTTACATTTCCTTCCTTTTTGTAGTGTTTGGCACTTTTCTTTAATTTTGTGACACAATATGATTGGCTTTAGTCACATGAGGTTCCTTCATTTTCACTCTACACAGAAGATTTTGTGAGCTTATTCAGATGGATTTTTTTCTCTCACTTTCTGTCTCATGTCATGTACTTGGCTTGACTGGAAGTAGACGAGATTGAATTACTTGCAATTACATAGCATTTTGTGAAAGAAATGCATGTGGTCCTCTTGAGGGGTCTGCTCTTTTATATAAAGCTGTATTATATACTGTGAGTATATAGATACTTCTGACCTTATTAACTTACTGTTGTGTTCAGCCAAATCAAATCCTCCATAAACATCTGCAGAAGAGATGAACAAATTGTGAGCTATTTCAGTTTCCAGGCATCTTTCTGAATGTACTGAGTATTTCAGCTACCTTGTCATGTTATTGCTGTTTGCCTTTCATTGGGCTCAGCAGAATGTATCCATTCCAGATTTACAGCAGTTTAATATTAAAGCATCTCTGTACCAACATAGTGATTTGCTGGCTGTATAAATTATTTAAGCATCTGGGTGCAGGGATATACTTCAGAGAATGCTTTGCAGGCCTCTGGCATTAGCAATACTATGACAAGATAATCAGGGAGGTTTTGGGTACCTTAAGAAATGCAACTTGCTTGCAGAACCCAGACTTGAGCATTGCCTGACCTGCAGTGAGCAAAAGCCCAGAAGGATATACAGGAATGAGGTGTGGAAACAATGTGGGATTTCCAAATTCATGTACCCATACTTGCAGAGCAAGTAGAGGAGTCCATGAAATCTTTAGGAGTGAGAGCTGCTGTGTGTGTCTCCACTGCTGAGTGTCCCTACATCCAGCCCCTCAGCCCCTGTGTTGACGGGGTCACCAGAGCCTGCTGCCCTGCTCAGCCACCTCGGGGCTGTGTGCTGAGTGTGCTGGTCACCACCTGTAGGGCAGGCAGGGATAAGGGTATCCAAGATCCAAGATCCCCAGGATCACCAGGATCTTGGTGAGGTGAAGAGGTCCTCCCAAGGCACGGAAATGTCCAACACAAGGAAGAAGACACAGGAGCATCCAGGGAAGGGGTCACAACAGGCAGCCACGAATGTTTCTAGTTCTTCGTGGAGTGATATAGTATCTTCTGTTATTTAATCCACTGTTTGTAGCAGACATTTGTGGAAGACCAAGTCCTCTTCAGCATCCAAGCAAAGAGCAAGTCTTCACAACAGAACTCAGATGCTGTGGGACATATTTGGATTTAAATCGGCATGGAGCAGCTCAGGGCAGGCAGCAACCTGCTGCTGTTAGTGTCTCCCTAGCTGATTTTCAGCCAGTGGGTTCCTGTGCCAGCTGTTGTAACTGCCAAAAGAGACATGGCAGTAGATCTTCAACTGGGTTGTAGCCAAACCTTCCCATGATTTAAAACTGCTTTGTCTGATAAGGTTTATGAAGGGAATTACAGGCACCTAAGCAAAAAATTGATACAAGCCCTAAGAGTCAGACTCCAGGGTGGAAAATATTGAACATTCTATTTTCTTTTTTATATTTTGAAATATGATCCCATTAGTTTACTGATTGAATGCCACATTAGGTATTTAATTTCAATATTAAAATTTTAATTTAATCTAGATTAACTGTGGAAGCTATTTAATTTCTATATTTAGTGTCTCTTGCAAGCCACATAACGCAGAAGGGCTTGTAGATGTGATGTGCAAGTTGAATTTCCATCTTGCTCTCATACAATTGGACTACATCTTTGAATGATGCATGTAGTCAAGAAATAAATTAGTACATTGGAGAGGGAATAGATTTTCCCTCTTATATTTAAAAAATAATGAAGCTAGATGAGATTTTAATAGAAGAGGCTGAATACCAGAAGGCCTGGAAAAGGGATATGAAAGAACGTGCCTGTTCACGGCAGGGTTATGAAAAAGGAGGACAGAATGCAAGTGAGAGATAATGTGTAATCAGACAAAAAAACAGAAAGCAGCCAACTGCAGAAAGGATGTTTTTGTGCTTTGGGGAGAAACTTCTCAGTTTAAGTGCTAGCCAGATAATTACAGAAATCCCCTTGAACCATGCACTGTGGAAGGCTTGCAGTCCTGTGCCTTTTCATAGTACATCTATTTTAGTACATCCTTCTTAATTGCTCATTTCCTTAAAAGTGATACTGGAAGGCACTTCACTACTCTGGCTCTTTTGAACTTTAATCTAGTTGTACGTTGTAAGGAAGGCAACTACTGGCTCAGAATGGACCATCACAGTAATGTTAAGAAGTGCACTTGGTGGCAAACACTAAAAGGCAAGGTTCCCGGGTCTATTCCTGACTTTGTGACTTGAGCTGAAGCCCATTAAAGTCACTAAGGGCCTCTGACCTCACTAGAAATAGGAATGACAGGTTGGCCAGCCTCACCTTGATCCCTGGAATCTGCAATCCCTGGTTATGGAATAACTAATAAATAATAACTTATGGAATAATTAATCATGGCAAACATTTCCAGGCACATGAAGCACACAGATATCACTGGGAGTCACCAATATGGATTCAGCAAGAGAGGATTCACAAGCTGCAAAACAGGAGGTTTCATCTGTACAGAAGGAAACACTCATTTACTGTGAGGGTGAGTGACCAACCACTGACACAGGTTGCCCAGGGAGGTTATGCAGTCCCCCTTCCTGGAGACACTCAAAGGACATCTGAAAATGGTCACCTAGGTCAGCTAACTCTTGATGTCCCTGCTTGAGCAGGAGGGTTGGACCAGATGACCTCCAGAGATCCCTGCCAACCTCAACTGTGGTTCTCTGATTCTGTGAATTCTGACAGCCAGCATTCAATGACAAGCAAGAGACAAGCAGCTGGGTATCAGGAACTACGTAACTAAATCTGTTTGGGGCCTTAGTGTTGACCTGATTTTTTTATTTTTTAATTTTTTTTCCCGATGTTAAGACTATTCTGGACTAAGTGCATCGGTTCAATATTTCAGACATGGACAAAACGTGTGTTGGGAGACTCTCAGAAGCATCTAGAGGATTTATGATCAGCACATAAGGTCTTCTGGAAGTCAATAGGGCTTCTGCCCCTAAATCTTTCAGCTAATTTTTAAACTCACTACTGTAAACTGTAAATGGCCAGGGTGGAAGGAAGGAGCTTCTTGGCAGGTGTGTTAGGAAGTCAACAATTATGCCACTGAGCGGGAGAAGCTGCATTGATCTTCTGCACACAGAAACCTCTGCATATTTTGCAACTGTTTTATTGCAGATTGTATCTCAGGAATTCTTTCAGTGGTGACCCACTGACCCTGTTAATTATTCAAGAAGTTACATGACTGATGAAGACTGTATTTCTTTGATTGCTGTTACTTGCAAATTCCCCAAAGTCAGCCTCTGTTGAGACATAAGTTACCTGTCTCTTCTGTGTGAGCACCTGTGCTATGGTCATGTCCATGCTCATTGTAAGTAGAACCCAGAATGGCTATTATACATACTGTTTCATGGAGAAAAACAATTTCTGGGCTTAAAATTCATCTGCAACACAGCTTGTGGCAATCTCAGATGACTGACTGCAGGTGAGACAATCACACACAACTGTGGGTTAACTTGTGTCAGAACAGCCAGTGCAATATTACTGTCTGGGGTAGTAAAGACAAAAATCTTCTGAACCAAATCATCCGTAGTGAGTTTAAAGCTGCACTTAGCTTTCATTTAATTTGGAGCTACATTTTCTTCTCTGTTTTTCAAATCATTTTTATTAATTCAATTTCTCTTCATCACAGGTATGTTCAGAAGTGGTTCTTCAGCACAGGCAGTAACTAGCTGTTCTTCCTGAGCCTGGATAAACCCATTGTGATCACAATGACCTGTGTAGTTCAATTGAATAAGAACAAGCTTTATAATGAAGTAAGCCACAAGAAGACTTCAGGTCCATTTGAAATAGAGAAAAACTATTTAACAGTCCTTCCTTTTTAATTCCTAGAAATGAGCTATTTTCTCCATTTCACAAGACTGTTATTTACACATTGGGACAGGCTGACCTTTATTGAGCAATGATTCATGTTTTAAGGACATAAAAAAGTAATTTTGAAACTGTAAAAAAGCAGAAGATGAGTTACAAGTCTTTAAAGTTCCCACAACAGGTTTCTAGGTAAGTGAACTCTACATCAGGATAAGTATGTCTGTTTTGTTATAAAAAAGCTGCAGTACAGCCCTCTCATACAAATCATGCGGTAGAAAATGTGTTGGCATAGTCATATTTGTCATAGATTGTTAGATCAGGGTAGGGGTTTTACAGGTAACTCATACTAAGGCTGAAAAGTGGGGGTCGAGGAAATTCTAAGTATGGTGGAAGAAGAGAGAAGAATTGTTATTACCACTCAGAACAATTAACTATTGATCAACTTTATAAAATCTTTTTATCTCCCTGAGGATTTTTCTTCACATTTGTGGGCTTTGTACTGAGATGGAAAATGTTTTGAGAAAATATGCTATAAATGTATGAGGATTTTTTGCTTTTCTAACTACTTGTGGACTCATCTATTTTTTATTGTACAAGAAATCTTATGACAGTAATTTTTGAATCTATGAATTTGCTCAAAGTTTCTAACTAGAGTTTATAAAATGAGAGACTAAAATCAGTTTCCTTTATCTTGGATCTTGAACAAAATTCCCTCTGGTATGGTCTCCTGACAGAAGTTTCGTGATGAAGGTAAAAGATGAATTTGTTTAAAGAATTGGTCTGTTGGGAGTTTGGATGACTTGCAGACATTAGAAGAGAAGACAGGCAAATTGGAATTAGGTTTTGGAGGCAAATGCAGAAGAAAATATAGGAGGAATTAGGAATGAATAAACCACAGTGATATGGCTGACCGTATTATGTAGGTTCTGCCGCAATGCATGGGAAAGGTTTCCTGTCTCTTTATTTCCATTTCTGTAAATCAAATCAAAATCAGAAGGAAAGCATACCTGGGATTTACACTTTCTTTAATGCTAAAATTTCTTGAGATATTCCACTTAGTATTTTAAGTATTTCTCTATTATCATTCATACTATATTTCCTTTAAAGAAATGGGTGATAAGGGAAATAGGTAACTCCAATGTTAACTTGAAAGAAAGCTGAAATTTCACATTAGCTGAAAACTATGATGAATTTTATTTGTACAAGCATTGCGTTTAGGGTCTGCGCTTTTACAGCAATAGAGGTCATTTGTTAAGACCAGGGCCTAGTGGTTGACTCACAGCAGGTATAGTAATGCCTTAAATACTGTAACAAAAGAATGATGGTTCATTGCTTACATGAGACTGGTTGCTAGGAACTTTTAAGAGCATCTTAAATAGAGATCATGATTGTGTCTGAAGGTAAACTAATTCTGAGCAGTTCAAAATTCAGTAGTGTTCAGATGTCAAATTATTGTCAACCATTAGAGATTTCCTCTGGGTTCTGTCATCTACGCATTTTCTTCTTCCGTTACAGGAAAAGCTCTGAGCAAAGATATCTGAAAAACACAAAGAATGCTGACACCATCCAAAATAGTCACCATTTTCTTAATTTGGCAGGGTAGTCTAGGACAGCCTGAGGTCTCATGCTCTGTAGGAGGAGCACATCCAAGACCTTTCATGCCCCTGGTCCCTTTTTCATCCCACTGACTCCATTTCTCCTCCCCAATATACATCCACATCTGCCAAATCCTCTGTGTATATACATTATACCCTCACTTCCTTCAGATGTCTGTGGCACCTTTCTTGTATTTCTACATCCCCTGCTCTGCATATAGGATGTCCAGTTGCTGCCCATGTCTCCAGGATTAGAACAAGAATGTGGAACAAAAAGAGAAGAGCTCGTGTTTGTGCTTTGCATGTAGCCTGCACATGGAAATGCCCATCATCTCTTCCAAATACAGTGAAATGAATCGATCTACTTATCTCAGAGTTAGATGATCTTCTTCCCATGCTTATTTTCAGGAGAATCAGGGAGCTCATTTCAGATGTTTTCTCATGGCATCTAATATTGCTGCACATTGTAGCAGCTTTATAGAAATACTGTGAGGACATACAGGAAGAGCAAAACCAAGAAATATTATTCATTTCCATCAGTCTGCATGTTTGTGGCACTAAAAATGGCAAATTCTGTGGCCTTTGTAGGGATGAAAAGTGGAATTAGTGAGAACTCACTTCCTACAGATTTCTGTCCCTTTCCTTCTCCAGTTCTCCTCATGTCCCCAGGACCCAATCCCCAGGAAAGTGTTAGGTCTTTCCCACACTCCTAGACCTTCTTACCTGCCCCATCACCTCCATTTCCTCCCAGAGCACCCCCAGCTACTTCGCGTCCTCCCACTGCACCACATTGTAACTTCTCAATTTTCTTACCATGTCCCTTACTGATTTGCCTAATGATGGTTTGAAAACCACTCCACAGATAGGCAGTACCTATGTACATGAATGATTAGTCAGTGGTTGGTGTTGTTTTGTT
Organism: Anser anser; assembly: GCF_964211835.1. Classification (NCBI taxonomy): domain Eukaryota; kingdom Metazoa; phylum Chordata; class Aves; order Anseriformes; family Anatidae; genus Anser; species Anser anser. Next base: position 61,503,962 of record NC_139723.1, on the reverse strand, counting down.
GTTGTTTTTAAATTCTGTTCATTTGGGAAGAATGTGTAAGAACTTAATGGACCTATGCACCTTTTTAAACCTTGGATGAACTTGGTATATGGAATTGAAAAAGAGTTAGAAGAGGACTTAAGGGGGCAAACAGACTATATGAAGTGGAGGTTTTCTAAAGCACAAGGGAATTTAGAAGCACTGTCTCCTTGTGGCGAACTATACATAAAAAGCCCAGACATTTGCCAGAATGAAATGTTGACTAGGGTAGTTAGTTTATTTTTAGACATTTTTACTCCAGTAAAAGTAAGTTCCATGGATACTGTTAGGCTATAATGGTCTGGCAGATACAATTTCTTTTATTCAGGATGGGTAGAAACAAAACAGGCACTGGCAATCTTTCATATTCTGCCATAGAAATTTTCTACAGTAGGAAATCTTACCTGTATTTCTATGCTGGCAAACCCTTTCTGGTATATGACTGTGTTCCCAAGTGTTTTCAGTATTTCTAGAACATTCCCTGTCTCTGTTTTTAGTATCATCTCAGGCCTCTGTGAAAGCATCAATGATCAATTGCTGTGGCTTCTAAGTTTCATTTTCAAGATCAAATATTTCACTAAGACAAGCCTGGTATCACAAGTAATAATAAGTTTTCAGAAACAGCAGCTCTTAGACGGGTGTGTGGGATTTACAGAGAACAAATTGCTGGGGAGCTGCTGAGACTGGAGCAAAGAAGGTGGCCAGGAAAATAACTGAGTATCATTTCTTGCATCTGCCAATTCCTTCAAAAACATCCTCAAAAACATAGTGTCATATGGTGATTACATCAGAGAGTCCCTGTTCATTAGCATTTATCTTATAAGGGTTAGCTCATAAGTATAACTGTATAAGAAAAGTCATCTTTTTAAGCATATTTAATACAAATTTTAAGATTTTGTTTAGATTACATATCTGCATGCACTCTGCACAGAAAGGCACTTTATAATTTTCAAAGAATTTTTGCAGTGTCATTAGTTTATAGTTAATCTGTCAGCAAAAGTCAACATCTGGTGCTTTCCTTAAAACCCCATCTGTGTGGAACATTATTGCTTGTAGTTGAGGGCTTGAAAAGCCCACAGACCAGGAAGCTGGCATAAATACACCTTGTTGTTGTTTTATGTCACGATTTTTTTAAGCATTTCTTCTTATGAGTAGGAGGGCACAGACAGGCTTTTTCTCTTGGATCAGTTGGTGGGCAATAGCGCTTTGGGCTTGTTCACTCTGTCTGATTGACATATTTGAATGCTGCCCGGTGGGTTTCCATAACAGTACCATTCATAACTACCCATTCAGGCTGACCTGTTAAGTTTTCTTGATACAAAAGGAAACCGTGGAGACCGGACCATTCCTGCTCCTTCGTTTAGCAGAGTAGTTCTTTCTTGGGGACTAAATAAATGGCTAGCAAGTCTAATGGGAAACCTTAAAAGCTATTAGGTTGCAAGCCAATATCTGATAACGGGAGTACCAATAGATTATTTATAGTCTGATGGTTTCAGACTACGTTTGTGGTAGTGTCTTGGCATTGATCTTAGTGTGCAGTTGCAAAACACATTAGCAAAGGATTCATTGTTTAAACATCCATTAAAGGCCAATGAAATATTTCACCAATTAATGTGAACCTTGGTCAAAGTATGTCTTTGGAACAAACACAGCCCAATGTCTTCCTAGAGGAAGAGGTCTATGTAGCAAAGGATGGGCAGGCTTATGGTTGCTGGAGAACGAGAGCTTGGGATGTAATACCACCCTCCGACAGCACTTGTGCCACATACCTGTGAGCTGTGTTCATAAACGTGCATGACCTTATCTGCTCTGGTAGAGAAAAATGCATCCCCGTTCTGAACAAAGAAAGAGCTGAACTGGTCAGAAATGTTTATCAGGAAATTATTATCTCTTCTGTATTCCACTAACAACAGCATGAAATTTAATTAAATATTTTTTTCTGGAAATCATTCTTCTAAAAACCGATTTAATGCACAAACATTTTCAGACTACTCTTTTTACAGCTATTCAAAATTTTCAGTCTCTCTGACCACTTTTAATTTATTTTTATAAATCTGACCCTAGTTCCCAAATCCAGGGACTTAGACCACCAGACCAATTTGTCTGTTGATGTGGCATGGAAGGAAGCATTTTGTGTCTTACAGTATTAAGCACAGGACTGAACATTATTATTTTTAAGATTCTTAGCATTTCTTATTGCATTTTTATTGCAATATCTTAAACAATTGCTGGTTATACCACCCGGCTAACTAAATTTGATGTGCTGCTCCCCAGTGAAAGCTGGGACACGTCTCAGTTCAGGCAGATATCACAGCGCATTTGGTCTTGACATCTATTAGTGGCATTATAGCTGAATATTATTTATTATGGGTCATAATGGTAGGATTCTTGCTGTCCCCTAGTGGCTAGTTCATTTTCTGAGTTCTGTATGTCCATTACAATTTCTGTCATCCTATCATGAATTATAAACTGGCTTGCAGTTTGATTTACACCATGAACCAAACACAACCTTTAAAAGTCCATTAAAATATTTTCCAGCATAGAAACTGGCCTCCTGATAACAGCCTCATGAAATAATCACCTATTGCATCTGTGCAGCTTAACTAGTCAAGAGCATTCCAGAGACTGAAAAAAAAAAAAAAAAAGCTTAAGGTGAAAGAAAGAAATTGTCAAACGTGATTTTATTGAGGCAGTTAGTGATGTTTTGACAGCGTGCTCAATTTACCTAACCTGCTGATACAGTGAAATACACCAGACAGTGCTTTGAGGGGTCAGGAGCGGCACAGAGCAATTGCCATTCCTCTGCATCCTAATATCAGGCACAGCTCCTACACCTAGCCCCTGTTACCTGATGGTTTGGAAACATTTACACCAACATAGCTGAACAGATGCCAACATTGCCTTGCATGCAGCACGGAGACTGCAATGATTTCGTGAGATGAAATTAGAAGGAGCTTTCTGAGTAAGCTTCATGTCACATTACTGGTCCCAAACTACAGGATGAGTCCTCCTGCTGCTGCAGTGAGAGCAGGGCCCTGCCCAGCTTCAGCAGAAGCAGACTAAGGATGTGGATAATATGTGGAGTCTGGAAGATGACTGCAGTACAGAAATCGCTGTTGAAATGTGGTTCATAGAATCGTAGAATCATGGAATATCCCGAGTTGGAAGGGACCCATAAGGATCATCAAGTCCAACTCCTGGCACCGCACAGGTCTACCCAAAAGTTTAGACCATGTGACTAAGTGCACAGTCCAATTGCTTCTTAAATTCAGACAGGCTTGGTGCAGTGACTGCTTCACTGGGGAGCCTGTTCCAGTGTGCGACCACCCTCTCGGTGAAGAACCTCTTCCTGATGTGCAGCCTGAACCTCCCCTGCCTCAGCTTAACACCATTCCTGTGGGTCCTGTCACTGGTGATTACGGAGAACAGGTCACCTGCCTCTCCACTCCCCCTCACGAGGAAGTTGTAGACTGCGATGAGGTCCCCCCTCAGCCTCCTCTTCTCCAGGCTGAACAGGCCCAGTGCCCTCAGCCGCTCCTCATATGTCTTCCCCTCTAGGCCCTTCACCATCTTCATCGCCCTCCTCTGGACACTCTCCAACAGTTTCATGTCCTTTTTGTACTGTGGTGCCCAGAACTAAACACAGTACTCGAGGTGAGGCCGCACCAGCACAGAGAAAATCATTTCAAAATGCTTATGTAGAACGAAGAAGTCCTACAAGACTCTGTAGAGTGAATCTGGGAGGAGTATGGAGTAGACCTCCTGTCTTTGCATGTTTCTTCTCAATCAGTTAATTGTAAGAATAACGAACACTCTACAGTGAAAAAGTTTCTTGATACCTCTACCCTGCATAAGTATCCTTTGAGGATCCTCAAATGTTTCTCAGGACTTCTGGCCTTTAGAAAGCACCCATAATATTCTGCTACACTTCCTCCAGTCAGGGGAGTGTTTCCAGGACTTAAAATATGCCTTGTTGGAGCTTCATTTCATGAGTGGAGATGGGAGTCTGCTAGGGCAGCTTTTCCTGTTAAGCTTACAGAGTAGAGCTTGGAGCCAGAGTCTCTCATGAGCTCTGCTCTGAGAAGCTGGAAGTAGTGAGTGCTGCCAACACTCAACATTTCAATGCAGGCCTGGCACTGTCTGGTGTTTTTCATGATGTCCTCACCTCCTGACATCACATTGCACTGTTGGCCAGCACTGAAGAGAGCTGGCATCCATGCCCATGGACACGTAGGGCATCAAGGCCAGTAGGTGGCTCCACGTTGGTGAGAACTGAACTGGGACAATGAAGACTCACTGGATTTTATAGTCCCCTGGGAGTACACTTCTTTCTAGATGGTGAAAGGACCTCTTATCTCATACTCAACCCTGGACTCACGCTGGTCCCACAAGTTGGCATGGTGATTATGCATCAGGCATGTTCACCTGTGTCCAAAATTTGGAGCATAGGGAGGAGGATCTGATTGTTTTTCTCCTTAGCTTTGAATGGATTAAGCTGTGTGTTCAGGAATGAGAGTGTAGGTGGAATGAAGAAAGGTGTTTGGCTATGTGAGGGCATGTGAAGAATCTGGCCAGCAGCACAGCAGCGGGAGCAAACAGAGCAAAGATGGAAAATGTAAACAATTTGGCAGTTTTCACCTATTTGCTTGAGGTTAGAACACGTGACATAGGAGGGGGCTGAGAGATCTAGATTTCTTCATACTCAGAAAGACCAGGCTAAGGGGACGCCTTCTTCCTGTGTTTAGCTACCTAAATGGGACCATGTGGGGACTTTTCTTGGGGGTGCACAGTGACGGGACAACAGGTAATGGACAGAAGTTAGGTATGGGAAATTCTGATTAGGTGTAATGAAAAAAATTCCACCACAAGGGTGGTCAAGCACTGGGACAGATTGTCAACAGAGGGCTTAGAGTCACCATCCTTGGAGCCTTGCAAATAGGCGTGTCATATATGTTATATTTTCTCATATGAAAATTTTCAGATTTTCATATGAACAATACATTATTAGTGGAAAGTCTTTGCTGACACTTTCAAAGGAACTTAAATTGTATTCAAGTTCAGTGGAAGTTGTACCCGAATCTCTGTGAAGCTTCCCTGAAAACAGGGCTAGTTTTGCAAAGAGGTTCTAGTTTAAATGATAGTACTGGCACAAAAGGGAGTTAACTATAGGCTTCCCACATCAATGTAAGTCCTGTTTATTTTAATGAAAGTCCTATGTAATTATTAAACCAATATGCATATTGATGTAAATTGGTATAAAATGCCCAGTCAGGAGGGGAGTGGTGGGGGCCATAATTTGGGCTGGGAGGCCCCGTGTCTTCCCTGTACCTCCACATTGCTCAGCGCAGAGGGCCCTGACAAGCCTGTGCAGGTGCAGTTGTTCTCGTTAGTGCTGTGTGTTGCAATACTGGAGCTTGCATATGAATGTGATACATATAATATTTAACAGATGTCTGCTGTGAATGCTTTTTTCATACAATTCCCATTTTTGCAGTTGGTTCTTTGTTACAGACCCTAGTTATTTTTTTGTTGTTGCTGTTATTTCTTAGCATCAAAAATGAACTTTGTGCAAGCTGGCTATAAAATTTTCCATCTGCTAGCCACATCAATAATAAACAACAAACTCATTTGTGCTTTAATTTTCCTACAACAGCACAGGGGAAAAAAAAAAAAAAAAAGGAAAAAAAATGCTTTGCTCATTTACCCACTGCTCTGTTGTTGATACAGAGCCAAATGCAGACCTTAGTTTTAAGTCAATGGAGCTATTGCGTGGATGCATTTGAGCATATTGAACAAATCACACAAAACAATCTCTTATTTTGTTTGCACATTTGCACGTGGTGTAAGGAGCAATACAACAGAATAACAGATGCTTCTGTATTCTTTTTTTTTTTTTTTCAGTAAGTCTTCAACCAAGCAGTGAAACTATTTTTACAGCACTAAAACCCAGTGCAACTAACATATTCATAATGGATTTTTACGATCCACTCTTGTATCCCCAGTGGCTCATTTGCAGAGCTTAATGCAATTTTCCAAAAGCTGAAAAATGTAATTCAGAGCAGCTTCCTGGTCTAAAATCACATTGATTCACTAATTCACTGTTTATAGCTTCTTGTTGCAGACAAGGGAGATTCTTTCAGACAAGACATTTCTTGGTAAGTAAAATATAAACCAGCTAAAGACCCCAATTCTTTAGCTGAAATAATCACAGAAGTGTTTAACTACAACTGCAATGAGCTTCAAGCACATTTTAAAACTAAGCATATGCTTAAATATTCTTACAGAACAAAGAGGCATTTCCAAATGAGCACCAAAGAAAGCTGAGAGGGGCTTGTCTACTTTGAAACCGAAGGAGACAAACTACAATGCACCTGAATTGGATCATGTTTAACTATTCAGTGAAAACTTTCAGAAGTAAAATGGCTGTAGTTTTCCATGTCTTGAGCTTTCCTGAGTGTCCCAAGGCAAACGTGGGCCAAGTCCCTGGTTATAATCTTTCCAACAAGTTAGCAAAGGGGGAATGAAGCATCTAAATTAATTATGAGAACAGAAGCCAAGAATGTCTACTGTACACACAAAAAAAAACAGCAGAAAAAAATACAGTGCATGTAATACAGAAGTGACCATGAGAACAACAGACTATCTGTTTAACTCATCCAAAAATGCTCAGTCAGGGGACACTAAACATCCATGAAATACAGGTGTGTTTTGCAAAGCCTGTTCTAATGCTCAGGTTAAAAAAAAAAAAATCCTCAAATGAGGATTGTATGTATTTTAAAGGCAATTGTGAATTAAAATTCTGAGACTTTTGTAAAAAAAATAAAAATGTTAGTGTTTAATAGTCATGGAGATAAAATTATAGTTTTCTTCAAACAAGACTAAAGCTTGCGATTTTTCCTCTTTAGGTGAAACAACACACAGTCCTTCCTCCAGAGCCTGAATGCTGCTGGGAAAAGAAAGCTGCGGGGCTCTGCTTACCCCAGGCCCAGGATTTACATCCAGTCCTGCCACTGCATTTCCTGGAGCAGTCCAATGACTTTGGTAGGATTGGTAAATTATTCAAGCATGTTTTTCTCTCAGATAAACATCACTTTAATTTTTTTTTGACAGCTGGAAAAGCAAGTCTTAGAGAGATCAGAAGGCTTAGGTAGTGACATCTGAAATCTAGCTGAACCCTTGTCTGCTGTCTAAGCCTGCCAGCACCTGAGACTTTGAAATTTAAATTGCTCTGATTCCTGATGGACTTCTCCCCAGGCATGTCCAGAAGCACTCAGCTCCTGCTGCTGCATGGATCAGCTTGTACATCAAGCCTTAAGCTGTCAGGATTCACAAACCTGCTGTTTCCTCACCCCACCTTTTTAAGGAGCATTTCTCATGTGTGCCTGAAGACACCTGCTTCATCACCTTCCAGGTAAAATGCAGGTTCTTCCTGCTGGAGCAAGGTGGGGCAACACCTCTTCCTCATCGCTAGATGTGGGAGATTTGGTCTTAGTTCCCTCATTTGCTTGGTAGCTTTGCTCTACTCACTAAGCCAGAGGCTCTTTGGCTTGAAGCATAAGTTCAGGAAAATGCACCAGCTCTCCACGTGAAGCCATGCCAGAGCCAAAAAAAAATAAATTAGATGAAGACTGATGTAGGCTGAGAGCAGGAGCTTGACTACAGCCAAGTGGTTTGGGATCTTCTCCTGGAATGGCCATCAATACTCCAAGGCCTGCTTCTGCGTTTTTAATATCACATTTCCAGCTGACTACCCTAACCTTAAATTTTAGAGTAGCCTGTGACAGAATTATTGCTTAAGTTAAAAAGGAATAGAAAACCAGCTTCTGTCCTGAAAAACATCCTGTAGTAGGTATTTAGGGCACTTTTTGGAGAGATGTTTGTTGTAGTACCCTCAAGAAAAAGAGAGAATAGGAGTCAAGTCGTCTGCAGCCTGTGTAGTGGCTATTTCGCATTGAAGGGAAGCCTCCAGCCTCCATGAGCTGTGTTGGAGACAGGAATGAACCACACCACAGCGTAGGCTGTGAAGGTTCAGCAGGGACAAGTATTTGAGATGCACCTCTGTACAGCATCGCCTTTCAGGCTGTTTTTGGCATCTCCCTGCCCAGCACACTTACTGTTGTGCTTTCCAGTTGGAAGGATTTAATTCCCACAGCATTTAAGTTCCAGTGAGGACTCCTCTGTGGAGGTGAGCGGTTACAGCTTTGATGCTGTGAGAATGGTTATCCCTCTCCCATAAAGGATCTGGACTGAAATTTCTTGTTTAGAATAAGGCACAAGTGTTTGATTCTGGAAAAGAAAAGCAAAGAAAAACAAACAAACAAAAAAACAAAAATCCACCACCCTCAGGTTTATTCACTTACGTCTCCCTTTTCTGGTGGAGACTTGCAAGTGATTCTCCTCATGTAGATTCATGAAGTCTCCTTCTCCCTGAGCAAGCACCTCTGAAGGCTGACGGTGCAGGGCAGCTCTTCAGAGGAGCTCAGAGATGTGGGCCTATCAACATGCAGTTGTGTAATTCAGAAAAACAATCTAACTGGTTATTATTTTAATGATAAATGATGCAAAAATTGATCTTACCAGCGAACATTTTCCCAGAGAAGCTGCAAAAGGCTTGAGAACAGCTCCATCTCCTGGAAATGCCTCATGATCATACTGGGGAGAGCATAGATTTGCTTTGCTTTTATAAGTTGGTTGAATGTATGTTTTTTCTCCTAAAACTGCTGTCATTCAAATTGGTGGTAGCTGAACATCTTGGCTTTGGTTAAGGTATCCCTGTACTTCAGCAATATTTCCACAGCATGCATGCATGTTTTTTTTCAGTCTACCCCATGTAACTATGAACCAAATAAGATATATGCATAGCACAATTACATCAGTGTAAAAGCTGAGGACATTCTTTATTTATTTATTTATTTATTTATTTATTTTTTTCACGGAAGCTATTTGCATCTGAAACCTAAAGGAAACTTTTTGGGCTAGTAAGCTGTACTTCGAGACAAATTAGTGTTTTGGGTGCATGTGACAAGGTTTTGGTAGTGAGGGGCTGCAGGGGTGGCTGCTATGAGCAGAACCCAGCAGCTGCCCCATGTCAGGTCAGGGCCAGCTCCAGTCAGCGCCAAAGCGACCTGCTGCTGGACAGAGCCAAGCCAGGGAGAGACGCTGGTTGGGCCTCTGGGAGAGCAGGCTGAAGGAAGGGGGAAAAAAAACCTGCTGCAACACAGCAGCCCGGAGAGAGGAGTGAGAAGCAGCCCTGCAGCCCCCCAGGTGAGTGCAGCAGGAGGGCAGGAGGTGCTCCAGGCAGGCAGCAGCAGTTCCCCTGCGGCCTGTGGAGAGGCCCCTGGTGGAGCAGGCTGTCCCCCTGCAGCCCACGGGTCCCACACGGAGCAGATCTCCACGCTGCAGCCCGTGGAGGAGCCCCCGGTGGAGCAGGTGGATGTGGCCTGGAGGAGGCTGCGGCCCATGGAGAGCCCCCGCAGGAGCAGGCCCCGGGCCGGAGCTGCAGCCCGTGGAGAGGAGCCCACGCAGGAGCAGGGGGCCTGGGGGGAGCTGCCGCCCGTGGGGGACCCGTGCTGGAGCAGTTTGCTCCTGGGGGATGGACCCCGTGGTACGGAGCCGTGTGGGAGCAGTTCTTGGAGAGCTGCTGCCTGTGGGCAGCCCCCGCAGGCTCAGTTTGGGAAGGACGGCATCCCGTGGGAGGGACCCCGCGTGGAGCAGGGGCACGGAATGACTGTAAGGGAGCAGCAGAGATGAAGTGTCAGGGACTGACCGCAGTCCCTGTTCCCCTGCGCCACTCTGGGGGAGGAGGTAGAAGAAGAGGGTGGATGGGGGAAGAGTGTTTATAATTTGTTTTGAGTTTCTCACTTTTCTAGGCTGATAGTGATAGAGGGGAGGGAGGGAGAGAATTAACAGATGATGTGACCCTGCAGAGATCTCCTGGAATTGTCACAGTATAGGACAATCCACATTTCCTTACTTCTTCCTTGTATGTGCTTCTCATGGCACCGCCTAGCACAGTTCCATAATAAAGGCATTGCACTGCCGCTACCCCACATCACAGAAACAGCGCGTTCAATCTGCAGTAAAATGTTAGAGTATTAATTATGTCAAATGGCAAAATTACTTAACAAATATGTTTGCCACTTGCAAACTGAAAGGGAAGAGTGACTGTAGCGTTATGAAGTTTGTAGAATACTTGGCTGAAGGTAAATTGGAAATTAGACGTTTCCTGTTAGGAACAGATTTAGAATTCTGATAAGGTATTTCTTGCCATAAATACAGATGTAACATGTATTTTCTCTGTCTTCTCAAACTGCTGCATGAACATGCCCGTCTTGTATCACAGTAGTAGTTTTTCTTAAGGAGTATCAGTATTATCTCACTTGAACGAACATGGAAGTAAATAACATAATCTGGATAGTCATGTTTTTTAGATAAAGCCTCTGGCAAACTTTGTCATACCAGTGCTTTATCACATGTAGGTTAACATACAAAGATACACAAACCTCTTGGAAGTTGACTCGTAGCCAGTTAACTATGTGTAGGTATGTTGAATGTAGTTTGAATACAGATGGAAGTGTTATACCGGGCAATCCTAAGGATTTTACTATTAAAATCTAGAGTTCCCTATATTGTCCCTAGCAGCTATTGTATTGTATCTTTTTTGTTTTTATGGTCTTAGCTGAATGCTAGCTAAACACACACTGTACTCTCTACTAAAGAGTAATTTTCTTGGTAGTAAACTGATATGCTCTAGCCTTTTCTTTTGCAGATATCTTATGACTTTTACTTAACATCTTTACCTTCCCTCTAAGTCAAAGACCATTCCTTAAAATCACCCACAAGGCTTTTTAATGCTTGAGACTTGACTGAATCTTTTTCTCTCAAGACTAATCAGCTGGCTGCAGAGACAGAGCAAGTTGCTCTGCTTTGTTAGCTTTAATGCTTCAACCAGGCCGTGTTTCAGGTATTAAATCACATAAATCTGCATGTGGGCTTTGCAGGGGGTTGACAGGTATTTGCATGGCTCTAAATAGTACCTTGGGAAAAAACACAAAATCAGTGTCTTAAGGCCTATCATTTAAATACTGTCAACTCTGCTTCTTCTAAAATAGGTGAGAGAAGAGAGTGTAATTTCCATCCTAACCTTTTGCTATGAATCACTGGTGATGTGTGGGAACTAGCTCATTTGGGATCTTAGCTTATACCTACAACTTACAACCTCATAATCCGATACTGTGTCTTCTTTCTGTTTTCTCCTTATTCTATGATTCTTAGCCTGACCCTTCCCAGAACACTATTCTGTTCTCACATCTCTCCCACAAAATGTTAACAGTATAGAGATTGAACGAGGGACTTTCAACAAAACTCACTTTTGTTGTCATTCAGGAAAGGGGGGAGCAGCTTTGTTTAACAGAATAACACTCCAGTCAGTCTTAGCCTTTTTTTTTTTTTTTTCTCCACTAAGCCAAGCTCAAACTATCTGTCTTTGTTAAATCTGGTTAAAACTAAATCCGAGGTAAATACATTTAGACCAATGCTTTCACTGTTGTAGGTCTTATGTGCTGCACTTGCTACTGCTCATAAGCCATGGCTTGCAGAATGAAAAATGGATTGTTTAATAAAGCAATACCCTTCACATTCCACTGCTAACGGATTATAATTTCTCACAATTTATGCGGTGGGATGAATGTGGAGTTCAGACTGCTGCCAGTGCAGGACTGTTGTGGTTTCACACCATCAGGCAGCTAACCACTACACATCTGCTTACTCAGCCTCCTCAGAAGGATGGGAGAAAGTGATATGGAAAAAAACTTGTGGGTTGCGATAAGAATCAGCTCAATGAAAGAAAAGCAAAGGCCGCTTGTGGAAGCAAAAGGAGAAAAATTATTCTCTACTTCCCATCAACAGACAATGTCCAGCCACTTTCAGGGAAGCAGGGGCTCAATACACATAGCAATTGCTTCAGAAGACAAACACCTTCATAATGAATGCCCCTTCCCCTCTCCTTTTTCTTAACGTTTTTTTCTTGCTGATACTGACATCACATGGCATGTCACATCCCCTTGGTCAGTTTGGGACAGCTCCCCTGGCTATGTCTGCACAGTTTGCTCACCCCAGCCTACCGGCTTTTGGGGGTGATGGGTTGGAGACCCCACCTTGATGCTGTGCCAGCACTGCCCAGCAGTAAACAAAACATCGGTGTGATATTGATGTTGTTCTAGCTACAACTGCAGAGCACAGCAGTGCGTGGCCTGCTGTGGGGAAAGTTAACTCCATCCCAGCCAGACACAAGGTACAAGAACTAAGCTGAGTTTCATTATAGGTGAAACAAAAGTATTTTAAAGATGTACCAAGTTGCTATGGTGAAATCCCTGCCTATGCCAGGGGGATTGGAACTAAGGTCCCTTCCAACCCAAGCCATTCTATGATAAAAATCTTTCTAGAAATGATTGTCCTTTTTTGAGGAGGCTAAATGTACAGTCATTGAGTAAACAACTGTATTTATTGAAAATAATAATAATAATAATAATTTTTTTTTAAAAGAAGAAAATTCTGTAGCTGCAGAGCCATTGTTAAGTAGCAAAAAAATGACCCTTGTGGCCTCTGTGCCCTGGTGCCCAGAGGGAAGGGCAATCCCTCTGACTGTGTCTGTTCAGCATCTCCTCCTGTGTGGCATTTGAGGTTCTGCTGCCTCAGCATCCTGGGGGTTGTGTGTCCTGGTTGCACATAGAGAAGCCTGGAGTGGGTACAGTAGTCACCTCAACATATATCAAGATATTCAGGGTGCTAATGAGTGTTATCATCTGCTTCTTGTTATTGGTAGCCTCTTCCACCATTTTTCATTAATGATTAAGTCTGTCTCTTCTCAGTTAGTGACCCAATTAGGAAACTTTCAACGTGAATGACGGTGCATGGAGAGAAGTTCATTAGATGTTCCTAGATGATGAGCAAGCAGCTGGGTGCTGGGTGTGATGAGTGATGCTGGGGCTCCAAATTCTCTTCACATCATGAATCCTCTTGCAAAGTAGATGTGGTTTGCTTGCTTTGAACTGAGGGAGGCATGGAAAAAGCAGATTGAAGGTTGAAGATTTTTTTTTTTGCTACACTTTAACATTTTTTTTTTGAGATATGGTAGGTACACTAAAAGACACTGAGATATCTGTTCCTAGGAAACAGTAGCTTGTTTGCAGATGACAGTCTGCTCCCTGACCTTCCTAATCTAGGCCAACTGTAATGATATTAGAGAGAAAAATGATGTTTGTTTATTTACTTTTCTTCAGAATATTTTACAGTAACAGCAAAAACAGCATCTGTCTCTCTTCCTCCCTGCACTGTTCTGTTCACCCACAATCCTCTCCCTGCTGCTGCCCTTAGAGTCTGGCAGAAGAGACATGAGTTCTGGAAGGTTCCCTACTGAAAGAAAAATACAATTTAAAAAGTGTGGTGGTCAGATGGTTCAACAGAACATACTGATATGATTATTATTGGTTTGGGGTGGGTTTTTTTGTTGTTGTTTTGTTTTTTTTAATGGGAAAACAGTATTTTGAAAGATTTTTGCTTCTTGGTCCATGCAATTTCAAGCAACTGGCTTCAGAAAATGATGTACAAGCAATTAAATTGTGATATTGCGATATTTTAAATATAATGGGGAAGTCTGTAAGCATTCACTTCTGTGTTCATGGCTTCTAGATTTTGCTGCAATCAGTGAAGAGATGTGGGCAGTACATCCAAAAGCAGAAATACCTGGTTTTCCCCTCTAAGAGGAGTGTATAGGAAGTAATTCAGGTATATATCTTTACACAGTAGACAGTTAAGGTTAGATGAGATGATTTAATGTAATCATAGAATGGTTTGGATTGGAAGAGACCTTACAAGTCATCTGCTTCTAACTCCGCTGTCACTACATCAGGCTGCCCAAAGCCCCATCCAGGCTGTCCTTGAACACTCCCAGGGATGGGGCATCCACAGCTTCTCTGGGCAACCTGTGCCAGTGCCTCACCAACCTCATAGTGAAGAATTTCTTCCTTACATCTAACCTAAATTTACCCTCTTTTCATTTTAAATGGGATATGGTTGGCTTTCTGGGCTGCAGGCGCAGATGGCCAGCTCATGTCAAGCTTCTCATGCATTAGTAACCTCCCCATGTCCTTCTCCTCAGGGCTGCTCTCAATCCACTCATCACCCAGCCTGTATTTGTGCATGGGATTGCCCTGACCCAGGTGCAGGACCTTGCACTTGACCTGGTTGAACCTCATGAGGTTCACATGGGTCCACCTCCCAGGCCTGTCCAGGTCCCTCTGGATGGCCACCCTTTTCTCCAGTGTGTCAACCAATAATATTCTTTTCCTGAGTGTAAGGAGTATCACTTCACAAATATGAACTCCAGTAATCTGAAATATTTATGACTTTGAGGAGGGGGAGGAAGGGATGTGATGTATATTGCTTTCGTGTAGGATTATTATGCTACAGGCAAGGCTATATCCTGATGCTTCTGACAATTTCTTGGGAGCCCAACTGAACTTGGGAATGATCAATGAATTACTGAAATCAACAAAAATATGTGCAGGCATTATTTCAGATTTTCTCATGTATATTTGAAAGCCTCCGTTTAGATTAAAGTTTGTAATGCTAAAGACAAATTTACTATTACGTTTGATTCATAAATACTGATTAACATAACATCGACCTACTCTAAAAGACCATGTGTGGACATGGTGTTAAACAAGGGTAATATTTTGTATGAATACTTACACTTCATTTTTTGAATTTGAGAATTAATTTTAGTTAACATTGAACTTTACTATTTGATTTTAAGTGTATAACAGAGCTTATCATTTACAAGGTGGTAGAGATCTGATTTGTAACACACTTTGTTCTGTTTAAGAAAACAATAATTATCTTCTCAAATCAGTCTCTTTAGACAACCCATTGTGACTTTCAAATATAGTATTAGATCATAAGCTAAGATTTGTAACTATTGTTTTACACTTGCATTCAAATAGCATCTCATAAATCTAGGAAACCCTTAGAAAAATCTAAAATATAAAAGCAGAAACACACTTTGAAATTTTTGGCAGTCTTCACAAAAGCTTTTAGATGCCTTCCTGGAAGAATATTTAAAAATTTTTTTAAAAGCTGTGTTTTTCTTGCTGGTCCACTCTGCTGCCAGTTTAGATAGCTGAATTCTGCCTGTTTAAATTCTGCCCCACAGTTTAAGTATGTTAGCCACTTTTTGTCCTAAATTGCTGCTTGTGTTCATGGTGTACTGTTCTCCCAGCTTCAGCAGCAGCAGGATGTTGTACATTCCTCTGCGTATCAGTCCACGTTCAACAGAAATACAACATCAGAACAGCCCGTTCCTCATTTATTACAGGACACTAGGGGTGTTGTAATATGGGAAATTATCCCTGGGACTAATGAGCAGAGTCTTAATTGCAGTGGAACTAGAACAACAATATTTCATTTGCAGCATAACAGACTGAGGTAAAATGAGGATATTCTCCTCAGATCATCCCAGGCCTTTTGAAATGATCAGGGACTCGGATGCCAGTACTTCATAACTGTATTGTGAGTTTGTTTGTATCGTTCAATCTAAGACAATTCTTTCTGATTTCAAGTGTAGCCTAATAAGCATATACAAATACAAAATTTCTAGCAATTTTTTTACCTTTTCTAGAATTTTTAGAGCCTCTCAGAGATATATTAGGAATTATTTCTGCTCATTAATAATTCCATATTTGGATTTCCTTTTTCTGAACTGGAAAGAGAAGACAAAAAGATTCTGAGATTGAGGTAAGATTTTATTATTGCAAAAAACCTAAAATTCTTTGTTTGCAATTCAATGAAAACACTGTTCATACTATGTCAAAAAATTGTAATGCAGATAATGCATTTAGTACTCCTAGGTAGGTGAAGCTGTCAGAGCTCCACACTCCAACCAGGAGTGATGCTGAGCATGTAGTTCCCATAGGCACACATGCTGACAGATCTATACTATACACATATACATATATACTTAGTTGGTCACATGGATGAACACAGACAGAAAGCGCCGCACAGGCAAATGCAAACCACACCAATGGCCTCATTCTGCTGTACTCTCTACAAAGCTGCCTGAGAGGGAATTTGCTGCTTCCAGACATTGATCCAGCTGGATCTGTGCAAGCAGAGAGAAAAAGTAGAGGGGGATCACAACTCCAGAAGGGAAAGACAGTGTGCGTTGACAGCATCATAGGCTGCCACACAGGAGCACAGGGAAAGAGGAACATGGGTCAGTGGGTATTGGCTGTGGATGTGGCACTAAGGGACATGATTTAGTGGTGGTTCTTGGTAGGCCAGGTTGATGGTTGGACTTGATGGCCTTGAAGGTCTTTTGCAACCCAGATGGTTCTATGATCCTAGGATTCTCTAACTGATTGGCATTAATATCTGCTGATGGGAAATATATGTATAAACAAAATCTGAGTTCCTCCAATAAATGTCCAGGACCCTTACGAGCTGTTCCTGGCACCTCAGTCTCCTCAGATGCTGTCACCAGTGTGTACACGCCCCTGTGGCCTGCACCCCCACTCCTGCTGGTACAGACCCCCACCCCCAGGCGCACTCCCATGCACACTATGGTTGCATACCCTGGTCCCTCCAGTAGCCAGCTCCTGCTGTGGGCTCACTCAGGGACTCACATACCCTCCAGCTCCCCAGCCACCTCTGCTCACTGTTTGGCCCACCGTGACCTTCACAAACACACCAAAACTTTTACACCTGCACTTGCTCCAGTCACTGGCACCAGGGACGCATGGGTCCCGGTGATGCCTGGTCCCTGCTCTGGGTGCTGGCACTCAGACAACCACACACACACGTGCACATGGAGCAGAGTCCCTCCCCCAGCAAACTGCTTAGAGATGAAGTTTAATGGGAAGACAAGACAGACTGTGGTAAGCAGTTGCAGGGCATGGTCAGAAAAGCATACTGAGCAGCAACATTTAGACATCACCACCCCTTTTATTCCCTTTTCCCTCTATTCTCAACACTTACTCCTCCACAAATCACCCTGATCCCTAGCTTTCCCCACCTTCGGTTCCTCTCTAAACTTCCTTTAATAAGTCTTAAACAATCCTGTATCCTCTAAGTCCTGTAGCCCTAGGCAGTAACCCTCAGCCTGAGAGCTGTCCTGCAGAGCCTGCGCATTGGCTCACAGCGGTGGGTGCCATCCCAGCCCACGGGGCTGCTGGCCCTCCTGGGACAGCCCTGGCAGGAGCTGGGACAGGGGCTCTCTTCCTCAGCCTGGTGCTCCTGCGTGTTTGTGGATATATGCCTTTTACTGAATAACCTAACAGTATGTACAGTAAATATCAACCAAAGAAAAACTCTAAGTGAATAAAGGATTATTTTAGCTCAGTTCAGGTGGGGCGGGGTGGGGGCACCTATAGATTCTGTTGAAAAATTATCCCATAAAATAGTGTTACCATTAGATATTTCAATTTCAACAAATATGCATTTATGAAAGTTCTGTTCAGACTTTTTTTTAGGGAGCAGCATCTCTTTTTTTTTTTTTTTTTTGCCTTGAATCACATTTGGAATTCATCTGGGTGATAATTTTCACTGAAATATTTTGACTATTTTGTAACTGATAGTATGATAGTATGAATTAAAGTCAAACTGACAAATATGCAAAAAATAGCATTTGTAAGCTAAAATAATATCTTGCTGAAGAGACATTAATTTTCTATGTGGATAATATAACTGTTATTTGTACAATAAGTATAGCATAAAGGATTAAAACTAATTCCTAGTCCTGATCTTGCAGGAAGTACTTACTTATGTACTATTACCCACTCTGAACAAGTAGAATGCTAAACACAGGTGGTAAATCTCTACCTGCTCCTGGTAATCAAGAAAGTTAATTTTCTTTGGATTCCCATGAATACTGACAGAACAAATATCCCTAGGGATTATCAGTGGCCTCCTTTGTAGAAAGAGCCTTGTTTTAAGGAAATAGCTTTAATGCAGATGAACTGATTTCTTGGTCACAAATTCTCCAACACAGTTTCTTGCCGATCACTGTTTTCAGAGAGCTGAAAAATCTTTCTTGGCATGTTGTGCTTTGTCTTTTTCCCAAGTGAGTGGATTCTATTCGAAATATCATTAAGAGCTTGTCCTCAAAAACAAAGACCTGAATTAAAGTTATGTGTATTATAGCATTATAAGGTAAGATGTGCTCAGAGTCACTTACCCAGCAATTTAATTTCATTCCATATTTACATTTGCTCATCTTCTTGAATATTTGATATTGGGGTTAAAATCTCAGACTGATATTTGGAAATGTCAAAGGATGTGTGCAATTTGAAGAGAGCAGAACATGAAAATCAACCTGAGACTGGAATTCAAGTTGTTGCCATCAAAACTGGGTCACTGAGCCCACAGACCCTACCTGCCTGTGAAAGTATTCCTGCCTCTCAGAAAACTCTGTAGGGTACCTCAGGCCGACATACCCCTCTGTCATCATGCTTCAAACACTTCCAGACCTGCTGAGCTGACTTAGAAAATGGCTTGCAAAGGTGTCAGAAGTAATGCAGTACTGAAAGCAGTTGCTTTGCAGTTTGGGAGAAAGCTCTTCCAAACTGGCAAGTGATTCTTAAAAGCAGAAGATACAGCAGCAGCAGGGTGGACCTCAGAAAAAAAGCAAATGTGAGCAAACCTCGGAGATGGGAGAGAGGAGCTCTTTGGGAGTGGTAGTAAAAAGAACAAGGAGGAGTAAGAACATTTGTTACACAGCACAGTATTGCAAACATGACTGAAAATGACTCTTGGACACCTTTGAGGGTGATCCTTCTCACTGACCTTGACTGTCTTAGGTTGCTATAAAGAGGGCTGGCACGAGTTATCTTTCTCGATGGTCTAGTCTACACAGTAATGTTAGGGTATGTGGCTAAATTACGACAAAAGACACAGAAGAGACTGAAGTATTCAGTGCCTACTTTCTTCAGTCTTCATGAGACAGATAAATGTGATAAAATATTATGACTACCATTAACAACAACAAACAAAAGGAACAAAATAATTGAAAAAGACTTAATATTTAAGGAAACTGGTTGTGTTTGAGTTAGTGAGTTAGGTGAAAATTATTCCAGCATACTTTAAAAAATCATTGACCTGCCAGCATTTATCTTCAAGGATGGAGAATGTGGTAAGCTCCAAAAAGAGCACCAGTTTTCAACAGGAAGAAAAAGAGGGAAGTGGAGAGCTGTAAACTATCTCCTTGCTTTGCCACCCTATTACTGGAATAAAATCTTGTATGACCTGTTACTAAACAGCAAGTGATAAAGAATCACCCAGTCAGGATTTTTCAGGTACTACAAAGGTAATTCTTCTTTGGCATGATAGCTGTCTAGCAGATGAAGAGGAAACATTTGAAGTGATGGTTTTCCACTTTAGCAGGGCTCACAAATTAGTTTTCACCTCATAATGCTGTAAAAAAAAAGTGTGGAAACATGTTTTGTATGAAATCTGAACATAGTGTTCCCACAGCTGGTAAAAAAAACCACCTCTGCTCAGAGAGTGTTTATCCACAGTCTGCTATCTAGCTGTAAACAGATTTCAAATAGGGCTCTTGAGAGAGCTGCCTTACCTCTGGTTGTATTTCATTATTTTCAATGCTAACTCATATGATGCAGTAGAGAGTATGATTATTGTATATGTGGGTGACATCTTGCTAGGAGGTAATTCAAGGGTAGGGTACGAAGACAGGAATTCAGAGTGAGCTCACAAATTGCAGAAGTTGCTCTGAATTTCCCTGTACTTGTTTTTGAAAACAAATAAACAACAAAAACAACAGTACAAGCACAGTATTTGGAAAAGAGAAGTCAAAGGCACACCTATAACATAGGGACTAATAGAGCACCTAACAGTCCCTAGAAAAGGACCTGAGTGTTACAGTACCTCACAAACTGAATATAGGTCATCAGCAGTATATTGCTGACAGAGAAACAATTCTCCTCAAAAGACCATAGGATAATTCAGGTTGGACCTCAGTAGGTCTCTCTTTGAGCAGGAGGGCTTCCTGCTCAAAGTAAGGTCACCCACGAGGTAGGATCTGGTTGTTCCGGGCCTTATTCAGTCTGGTCGTGAAAACCTCCAAGCACTGAGATTGCACAGACCCTCTGTTCGAAAGCTTGACAGTCTTCATCATGAAAAAGTCTTTCCTTTGTATATTCTGACTAGAATATATCTAGTCAGAATCTCTCCTGTTTCGGTTTTCCAGGATGTATTAACAGAAGTAATGATGACTATGGCCATTGTTTTGAACTACTTGGGGAGGTGGAGTCAGTTTTCTGGCTTGTAGTTTTCCTACTATTTTTTCCAGCTTGGTGTACTGTACTTAAAAAGCATAGTGACAAGTTGCAGTGTCGGGACAACAGCAAAGGGTCAAAAAAAGATTAGAAACATCATCTTTGAGGCAAGCATGAAACTATGGGGTGATTGGTGAAGAGAAGAGAAAAAAATGTAAAGCACTGCATATGAAAATGTTCTTAGGCTGTAAGGGGACTGTGGTCAGTCATGCTTACAGACACAATGACAAGAGACAAAAAGTAATTGACATTTTGATGTGAAGCTTGGTAAGATATCAAAGAAGGCGTGTGGTTTGTGGGTTTTTTTTGTTTGCTTGTTTGTTTGTCTTTTTATACAAGGCCAATTTTGTGGATTCTTCACTAGAGGTTAAAAGAGCAAGTTTAGACAAGTATCTGCTAAAGTTGTGCCTAGGATCAGTCCTCCCTCAGTACAAAGGGATGGACTAGGAGTTTTCTTCTAGTTCCACATTTCTCAGAGAGGGCTTCCTGCTAATGGAGAAAAAGAAATTGTAAAAAATCATTCTAGATTGTCAGACAGCCTTTCTGCCCTTCTTATGCCTCCACAAAGGTCTGAAATATTCATCTCTGTGACCTTACTGCTCCCTGTCCATTATTAGAGCTGTGGTGGGTTCCTTCACACCCTTTGGTGACCTTCTGCCCATCCCATGAACCTGTGATGAGACATTACCATCTGCAAAACTGTCTTCTCTACCTGTTGCAACCTAAGTGACTCCTCTTTGTGGTGCTGCTGAGGAAAATCCCCGTTTTCCAGGCAGAACTTTAGAAGTTCTTCCTATTATCTCCCCATCAAATGCTCCTTCTTCTTCCCCACGCAGAATGCCCTTCAATAGTGACAGAAAGAAATTAAGACTTGAAATTTGTATTCATCCACTTCAGAAACACACTACAGCACCTGCTCCTCACACGGACACTTCCTTTGGAGTGAGTGGTAGAGGGTCGGCATGGTCACACAGCAGTGAGTGCCGATGCCACCACTGTCCTGTGTGTCAGGACTAAGCCTCAGGAGGTACAGACAGGCCCTCTTCGGCTACAGGGGAATTAGGCTATAGAAAAAGAAAAAAAGAAAAAAAAAGAAAACAACAACAGCAACAACAAAACAGTATGTAGGGAGACCTGCGAGTGAGTTTTAAATACTTCTTTTTTTTCCTCTGAGTTTTGGGAGTAGAAAAGCAGAAGATAAGAATTTACGCTTGAAAATGTGACTGGTAGGTGAGGTCACCACTTCTCAAGTAACAGAACAACCTGAGTAAATAAAGTAGAAAGAAATAATCAGAACAATTACTGGATTCATGTTTTGTGATAAGAAATACATACAGATATCTGTAGATGAAAGTTACCTCTTGTCTAAGTCATTGGCATTAAATGTGTTCGACTAGAACAACTGTTCTCAGTGTTTTCAACATTGCAGACCTCTGCTTCACAATGAATACTTTACTGTAAAATTATCCTAAGAACAGCAAACTTGCTTTTCATAATTACCTTTCAGAAAACCCTTTAAAAGCTGTCAGGAACCCACAGGGATGCATACCCATATGTTAAAGATCACTGTGTTGGACAAATGAAAAGATAAGAGACCTTTTTACCTGCAAAACCATAGGATAGGCAATGTTCCTGTTCACATACAAAAGGACCTGCGTGTCTTTTGTTGAGTTGAAGCTATGGGATGAAATCCTGGCTTCAGGATTACTGCTCATGTGTGGTAATTTGTGCGTGGTATTTCAGGACAACGACTGTCCTTCCATTTTCTTCTCTGCTGTAAAATTTTAATCCTGCCTTAAATGGGGAATTGTGTAATCTATGACTGGAAGTTGATTCCTGTTCCAGAAACCTGGCAGTTCCGTGATAAAAAAGGAAATATGTGGATTTATGGGCTAGCAGAAGCAGCACAAGGTAGCAGTGACACAATAGTGACCAGCCTGAGATGGTGTGGTTCAAGTCCATCCAAAATCTGTACCTACCCTTCAGCTATCCAGCATTTCTAGCTACCACAGACCACCTATCTGCCCCCCCACCCCCACCCCCCCAAAAAAAAAGAAAGATTTGAAGGAAGCCACTGAGAGTTACATTGGTATTTCCTGAAAAATTGTCTCTCTGTACTTCAGAGAATTATAAGGGAAGTGTACGTATTTCTGCCAGAAGTTAAAGTGCAGTAGAATTATTATTATTATTATCAATTGAAAGGGATAACTGTCTTGTAATTTTCTTTATACTCAGCACTGAATAAAGGTATTATTATGGGTAGCTACTGTAGATGATCTAACAATGTAAATACTATGAATTTCTTCGCACTAACTTGTCCTTGTCACTATGTGCTAAAATAAATCCAGCTTGCTGAACATAACTCTTTCTGCTCTTACCTGTTTGAGCAATGTCTTGCAAACTTTTTCAGTGCAATTTAGCCGCAAACTTTTCCATCTGTGTCTTTCCCTGCCTTACCGTGTGTGCCCTCCACATAGCCCAAAGACTGTGACTCGTGAGTGCCTGGCTGACTTTTTGCTGCACGGGGTTGAAGGGATTGCTGCAGTATTTCATTTCACACCAGGAAAGATGTGAAGGGCCATAAGCCTTGGGGCCAGCAAGAGGACGAAGGCCACAGGGCAAAGTTTAAAATTAACTGCATAATGAGGGCATTGTACAGGCAAATGGGGGATAGGGGATATGCACCCTGCAGAGGCCAGGCTACTGATTGCAGGCAGTCCTAATACTGGAAGATGTAGAGGGTGAAAACGTAAAGAGTATATTATATATTTGAGGAAGAAAATTTAAGAAGTCTCAGAACTGTTTAGAGATGTTTTTCATCCTTTGTGGAGTGTCCTCTTTTGGGTTACTCTGTGATGGCAGAGCATTCTTAGAGCACTTTCTAATCTAAAATTTCCACTCGACACCTCCTTCAAACACACAGTTTCCTGAGTTACTAATGCCCTTTTGCTACAAATAGCAATACTGACATGGTTAAAGGCCTGCACACTATGCACACTAATATGTCTGCCTGTGTGGACATCACGCCTCTGACTGCAGTATCAGCATAGCACAAGAGGAAGTCTACGCAATTCAGTTCTACTGGCATGAGGTAAAAATATCTCCAGCTATGTGATGTGACTCCTCAAAACAATGTAACTGAGGAATTATCTAGATTTAGTCTCATTTTCCCATTTTTTACAGGAGAAAGCTCTCTGTTTTTTTATCTATAGAACCTTTGGTTTATCTGTTTCATTATCTATTTATCTATATTTGGTTTATCTCTACTATGTATAGCCCATTCTGTACTTGGGAAGTATGAAGACTTTGTCAAGAAATGGAGGATGCAGATGAATGAAGCATATGAAATAACCTTGGACTGCTCCAAAAATCTTCATCCCAGTAAAACTTACTATAACTGCATAATTTTTTTTTTATTTTTTTTTTTACCAGAAAACAGAATATATGTCCGGAGTGTTTTAGAGAATAGGGGCCAGACAAATTAAATTCTGAGTGGGAAAATAGAAGCTATACATTACTTGGAGGAAAAAAGTAAAATTTCAGGCAAAAATGTAAATTGGAAATAGAAAAGGAGGTGTTCATGTAGGACATGTTATTTCTGTTACATACTGTTAGATAATGAAACTTCTGATGACGTATAAAATCATTTTGCATGTGGAATAAGTTGACCAGAAAGGAAGTTTTCTATCTTTAGTACAGGAATATTAAGAAAGAAACACATTTTTGTTAGAGGATTGTGGAACACACAGAATTTTACTAGTAAGTCATGTGGATAGACCGAGTATCTCACAAATAGAGATGCTGAGATGACATCACTTTTACTAAAGTGAACACAGCTCTGCAAAGGATGCCACGGCTCTCTGTGTCCATAATGTGGAGATCAGTGGGGAAGGTTGAAAAGGAGAAAGCGGGACACATCTCTTTAATGTGCTCTTAAAGACTTTTTCAGAAAAGGGAATTGCAAGATGCACATTTCTGTCTTTACACCTTTCTTTCTGTACACCTAATTTAATAATACCCCTACTATTAAGGCTGACCTTTTCTAGGAGTGAAAAGAAAGAAACATAGCAAGATGTTGAGTGATTTTCATGTTATGTATGCTTGTTTTGTTATGTTTTCGTCCTGTTACATAAATCTTGCAAAGAGCAGATTGTTCCTTCTTCCAGATGGGTTAGGCACTCCTGATTCATTAGTGATAAACAATTAACTCCTTCTTGGCTGGCAGATCTTGCTGGCCTACCCGTGCACTTCAACAAGCTTGTAATCAAAGCTTCCCCAGGGATTTCTGCCACCACTCATTTACATGTCAAACCTTTTCACTGGTACACCCCAGTACTTTGGCTGTTAAATTCGTGATTTTCTCTAGTGATCGGTGCTAGGATCACTAGCTGCAACATCTGCTAACAAGTACATTTCAAGTACATCATATGCTGCTGGAACATATGTTTGGAGTACAATTCACAGAAGCTGTTTGAAATACACGATCAGACATACATGCTGGATCTACACAGAAGGCTTGGTCATTTAACATAAGATATTCATGAATATAGTACCACAAGAAATTTTTACCTTTCCTTTGACTTTTTTATTGGAAAAATCTTTAATCTAGAAGTCTACCTAGACAGGCTGTGGGCATCTCCCTCATTGACTTTTTTTTTTTTTTTTTTTATCAGCTTAGGCAAACATCTGCCAGGTTTGGTCTTGCCTCATTGCAAAATCGGCTAGACACTTCATTAAGGTTCCTTCCAATATGACATTTCTTGGAAAGTATCAGTTGCTCTACGACACTGGAGAGAGATGATGTGAAAATAGAGGGTAAGATGCTAGACTTTCTACATCACCTCTTCAATGCAAAGGTTCTGTGAGAATATTTAGTTCTGAGAGCATCTCCTTTGCCTGCGCACTACTACATCTGTGATGAGATACGATCTTTCCTCTACAATCATGGCAACCCAAAATGCCAAAGGAGAGATAAAGTCCTGCTGTGGGAGTGTAGTAATGTGTGTACAAGCTACTGCAAATCATCCCGATCCTATGGAATTTAATCTGTGAGATCCCCCACAACATATAGTTCACGCCACTGGTGTGAGTATTTGAATTAGTAAGGTTAAACATGCTTTTAAATTTTTGCAAGGTAAGCATGATATAGGAGAGAAAAAACAGACAGACAAACTCACAGTGAGATTTGTATGATTACCAGAAGAAGCACTAGCCATGACATAGCATCTTTTGTCAGCTGTTCTTTAAGACTCAGAATGTAAATTAGGTTGGAGAGAAAGCGGAAAGTGAACATTTCTTTGCGCATTTTGCAAAGAGGTTCCTCCACACATAAAAGATGACATAAAAGGAATAATAAACAAATGAAATGCAAATCTGTTTCTAAATACTAGTGGAGGTGACCTGGGAAGGCAATTATGTACTGGAGGATTTTTGTCTGAATTTATTTTTCTGCCTTAAGATCATATCTGTCTTCATATTTCTCAAAAGATTTTATGACCAGGATTTCAATAGCACATCCTTATCCTAAGCAACCGAGGGAATTATTTTATTATGTTGCATTGTGTATTGTTAAGGTCTCCTTATCTCCTTTGCAATATTATAGTATCTAATAAATAGGTGTAAAAGATGGATGAAAAATTTTCCACCAAAAAGGGCTCAAGGGTTTCTGGTCCTTTCATGAAACTGTCAGCAAAAATGAGGAAACTCAGACCCAGTTTCTATGTTCATTTCTTCATTTATCTTGAAAGCAGAAGAAATGCAGGAGGTGGGTTACTAATTTTGAGAATTTCATGACAGGTTTAAACTGTCATGTCTTATTTTCTACTACTATATATATACTACATATACTGCGGAACAATTTTCACTATATAATACTGTGTAAATATTTTTTCTGTCTTTCTTTCAAACA
The DNA here is from genome assembly GCF_964211835.1 of Anser anser. Lineage (NCBI taxonomy): Eukaryota > Metazoa > Chordata > Aves > Anseriformes > Anatidae > Anser > Anser anser. The sequence goes on along the minus strand of NC_139723.1, from coordinate 61,477,691 downwards.
GAAGTGCAAATTATAATCACTGTTACTCTAATTAGGAGAAAAAGGACGTAACAAAAACCTTGGTCCAACTACGTGGACCTGCAGGAGTTACCTTTGAGCTCACAAGGCTTACTGATGGAATAAGCGTATTGTAGTATGACCAAAACGGTATTCCCGTTTTAAACCCATTTTTCACAACCAACAGACCTTTGTCAAAGCTTGGCCATAAGTGGATTTATCAGGCAATCACGGCATTTACAAAGCACCATTCACGCCATCTCCCCAGGCTTGTCCTGTAACTTAACAGCTTCCCCGCAGTGCTGCAGGCATGCAGGTGGTGAGCAGTCACCAACAACACCCCACGATCCCTCTCCTCTGGCCCTGGGGCTGATGAAGAGCCAGCGGGATGGCTGCTGTCCCTCATGAGGGGCGGCCACACTGCCCTGACACCTCCCATCAACCCATCCACCCATCCATCCATCCATCCGTCCATCCATCCATCCACCCTTCTATCCGTCTGTGCATCCATCCATCCTTCTGTCCATCTGTGCATCCATCTGTCCATCCATTCACCCATCCATCCATCCATCCGTCCATCCGTCCATCTGTCCAGTCACCCACCTACTCAGTCACCCTTCTGCCTGTCCTTCCGTCCGTCTGTCCATCCATCCATCCATCCATCCTTCTGTCCATCTGTCCAACCACCCACCTATCCAGACACCCTTCTGCCTGTCCGACTGACCATCCATCCATCCATCCATCCACCCATCCCCCCACCCACCCACCCACCCCACCGACCCTCCGGGTGCCAGGAGCCCACGCGTGGGCCCCGCTCCTTGCACCCCACCGCCACCCCCGAGCTGCGGGGCGGCGCCGGGCTCCCTTTGTGCCGGTGGGGGTGCGGGTACCGCCACCACCGCCACCACCGCCACCGCCACCACCACGGCGGGCGATGGCGCAGGTAGGGGCGGGCGGGGTGCGGCCATGTCGGGGCGAGCGGCGGCCGGCGGCGCAGCAGCGGGAGTGCGTCAGCGGCTGAGGGGCGGGGAGCGGCGGGGGAGCCGATATCAGGCGCCGGGCAGGGGCACCGGGGCAAGCGTGAGGCGAAGCCGGCGGGGTTCGAGAGCGCTGCCGGGGAGCCCGGCCGCCTCCACGCACCCACACACCCACCCACCCAGCGCCGCCTCCCTTCATTCCTCCCTCTCCCCTTGCCGCCGCGGGAGGCTGCGCGGCCGGCTGAGGTGAGGCGCGGTGGGGGAGCCCCGCAACACCCCGCATCGCCCCGCAGCCGGGCCGGGCGGTGGGGAAGGGCCGGGCGGAGGGAGGGAGAGAGGAGGAGGAGGAGGCAGGGCCCGGCTCCAGGTGCCCGGCTCCGGCCGCGGGGGCCGCCGAGGCCCGTGAGGGGGGCGCGGGGGGCGGCTCTGTCAGCGGGGGGCGGCTGGGCACGGGCCGGGACCCCCTCCGCTGGGCACGGATCCCCCGCCTCGCCCCGGCCGCCCCCAGCCCCGGCGGGGCCAAGTTGTGCGAGTTGTGAGGAGAAGGGCCGCCCTGCCGCGGGCTGGGGCCGGCGGAGCCAGCCATCTTTTGTGGAGGGCATCTATTGTAGCATGGCCATTTGCATATCGAGACACAGGGGCGTGTGGAAGGTCTGTCGCGGGTACGCACACATTTACATGTGTTTGGAAGTAAAAGATGGCCATGCTACAATAGGTGCTGTTCCACAAAAGATGGCTGTGCCTGTGCGTGTGTGAATTACATGTGGGGACACGCACGCGCTCCATCTCTTCAGTTTTCCCATACGCGATGTGTTGGGGTTTTAAAATTTCATCTTGAGGTAGGGCTGATTCCTCCATCATAGAACAAGGGGAAGCGTCCTGACTAAAATACGCATTCGTGTAGCATCGCTGTCGTGCTTGTGGCGTGTTAAATCCAGCATGAGAAAGTGGTTACTCATGAGAGCTAGGGTTAGGGAAGGGTTTTAAAGGGTTTTACTAGCATCAATGGAAAATAAAATATATTAACTTTTTTTTTTTTTATCCGTGTTAATATCCTATTTAGCAGAAGTGATAAAAGAGTGATCTTCAGGCTCTTCTGGGCTGTGGCATTTTCACGATTACTAATGAGAAATTTGGAAAAGCCTGTGGTGTGGAGACACAGTCCAGCTACTTGGTTTCATGTTTATGTGCATGTGCAAGAGGAAGGAACTCTTCCTTTTTCCTTAGGTGCAGGTACTTGTTTTGGGTGTTGGGCAGCACCGTTGGTCATCGTCTTGTAAATAAGCCAGTGGTTTTTAAGGGGAGTTGGTGTGGTGTCAGAGTGATCAGTGTAAAGAAATCGATGCTGGAGGACCCCTAAAAGATTGCTGCAGATGAGTGATCGTGGTCTGTCTTCTTCAAACTCTTTCCTATAGGTATCAAGTGCATCTTCTCCCTGGTTCCTTAAAGACACAGCATCTTTCTTGTTTAATTGATCCCTGTCTGATTTAAACGCTGAAGAACTTCTCACTTCTTGTCTTAATGTTGGGTAGTAAGAAAACATTTTAGCACCTATTCCATGGAGGAAAACATCAGGGCAGAAAGAGTTTTATACTATTAACACTTAAGTTCAGGTGTTGTTAACCTCAATTTCAACACTATTTAATGAATGAAAGCACAGCCTGTTGGGACTCTGATACAGCAGAGATGTTTAAGTTGCTTCCCCATTCTCCTTCCCCCAGTCTGATCTTACTTAGCGTCTGCTGGGTGCAGAAACAAATGTTTTACAATGTCTTTTTCTACTGTTGTGGAAGATGAGTAATTAAAATGGGATTCTACTGTAGCTTTCCAATGAACTGACTCCAGCAAAGCGTGATCAAGACACATGGTACCAAGTCTTTTGGAGCGTTTCATGACCCAGCTTCTTTACAGAGAGGCACCACTCTGACAAATGACTTGTAAAATTACTGATTTCTTTCATATACATATCAACATAGACAATGACTCTTTGTTTGAATTATTAAAACATATTTTTATGTCTATTAGTATTACAAAGATAATGCAACTCGGAATGAAATTAAAACTTGCCTTACTTACCCAAACATCCAATCTGTGCAAGCCTGTTTAAATAGCTTTAATTGCACAGCTCTTGCAGTTCAGATTCTTTGCCAGTGCGTAGTGGTTGGACTTCATTTGGGTGCTAAGGCCAATGTTTAACAATGCTTCTCCATTTTTAACATTGAAAAATAAAAAATCCCAAATGCTTGACATGGAATTCCAGGGTAATAGAGAAACTTGGAGTAGAACAGTCTGTTACTTGTTTACTTTCTTAGGTATAAGACTTGGTATATTCATATCTCTAATTTGTATTAATTGATGAATATCAAGTAATGTTAATCATTTAAGGGTGATACCAATTATTACACTTTATAAACCTAATATTAGACCTGAAATGAAGTGTACATATGCTTGTTTTCACATTGATATCCCTCAAAACATTTTTTGTATTCAGGTTACTAATTTCTTATTTCCTGACTGAGAAATAAATATCTTCCTCCAGCCCCACCAGGTCCCTTCTCTGATTTGAGGTTTGTAACCTTGTCACTAATTGTATAAGCTATACATTCCAGAAAGCCTAAGCCATCCGTTGAACTGAGAAATGTAAAGTTTTGGGAAACTATAGTAGGTCTGTATGCCCAACAACAAAAAAACTTTTTCATATCATAGAAGTAGGTATTTTTAAGACCAAACAATTGCCAGCCTTCCTCCTAAACTTCTAGTGGCTTCTGTATGGGCTAAGTAATTCCGAATGCGAAAGCCTGTTTTAATGTTGTTACCCCTGCCATTGTTTTAAGTATGACTGCAGTGGTGTGTGCAGCAGTGTCATGATAGCTGTTACCTCTGGCGTTCTTGAAGTTTTGTTTGCTATTAGTGACTTTTTTAGTGTTGGTGGGGGAACAATGGAATGTGACAGCATGTATTCATTTAGTCGTTATAAAGTTAGTTGGTGTTCTTCAGTGAGTCTGAGATTTCAAAGAATCTTTTAAATAGCTCCCTAAAATATGTAAAAATTCTTCCTCAGAAAAGTAACAAGCTTTCAAATCTCCCTTAAAATCTCACTAAAATTTACTGAGAATTATCAGGACTAACATGTCTTCCTTTGTTTTCAAAGTTGACTGGTAATCTAGTAGTGTTATTTTGACTTTTCTGTGTATATTTAAACGATTTCTTGAGTTGCAAATCAGTGAGATTAATTTGTCTGAATTGTTTGAACTGTTTGTTGTACAGCTATTCAAAACAGCATTTTAGGCTTTTGATTTTTCAGGTGCAAGTTGTTCCTCTCTTAGTCCTGTACTTTATTTTTTTTAGTAAAACAATATCTTAGGATTTTATTATTACTGTAGAACAGGGGATCTGCATATTCCTTGTGTCTGTATCTCCCCTCTTATGGTTAGAGGTTGTTTACGGGCCATGGTGAATTCATTGTTACTCTTTTGTCTAGGTTACATCAAAATATGTAAAGAAAGGGAAGTTAAATAGGTTTCTTACTTCTGTGGAATCAGTGGAGAGGAAGGATAATCAGGAAAGGTGTGGTCTCCATCAAATCAGCAGCCCCTGAGGCAGTGCGAGGAGAATATACCTGGTTCAGAAGTCCTGGCACAGCAGTGGCCTTCAGCCTGCTGCTGCACTGGCCAGTCCCAAACAATGAACGTCAATAAACTTCAAATAGTTTGCAATGCTGCATTAGCTGTAGCTAAGTTTATATTTTTCATATACTGGACACAAAAATTATAAAATATGTTTAGGTTAGCAAATGTATTGCTAGAAGACCAGTTTTTTGTCTAGCTCTTTTGCAGGTAGCAAGTCCTGCAACTGTGAAGGCTTGTTCACAGCTGTTGCAGAATGTGGTGGTCTTACTTGGGTGGGCGGCTGAGCTTCATCACAACCGCTCTCTCACTCCCCCTCCTCAAAGAGGAACGGGGAGAAAATACAATGAAAAGGGCTCAAGGGTTGAGATAAGGACGAGGAGATCACGCAGTAATTATTGTGACGGGCAAAACAGACTCAGCATAGGGAGATAGTAAGATTTATTACCTATTAGTAACAAGCTAGAGAAGCGAAAAATGAAGGAAAGAAACCAAAAGCACCTCCCCCCCATCCACCCTCTTCCACCTCCTCCCCCTGAGCGGCGCAGGGGAACGGGGGAATGGGGGCTGTGGTCAGTCTATAGCGCTTCTTCTCCGCTGCTCCTTCTCGGTCACTCTCATCCCCTGTGCTGTGGGGTCCCTCCCACGGGATGCAGTCCTTGCTGAACTGATCCGGCGTGGGCTGCCCACAGGCAGCAGCTCTCCAAGAACTGCTCCAGATATGGGTCCGTACCACGGGGTCCATCCCCCAGGAGCAAACTGCTCCAGCACGGGTCCCCCACGGGCGGCAGCTCCCCCCAGACCCCCTGCTCCTGCGTGGGCTCCTCTCTACGGGCTACAGGTCCGGCCTGGAATCTGCTCCAGCAGGGGTCTTCCACAGGCCGCAGCCTCCATTGGTGCAGGTCCACCTGCTCCACCGTGGTCTCCTCCACAGGCTGCAGCGTGGAACCCTGCTCCACCGTGGTACTCCATGGGCTGCAGGGGGACAGCCTGCTTCACCATGGGCCTCACCACAGGCTGCAGGGGACTTCTGCTCCGGTGCCTGGAGCACCTCTCCCCCTCCTTCTTCACCTTGGCACCTGCAAGGCTGTTCCTCACTCCTCTCACTCTCCCAGCTGCTGTGTGTTGCAGCGTTTTTTTCCCCTGTCTTAAATCTGCTGTCACAGAGGCACAAAACAACCTCACTTATTGGCTCAGCTCTGGTCGGCAGTGGGGCCCTTACCAAACATGGGGCAGCTTCTAGATCCTTCTCACAGAAGCCACCCCTATGGCCCCCTGCTACCAAAACCTTGCCGCATAAACCCACTACACAGAATTAACCAGCAAAAATCATTTGAGGGAACTTGAATGAATGATTTTTGAATTGACGATGATAAAGTAGGATGTTAGCAATACCCACAACATTATAAATGTTGTTACAGTGCAGTAAGACAACTTAAAGGGTTTCAAAATATTGGTGTATTTTATTTCTTTTGATATGGCAGCATTGAGAGCTTATGCTCTCAGCCTTTACTCTGAAGCTGCTGAAGTGATTTTGCTGAAGAAGCAGGAGGTAACAACCTGATTCCTGCAAACGAAGTTTGAATTGAGGCTTAAAGTTCCGCAAATTTGGGATTAATATGATTAGCAATACTGATACTGTTCCAGTAGTTCATGCTGTACGATATGGTGATTTGTTCAGGGGTACGATTAACTAGCTTATCTTTGTTCAAAACCCATCTCTAAAAACAAGTAACATCTGTATTTTTAGAGAAGAACAGTTATTGATTTTGCTTCACAAGTGAGGCTGTTTGAAAAATTCGAGTACATCCAGAGCAGGGTAGCCTGGGTACTAACAGGTATGGCTTTGAGGTTTGAAGTACACAGATGTGTTGCAGTGAGAAGTAGGGGAAATGCAGTATGTTCACAGAAGCATGCAAGTTCTTGGAAGGATGTCAGAACGGCTGATGATGGAGATAAGAGCAGGATGACACCAGGGAGGAGGTTGTATATGCATTCCTTTCTGCTATTAAAGACATTCTTGCTGACATTCTCAGATGCAGAAATTCAGTCCTGTGGTAACACGCTCGCTGATAGCTAGTGAATGCTTGTTAAATAATGGTTTTTGTAATACAGCTGTGGCAGGCTAACCTAAAACAAAGCAGTTATACCCAGACAATTGTGGGGAACCAAAACGAACTAGCTTCAAGTATGAGACCACTGAAAGCAAAGACAAACACAAATGCTCAGGAATTTGACCTACATGATGAGGAGTTTGCTTCATATTGGTTTTTGATAGTGATAGGTATGGACAGTAAGGAAAAGAGGGTAAGACTGTGTGCCATGAGCTGTTGCTCATTTCTGTGGTCTCCTTGGAAAGCTTGGAGAAGAGGGATGTAAGTAGCTGATGTCTAAACAGATTCTTGAGAGCTTTGAGTGATGAAGTGCTCTTTTGATGTTTTATTCTTCCTTTGTTCTGGGAATAGGACTTTTACATAAACGAGAAATACCGGACCTTGCCACTTCTACTTCTAGCTGGAACAGCCTACAAGATGCCTGACTTTCTGCTAGCTTCTCAGTCACATTGAAATGAGGTTTGAGTTTGTGTTTCTCAAATACTACATCAGAGGATGGATTTAAAAACTTTTAGTTTGAGTTCATACTTGCTGTTTTTCCATCCTTTTGACGATGGGATGACGAAAGCAAACATTCACCACTGAATCCAGCTGTGAGCTGGATTAGAGGTGGGATGGTCTCTCTGTGTGGTGTTCGTAAAGGTGGGAAAGCATTGGTGCTGACATACTAAAATGCTTTTGCCTACATTTTTGCCAAAATGTATTTGCTAGAATGGTGTCTGTCACCTGTGGTGGTAACTTGAGATATGTTCTCACAAAATGACTGGGCTCAGGCATACGTTCAGTAATTACTTTCTCATCATGCCTGTGGCACAAGTGTGGTGGCTGGAAGCCCTGATCGTTTGCTTTGAACATTGCTCTTATTGTCTGTGGTGTTCGTGTCATCCGGATTTCATGCTGCCTTTCTCTTAAACTCTCTTTACAATGTCTTTCCAGTTGTCTTTGTCTGTAGTTCTTCTGGTTTTCTTGAATCCCACGGAGTTTTGGTAAGTGAAGGTCATTATTTTGTTTTACATCGTCAAGCCTTCAGCTGTGTGCAGCTGGAAAAATTTGCTACTGTAGAACACAGTGCAAGAGGCACTGAGGTGAAAATTCAGAATTCACTCTTATTCAGCAACATGTTTTTAGCCGTCTGTCATCTTCTGAAGGTAGTTGTAATAATGATTGGAAATACCTGCCTATTCCCTTTCTGGGGAAAAAAAAAAGGTTTTAAAGTATACTGAGGTTTAAATTCTTACCACTCCAAATATGTTGTATCTATTGTAGTGTCAATATCCAGATCATGGTCCTCAATGTATGGTAAGTGGGCCATATAGTGGTATATGACCATATAGTCAGACTCTGAAAAGTCTCAATTGCATGTTGGTCTGTGAGAAAGCTTAAGGGTTGACTGACAGGAACCTGTTGTTGCAGACTTGTTTATCAGCTTTAACTGCCTCACATCCTGTGGATTCTTCCTACTCCCGGGAATTTCCCATGTTATTTCTGCCCCTTCCCTTCTGTATTTTCATTTGGATCACCTGTAAAACCAAAGCAAATCGTGCTCTCTGTTACAGGTGTCCTGCTGCTAACAACAAACAAATCAATTTTTTGCAATTCCCTTCTTCTTCAGAAACAACTTACAGACAATAATAAAAAAAAAAAGACAACAGGAGGTGGGATACTACTAATTACTTGAATTTCATGCAGCTCCTCTGTTGAAAATGGGAGCATCCTCAGGCTTCATGAGACCTAGTAGTAGTAGCTCAGGCGACTGTTTTAGCAATTCCTTAGGTGTGGAGGAGTTAGTGCACTGCTGCTCACCATTAGTAACCATGGCCACCATCACATCCAAATTTGCATTTGTAATACTCTCGAAGCACCCATAAAGAGAGTTGCTGTTGTTTAGCTGATGTGCACTAACTCATTAGACTGTGACAACGTGTATCTGCAATTGGCTGACCTAATCTGTACAGCTTTGAAGTCTGCCCCTGTTGTGGGGATAGGGAAGAAGACAGCAGAACCCTGTTAAAATCAAATGCCTAACATAGGGTTACTGCAATACCGGTCTCACTGCTGTGTTAGGTTGGTTATGTTAGGTTTGGAAGACTACCAGCTGCCTGGTGTTAAGTGTGTTTTTTCTAAGTATGTTCAAGAGAAGAGCTTTCTTTATTGTTTTTATTTCTGAAATGACTGGGTGTATGTATGAGGTGGCCCATAAAACAAATGGAGGGATAATCTTAGAGTATTAGAGTTTGCAAGCTGGCAAGGAACATGGGCAACACATGGGTGTGGGAGATGGTCTTCTGACAGTGAGTGGTAAATAATACCACAGAAAACTAGAGAGGAGGTATATCTTATGGATTTCTTATTTTAGAAAGGCATGTCTTACGGAACAGGCACCTGGAGAAGCAGGGGACATGGAGTCGTGGAGGATGAGCAAGCAGGGAAAGAGCAGCACAGCTGTCAGCCTCCCAGAGGGAGGCTGGACGTGGGTAGCAAGTGCTGAGCTATATAGGAGGGCTGTTAATTTCTTAATAACAGAAGCTGTAGGGTATAAAGTGCAGGAGCAAAATCAGCAAGCTGAGGGTGAGAGCTGGACAGCGGCACAACAGTGGCTTGAGAGCGCTGAGGCATGGAAGGGAGAAAGAGGGGTGACTGGAGGGGGTGACTGGAGGGGAAAGGTGGGTCATCAGAGGTATCTGTGTGGTGTTTGGCGTTAATTTTTGAAAACAGTAAGCGTGTCTTGCAGCAAAGGGGTGATAGAGGAAAGTGGGAGATGAGAAAGACGACTGAGTGCTGAGCACCGAAGAGATCAGATACAACTCAGAGATGAGGATCTGGGAAGAAAAAAATCCCACTTAGTCCCATCTTTCTGTCTTACAGGTGTCAATTACTTTCAAACACAGCTGGAATTGATTTCATTTTGTGTATGGATATATTCACTTCAAATTTGAGAGGCTGAAAGGAAAGGCATGAAAGGTTCCTCTAAGAAAAACTTATTTTTTAGATTTATTAAGTATTGCTATTTGAAATCGTCTCAAACAGAATGTGAACTATATCTCTGAAACAGTTTCCTTGTAGGAAACACTTGTACGTTTTAATTTCCCTAAAGTCTATGCTGAAGAAAGTGCTCTTCAAGCAGCCATATAAGAGTCTCGTTAAATGTGAGGCTGTGGAAAGTGTAAAAAAAAAAAAAAAGTTAGTATTTTGTGTACTGAAAAGCACAGTCCTTGATTAAATGGGCTACCTAATAAAATGCTTAATTTTAATCACTTGAAATAACTAGTAACATTACATAGGTTTTTAAATAGGCATCTGCTTAAGAACCTTACCACCACCTATGTTTTAGAGTGAACTGGCATAGCATGGTCTCCTAGTACTGCTCTGCCATATCATATTTAATCACTGGCAAGATTTCAGTCCTGTTTTCATTAAGGCCATAGAATTTTGTAGTTGTTAACAGAGATCATGTTTACTGCAACTGCCAATTAATTAAAGGCACCCTGTAATGTTGTAGTCAGTTTACTTTTACCAGGAGTATCTAGTTTTGTATCAGTACATTCTGTGGCTGTTTAGTCTTTCATAGCTACTGAAATTTAATATTATTTTAATTACATGCTAGAGCATCCTACATATATTTAATTGCAGAAATGGATTTTCAAATGCTTTTATTAAGATTGCAATTTGCTGTAATGAAGCTAGTAGGCTTTATTCAAACTCCGATAATTTTTAAAGTAAAAATAAGTAATATACTGATACTTTTTATGTGGAAAACTTTTTTTTTTTTCCTATAGTGGTCAGAGTTTCAGTCCACAAGAGACTGTTTGAACACAGTCACATAGACCTCAACCATAATTCTCGCTGATCTCCACTGAAGTGTTTTATACTAGGACTGGAGAGTTGGGTCCTCTATGTAGGTTTCATAATTGTGTGCTATACCATACAAGTAAATTAAAATAAATCATGGTGGCTAATTAATGAATGGAAAATACTGATTGTTTTTGTTTGTTTATTTGCATTCAGATCAACAGCTTTGATTTGTCTCTGATGGAAAACCAGAGCTGCATAAGCTGCTTCAAGCAGATTATGGATATTGTGGTTGACACATTAATCCGGAGTTCTTGGTGGATTTTGACAGCAATTTTTATATCAGTATCTTGTGCTTCTTTAAGAGATTTTTTTATCTGGGTCTTTGTAAGGTTTGAGTAGATGTCACTTCGTTTATATTCCTATTAAAAGCAAACAAACAAAACAGATTAAAATTTTTTTTTTCTTCTGTAGAGGGAAAACAAAACTAAAAATCAGAGCAAATTTATCTGAGTTGGCAAGCACTTATGCTTAAGACGAATGTGCCAGTGTTCTCTAAAAATGTGAACAAAACCCACACATCAGAAGACAGTATTTATATGCCTTAGTGGTATGATGCAGATAATGGTTTGAAACACACCTAGGGAATATAAAAAAAACAAAACAACAAACGTTTTTGAATTAGAATCCAAGAAAACCTCCCTTCAGATATGTAGTTATTTGAATGGGGAGAGTTTTTAGTCTATTCAATGTGGCAGATCAAACAGTGTATTCTTCCAGCCTGTAAGGTTTTCAAGAAATACTAGTATATAATTTATTGTTTAAAAAACAACTTCCATTTCCTGAAATGTCTTCTTTACTTAGTCTACATACATTACATTACAAACTAAAGCAAACAGAGTTTTAAGAGATGGGGTTACTTAAAAAACATGAAGACTTTGTTAAAATAGTGGTCTAAATTGGTAGTTGTGGTACAGATTTCCCCTGTGTATTTCAAACTTCAAAATTCCTAATAATCCAGATAGATGATTGATCATTTAAATATATATATAGGGGATACCTTAGCATAAGCTTGAAGTTTACTTTTCTTATATTATAAAAGGATGAATAACCTTTTAACCTATTTCCTTCAGATGGTTTGGATAGAAGTGAGATAAAACTTTAAATGCACAATATGTTACAAACGCCCTCCAACCTCCACTTAAAGTAATTGATCTTGAATAAAGAAGAAAAAAAAGATGAAAATGTTTTGAATATTTTACAGCTGGTAGTCTAAGCAAAGAAATACTTATGTAAGTAAGTTGTCTGTTAATAGAATTAATGTTAGTAGAACTTAACAGATTTCTTGATTTTAGAAGTGGCAGATGTCATGCTTTTGTTTTCTGTAGTTTAAGCTAGCATACTAAATATACTACTACTTTTCCTCCTTTTTATTCATCTTTCAACTTCTATGTGGTTTCTGGACTTCTGGATTGGACCTGCAGTGTATGTCCTGTGTGCTGCAACTGGATTAGTTGTTCTGGTTTAGCAGAAATGTACTGCAGGTCATAGCTTGAGCATCCTGGTTTGTGTTCTTGTAGTTTCAAAACTTTAATCTAAAGAAAAGCTAGTTAAACGTTTTTTAAACACAAATTTAAATCTGAACATTGATCACCAGCTATGTAGCAGTTGATACAGTTTTGCACATATTTATTGTATCATGCATGTTTATCTGTGCCAATTATTTTATGTCTATGATTTTTAGAGGAAAATCAGCAGTGCAGTTAAGGTGTGTTGTATAAGTAATTGCATACTTCCAGTATTTGAAAGTTTCAAAATGATTCTGTTGGAGTATCTCATGGTCTTGCTGAAGTCTCATACTGGTCTCTCTGAGGTAGTGATTGTTCCCATTTTATAGGTGAGGACTTGAAGCAGATCAAGTAACATGTTCTTGCTCACATGAAGTCTCCCAGAGCTTGAAATTTATCCTGATTCCTCTACATCTTTTGCTAGAGCCTAACCACTTGGACTTCAGTTCCCTTAAGATAAAAGCACCCAAGACCAGTTTTAAAAGGTGTTTAAGCCCTGCCGTCAGACATGCTGTGAGAAACAGCATAGCTTTTGGCTTCTTATTTTTGCACAATTTCATGGCACTCGGTACTGAGGGTCTGCAGAGGGGTGACCACATCTCTTGATTCCCAGAGCCCGGTGAGATTCTCTCGTGGGCTAGAAGCTGCGTGGACTGAGCTTCCTTCCTTTGTGTGCTTCTAAGGTGAAATAGGGTTTGCAGCTATAATTTACAATAAAATCAATTGGCAAGGTTGCCCACTTAGAATTTTTTTTTCACTCTTAATGCTTACACTAGCAAAGATTTTATGAATTAAGAGCTATCTTGGTTGCACAGAAATGTGTTTGCTCATGCTGTTAAATCCTTTTTGTTGCTGTTCCTTGAATTGATCTGTTATCCTCTGTTACTGCAGATGTTCATAAAAACGACGTGCCGTTTCTAGCATAGTAACTTGCATAATGTTGAGAAAGGGGAACAGAATACAATTCCACATTAAAGCAAGTATCGCTTATGCGAGCTTGTTATGTACAATCTTTAATGCTAATATGTGAAGTGATGTGGTTATGAAGAGTCTAGAACTCACTTTCAGTTGAAACATGAAAAGCATAATATGCCCCATTTAAAAAAAAAAAAAGTATTTTTTCCTCCCCTTTCTTTCATATGTGTTTTTTCTGCAAAGGGTTGTGATGAGTTTGGTTGCTTAAGGCTGTGTTGTGTATCCATAGTCATTGTGACCGCTTGATGGCCAATTGGAGCGGTTCCTCGTGAGCAGAGCACAGTCCCACAGCGTATGACAAGGATTTGACCTGACAGTTTTACAGTCATGCAACACATGGAGGCTTAGAGCAACAAAAAGGGCATGATGGATTTCATGGCTGAGACCTGTGCTGTTCCTGCTGCCTCTATGGAAAAATGTGTAATGCTCTCGTCAGGAAGAACTGGAAAGCTTTTTTTCTGTCATGCATCACTCAAGAGGGTCTAGATCTGGACCTGTCTGTATTTTTACCTTCTTTAAAGACACTGATAAACCAAGTTGTTTTTTTTTTTTTGTGAGGAGAGTTTATTAATTTATTATTCTTAGGAGTCATTTAAACTGTCTTTCAGTTAATTTGCCGTTCAAAATTAAGATGCTTGCACTTGCTAGACTATTTTCATATGATCTGCTGTAGATTGGCATGGAGCAGTCTTCTACTATCAGCTATTAAGTGCTTTTAATGTGATTTGGTAACTCTGTATAGTTACTGATTTATTCGTGGATCTAGTGAATTTAGATGTTGTGAGTGTTTCTGATCTCATCAACACTAAGGTACAAATTACATCACAGAGAAGTTTGAGAGCTTGTAACCTGACATGTTTAATCTTTTGCACGGTAGAAAGGATAGGTTATTAATCAGGGATGCTGAACAGGTTTTCTGGTTCACTCTTGAAGACGGGCCTGCATTCTGTTTTCTGCATAACCCTTTCTCTGTAAATCATATTAGATGAAAAAGATATTAATATAATTGAGTTGGGAGTGGATAACATTAATGAAATATGAGCTATATGAAAATAGAAAATAACCCAACCAGCTGAACAGGAAGAAGGTCTTGACTTATTTTTGAGAGTAATTCTGTGAATTTATTGGTTAGCCGAAAACAGTTTTTGTCCTTTTTTTTTTTTGCATATAAGCAAAGATGTGATTGCTGCTTTAATTTTCTTTGTTTTGCAGTGACTGGAACTCAGATAATCGCTGAATTTCTTACTGCATGTTTTCTGGTTTGGTCCTGCATTATTTTATTCCAAAAATGTCAGGAATTGTTACCTAGAGGCTTTCATTTATAGCTTGTGGTTTTGCATGTCTTTGTCATGTAATAACAAAAGCTCAGCTCAAGTCATCTGTTAGAGTTATCCAAGCACTTAGGCATTTCTTTAATCTTTTTCTCGTTCTTTTGCTGCCAGCATACATAAAATTAAAAATTATTTTTCTCAGGTGTCTGTATTCTCTTAAAGCAGAGTATAGCTGTTCTGCTGCAGCTGACCAGGTGCAAAATCTTCATCCTATTGTGGAAGCAGTGGCCTGTAATCTCATGCCTCATATCAGTTCCTGTTCTGACTGTGGCTCTTGCAACAATACGTAGTTAAGTTAGTACATTTATTAAGGGTCCTAAATGTCTTCAGATATTTGGTGAGGGATATTTGTTTGTCTTGTTTCTTGGTGTTGCAGAACAGCATCTTTAAGTGCTGTTTCATCCTGAACAAATGTGAATTTAGGGTTGGATTCTCCCTGCCTTACCTTCAGTAGTTAAAGGTATCAAAGTTCGGAGCTGCAGTGTTTGTCGCCCATCCATTGGAAGATAAATTTAACCAGTATAGGGGCCTGTGTCTGCACGCATCTGTAAGAAAAGGAGCTGAGAAGTTACATACCTGACATGGAAGCCCCAGTTAAGAGTTTTATGTCAGTGGGATGGATCTGTACCTCAGCACAGAAGGAGCTAAAGCCAGAAAGTGGCTGCAAATTGAGGTGCTTAAGTCTGTCTGCCCTTGACATTTGACCATGTTAGAGTAAATTATGATAGAATGGAATAGTTCAGCTGGAACGGGCCTACAAAGATCATCTAGTCCATCAACCTGACCTCTTCAGGGCTAACCAAAAGATAAAGCACGTTAATGAGGGCATTGACCAAATGCTCCTTGAGCACTGATGGGCACGGGGCATCAGCCACCCCTCTAGGAAGGCTGTTCAGGGTTTGACCACCCTCACAGTAAAGCAACTTTTCCCCATGCCCAGTCTGAACTGGACATCCTCCTGGCACAGCTTTGTGCTGTTCCCTTGTGTCTTGTCATCGGTGACCAGGAGCAGAGGCCAGCACCTCCCTCTGCAAGCCCCCTCCTCAGGAGGTCACAGAGAGCAGTGAGGCCGCCTCTCGGCCTCCTCAGCTCCAGACTGGACAACCTGGGTGTCCTCAGCCTCTCCTCACAGGACAGGCCTTCCTGCCCTGTTACCAGCTTTGTTACCCTCCTCTGGATGCTTTCAAGTACCTTAACAGCCTTTTTATTTTGTGGAGCCCAGAACTGCATTCAATATTCGAGGTGAGGCCACCCCAACACTAAATATAGCAGGAGAATTGCCATGTCTGACTGGCTGGCCATGCTGTGTACATTGCACCCCAAAATTTTTTGCACTACTGGCTCATGCTGAGCCTGCTGTCAACCAGCACCCCCGGAGCCTTTTCAGCTGAGCTGCTCCACAGCCACTCATCTCCAAAATTTGCCTGTGTCCAGCATTACTGCATCCCGGGTGCAGAACCCAGCATTTTCCTTTGTTGAGCCTCCACTCTACCTTGCCTCTTCAAGGCCTCTTGTCCCTCCAGGGAGCCAACAGCACCTCACAGTTCAGTCTCCTCCGCAGACTTGCTGAGGGTGTATCCCACTCCTGCACCCAGATCACTGATAAAAATATTGAACGGGACTGGCCCTAGAACTGGGCCCTGGAGAGCACCACTGGTGACTGGCTGCTAGTCAGATGTTAATTGTGAATTTATCACATGTACTACAACATTGCTAGTGCATTTCAGAACAGGTGAACTGTATTGCTGTCTGCTAGCGGTGAGGAGATCACTTGTGGATGAATTATATGGTGGCAGCAACTCCTCTCTGGCTGCTGTGTGTTACTGCTGCAGCCAAAGGTATGCACGCTCTTGAAGTGCCCTCATCTGCAAGCAGGGATGGCAGTGGAATTGGCTGGTGTCAGGTGTCCCTGGCCTGCTTCTGTCCTGTTTGCAAGGCTAGCATCTGGAGGGTGGAGGATTGAGAGGTGCAACTGAGCATCTGAAAGGGGTGGTGAGTACTAGTAGGAGCAATGGGAGGGCCTAGAAGAGAAGGCAAGGGAAAATCCAAATAACGTGTAAGTGAAAGGAATGAGCTGAATTTGAAAGGAAATCACTGTGGGGCATGTTTGTGTGTATCTAAACAATAACATTTGTGGAATGCATTAATGCTTCCATCAGCAAAAATGTTTAAGGTAGCAGTTTTAAATACCAATGAAACCCTCTGAGACTGTTTTCTAGTTTTAACAAACTTCTTTGCGTGTGTGTAAGGAGCAACCTATCCAAAAAACTTTAGGGTAGTATATTATTGCCATTAAACTAAGTTCAGATGCAGACTTCTTAATTGCCATTTGATGAGTTGCAGTGAAGGGGTTCACTAGCTTGTAGCATATCCTGTTCACAGCTGAAATACTTTTGGAAACAGCCAGCTGGTAGGCAGACTGGCTGGCCAGTTGTGTAGAGAACTTGTGAACAACACATCAGTTTCTCTAGAGAGATCTAGATGCAAGCTCTCCAAAATAAATGAACTCCTTCTTCCTGTTGTTATTTTTTGGGCTGTTTACTTTTTGTTTGACCAGCTACTTGTTGCTTAATCTGTGGCCTCAGAAACGTCAGCTGTGCAGCTCTGCCCATTGCTCTGAAAGCAGCTGGGCCACCCATCCATGTATTGCTCTTGCAGTAGGTCCAAACGGGTCTGTGGCTTGCAGCTGGAGTTACTTGCTTTGGGGGATGTAGCACAGAGTCAGGAAGGACTTCTGTGAGTGCTGGTGTGAGAAGAGACAGAAGCATTGCAGAAAGTTGCTTCTGGCACAAGCAGCAAAGCAATGAAATGAGTGGTCTGGTCAGTTGTGCCAGTAAACTTGTGAGATACTGGTGGATTTATCTGATATTTAGATTTGCTGCCTTGAACTTCCAGTCAGAAATGATGAATGTGAAGACCTTGTGAATGAAGCAGGGTTTTGTGGTGAAGACATGCAGAATGAAAGTGGGAGCTTGCTGTGTTTCTGCCTGCTTGTCCCGTACAGAAACATAAATGTGTGTACACACATACACAGGCTGAAACCTTCCTTTTCTGCTTGAAAGCACAGTCTGGGTTCATATATTGTTACAGACTGGGTGTTAATAGACACCGTCCTAATGAAATGCTGGGAGCATTTCTCCTCTCTGGCTTAGATGTGTAGGACATGGTTCTACCTTGTGCTAGTTGCAAATGACACATAGGTAAGACAGGGCAAAGGAAGAAGAGATAAGAGTCTGTCTTTTAAAAACCAGACCTCAGTGTCCACATCGCCTCAGCCTGTGTATGTCTGGAAAACCAAGCTGTGTAGCCAAGGCTGAGGGATGCGTTCAGCGTTGCTGTTTCACTTGAACAGCAGAAGTGGTTATTTAGAAGTTTTGGTTACAATTTTAGTAGGTGTATGTGATAGACTGTGCGTTGTATCCTTCAAACCATCTCCAGTAATAATATTGCTCATTTATCAAGATGATGGCGTTCCCCGTGGATATGTTGAGCGGCTACAGTCATGAGGACTTGGAGAGCTCTGCAGAGGACTACTTGTCTGACCTTCGGTGTGGGGATCCAAATCATCCGGAATACTTGTCCCTGCCAGACCACAGCAAAGTAAGAACCAGCAAATACCTCAGTCCCAGTTTTCTTGACACACTTGTGAATTTAAAATGTTTAGAAATAAATAGTTCCTAACTATTGAATTATATTATTATTTTAGCAAAGCTTTTATTTTTTTCCAAATTCCTGTTTGTGTATTAAGTTCTACTTTGTTTTATTCTGTGATTGCATTTAAATCTGGGCATTAGTGACTATTTGCTGCTTCTAGGCAATGTATCTGTATGCATTAAATAATTTTAAAAAATCGCAAACCTTCAAATCTAAGGTCACAAAAACCTAGCATCATAACTAAGGGGATCATGATTTGTTGAAGCTAACTGCCTCTATTTGTATCTTAGTCTTTCAGTGATCTTCGTGGCTGAGTTCAATTCCTGATACACTCAAGTTTCACTGATTTCAGAAGTGATTCTTTCTTTTTATGCAAAATACTCCATGCTGTTGTTGGGAGTTCTGGTAGAGGCTGGCTATCACATTTCGTATTTCAAACACTTATCCATTGAGCGCTAAGTTGGCCAGTGTTGATGCTGTCTAGATGAACACTTCTATTATCTATTATAACTAGTACAAATATAAACAGTGGTGTGTAGCTTTAATGAAAAATAAATTTCTGAGAGCATTCTGTGGGGGAATAAAAATCAATGCTGCAGACTCCATTGCAGAAGCAGTCTTGAATACTTCCCTGCATTTCTGCAGGTGTTGTATACCTAAATATCTGTCTGTGTTAACATCATTGTTAGTGGCATAGCATATCACAATCTTTTCAAATTGTTTTCTGGGTAAGCAAGTCTATTTACTGCACCATTAACTCCTGTCCATTTTTTTGTGCATTATTTAAATACTGAAAACGTGAATCTAACTAGCAAAACACGTTTTCAAAAAGGGCATCACCTCCAGAAAGGTGGATTGATTTGACCCTTCTTACATTGTTTGTGAAGGAAAATCAAGCAAACAAATATGGAATTGAAGTGTGTGAAGTTTCAGGGAAGAAGACCCTTTTGAATCCAGCTTTCCTATGTTGGCACATTAGGACTCATGCTAGCAATGAAGCTGTGCCAATTTGTTTCTGTGCCTGCCTGCCTGCCTCGTTCTTCCATTGGCAGCTGGTATAGCTGGGGCAGCTGAAGTACTGCTGGCTCTTTGCACACCTTACTTCAGTTGTGCACAATAATGCAAACTGCTGACAGCAGAGAGCTGTAACAGGAAAAATTACTGTAGCAAGGTCTGCCAGAGCTTGAGTCAGAGCTCTTTATAATGTACTCCCTTTAGGAAGAAACATCTAAAGTGAGGGCCAGGGTCTGATGCTTGTCTTTTACAATTAACCATTAAGCACTCTGTTTTCAGCACTCATCTTGCTTACCCTGCTAAACATTCTCTGTATATTTTACTAATGTTGTATTAGCAAGAGTCTATTGAAGTATTGTACGCTCTTGTTTCAGATTCCTATTAGCTTGTCAACTGTGGGCTTCGTTCCTCTTTATGGTGGAGAGCAGACACACAAAGTTCTTGCTTTGTTTGCACCAGAGGACTCGCTCACAGGTTTCATTTTAAGATTCTAATCTCTGTGTTGCTGTTTCTTTTTCTGTGATGAACACATGTAACCAGGCCCTTGCTCATTCCATGGTAGTGTAACTTTGCGACTTTTGTATTTGTTATTCACTGTCTTCTTGTTCCCATACTATTCTCTTTGATGTGAGTTCATGTACACAAGTGGTTGAACTTTGCACACTAATCAGAGTAGAACTGGACCCACTGAGTACAGGATATATGTAGCAAAACAGCACAGTGCTCGTCTGAATCAAAGCACAACATGTCTCTTGATCACTTTAATATACACATCACCTTTCTAAAAGGAATTTGTTGAGCATTCATAGAATCTCTCTATTTGCCTATGGATTTAGATATTCTTTATTAGAAGTGATTGATCAGTATCAAGTGTAAATTTGTCTTTGCCTTCAGGTCCTTACATAGCTCTGGCCAAGGTGATGCCACACTGTTTTTTTCATTCTTCTCCCTTCCCCACCAGTCCTCAGTGTTTCCTTCCCTTTCATATAATGCTTCATATATGACTTCTAAGTGTGCCACAAATGCTAGTAGAGCAAACTCTTCCTGATCACTAATCACATGGCCACCAGCTGTTTTACATTCATGTGACACCCTAAAACTTGCAGGTTTTGCTATTGATATCCATTAACAACCCAAAACTAAAATACACGTGCATGCGCACATGAGACTCCTCTTGGCAGGCCCAGTTTTTAGTGGAAGGAAGTACCAGAGCACAGTGATGAAGAATAGTGCTTATATCTGAAAAACAGTTCATGTATATCATACTACACAAAACCTTCATCTGGTGTTACTGGCTTCACTCTTCAAACAAGTTTTGGACCAGGGACTGTTGCGTATTGGGTGGGGGTTATGTAGCACCAGGTATGGTTGTACTAAGATAGTAAAAGCTGCATTTATCTAGTGCCAACTAGTAGACTCTTAACTTGGTTACTAGGTTACTATAGTGGTATTCCTAATTATTTATCAGCTATAATGAATATGTTCTTTTGAAATGGTGAGAATCACTAACTTTTTGTTTCCCATTGTTTCTCTCAAGCTGTAGCTCTGTATCTTGCTGAGCGGTGGTGGCCAATTGATGACATTTTGAGGACATCTGTCCCTTCTAGAGAGGGGCTTCAGCAGGTAAAGCTCTCCAACATTCACCTAGCAGCTGTTCTTATCATTCAACCTAATGCAATGTAATGGCAATACCTAGTGTATGAGATGCTCCGTGCCTTTATTTCGTTTGGAAATGGGTTAGCTGCCTTGTGGAAAAAGCAAGGTCAGTGGGAATAAAGGAACAGGTACTTGAGGAAAGGGAAATTTCTTCTGAAAATATGTCCAGAGAAAGTGACTTTTGTACACTAGCTTCATATGCAAGATATAATTATATGTTAATGATGTTAAGATGTTAATTAAGTCCTTACTCTTTAGAACACAGTAAGTCTAGTTATACTGAAACATCTCAGTAGAGTGGTGAATTTTTTTAACAGGAATATATCATTCTTACCAGGAGACTGGTAAACTAAAAATACTGAAAGGAACCTGTTAGATAGAAGAGAGCTGGAGTTGGTGCCCTGCAGGAGACAATATGTGGGGTTTGGGGAAAAATAGTTGTCTAGAATCTGCCTTTTTGTTCATCACTGAGCTTTGTTACTGATTGCTGACACCTGTGTAGTATGGAGTTTTGTTTTCTCCAAAACTGGAAACTTGTATTTTTCCAGGAACATCATTCATATCTGGTCATGGAGTCTGGGCACTCTTCTTTGATTCTTGAATTAGATTTACTCTAGATAATTTGTCATGTTGCATTGTTTTCTGTGTGCTCCATAATGATAGGACGGTAAGTACTCAGAAAAGCTCAGTCTTCTACAAATAAGGTAGTTGAGACTTTTCCCTTGGGAAGGGAGAATGGTTCCTCCATTCCTACCTTTACAGTGGTTAGGATAGTGGTGAACTTAAACTTCATTTGTGAAAGGAGCCCTGCAGGACAGAGAAAAGGATACTGAATTCCTTGTTTCATGCCACAAACTGTTGTAACTGATTCTTCCACTGCATTGCATCCCATTGTCTGCTATTCTGTGAGCAGTGATTGAGCTTGATAAATACTACTGCCCAGTGAGATTTATCCTGCTAGGTTGGAAGCTCTGAGGCTGGCATACTATTATAGTATCAAAAAAAAAAAAAAAAAACCAGCAGTTTTCAGTTAAAATCAAAACATTTCCTACCACCACACCTAGCACTTCTATCAGATTTTATCAATTGGATTGGAACTATCATTGAAAATATGAAAGATCATCTGTCTGTGGTAGTGCCTTGTACGTAACCAACTACTGTGGTTTCAGAGCATCTCCTTGGCCTGAAGCCTCAGAGCTTTATCCTGCTTTATACTTATTGCCTCTCTCGACTGTAGTTGTGCAGTCTGTAGTTGTGTTAGCATGTAACTTTGAAAATTGAGATCTCTGCAGTGTGAGGATCACCTAAACCGACCACCCTTCTAAAATGTTCTTCTCTGTTTCCTTAGGTGAAATCTGTGGGGGAGAGAGTGGTTCTGTATATTCTTAATCGAATTATCTATCGCAAGAAAGAAATAGAGAGAAATGAGGTCCCATTTCTTTGTCACAGCATCAATGACTATGCTAAGATCCTGTGGAGAAAAGGAGAAGCTATTGGATTCTATTCTGTTAAACCTAAAGGTAAAACACTTAAATGTAGTGGGATTTGGGGGAAGATGAAGGCTGGGGATAGGGAGCTTCCTTGAAAAATAATGCATTTAGTAGACCTTACAAGCCTTGCAGGCCTAGTGAGTTGATGTTTTCCTGAATTCATGAAAGGGCAAATTGCAGTTAAAATTTCTCACTTAAAAGCTTATGAGACTTAATTTAAAGCAGTAGTTGTTAGCTTTCATCATACTATACAAAATATATTCAAAGCCACAGAAATGAGATACACCTGAAAGCTTTATTTTCTTTGTAGAACATGACTTCCTGTTGGATTGGAATGTATGTAGTTTTTTTTTCCTTATTTGAATTCTGGAGCTAGGTCAAAAAAAAAAGCACACAGAAATCCTGTTTATCTGAAATGATTGTGGAATATGATGTTACTTTCACTTAAACATTTTATAGCATTACAGCATAGAAACCTTGCTCGCAGGCACAAGGTTCATCTACACTTGGTGGTTTAAAAAAAAGAGATTCCCTTTCATTCTACACATGTATTTCCTCAGAGAATGCTATTTAGCTAGTAGGCTTGTGCCCTTTGTTACAGATTTCAATATTGTTTTTTTTCCTGTTTTTCAAAAACATTAGAATTTCATTTTGGTTATTTTGGGTTTTATTGTGTTTTTCAGTTTTCGCTGAATGACACTTGGTAATAGAAGAGACTGTAGCATGTTGATAGTGCTTTATTAGAATATCATTTTTTTGATCAAAGAGGAACAATCAGGCATTTTTGTTTTATCTCTAGAAGGGAGTGAATGGATTCTGGATTAATCAGCAGTTCTGGAGGCTAGTTTCCCCATCTCTGACATACATGCATGCCTTTGCAAACTGTTAAAAATACTATGATAATCTGCCTGGGTCACTGACCTTTCTAGTCTGACCTTAAAGGTAGGAAAGCAGCCAGCTAATTTGTTCTGATTGTCTGTTACCTTCTTGTGATTTTTCTTATTATTTTCTTAAAGAATTGAAGCATTGCATAATTTGCATATGTCTCTTTTGTAATATGGTAGTCACAAAGAGGTATTTGCATTGCAATGTTTTTTATTGTGGTCTTATAAAGGTGGAAATGAGATTAGTGGATGTATTTTTAGTCTAGAATAGGGACAGTTGTTTGTGACACTGAAGTTTTGATAAGCTTGTACACATTTATTATATCTTTCGTGATCCTATGCCACTTATTTGTCCTAAGTTAGCAGACACTGAGGGCTAATCTTTCTAGGTGTTATCAATATTTCAACTGTGTTTGGTTGTGAATTGTACTCTCCAAATGAGTAGCTCATGTGAAGAAAGACTCCGGATACAGATGGTCAGGAAAGCGTTGGAGCTTGACTAGTATGCCAAAGGGTATCCAAGTAATGTAACTCTGCCTTCATTTTCTTCGCTTTAAAAATGAGGTGTGTTCATTAGTCTCAAAAGAAAGTATATAGGCAACTAATATGCTTCTCTCTCCTTGTTAGAGGAAAGGGTTGTTTTTTTCTAAATGGTTCACACTAACTGGCAAAATGAGGGCCTGAAAATGGATTGGATAGTTGTAGTGCTGTCCTAATGGCATTATATGCCATCACTCTGTCACCACTGAGTTCACAGATGCCCTTTGAATCCTCTGATACTGAAGCACTTACGGGTTATGATAGTCTGTTTCACCTCAAGTATGGATAATGTGTTATTTAGGAGGGAACTTCTGTGTAAAGTGTCCTAGGATTTTTGTGGTTTCACTTAAAATTTGAAATTACTGTTTCAAATCTTAAATGAGATGAATTGTCATCCTTATATTTGTCCTGAGGAGTTAGGTATTCTACATAAAATTGTAGTTATTTTCTTTTCTCCTTCTCTCGTCTCTTTTTCATCTTCATTTTCAGTCTGGTTTCCTACTGGAATTGTATAGTGAGATTTCAAAGTGAGCCTTCCACTTCCTTCTCTCCACCTTCATGTTCTCCCCCATTTAATCTCTTTTGGTACAACCAAACTGCTTTAGAAGACTTTTCCTAACATATTTATCTATGAGATATCTTACCAACATTGTGGAGCTTGCCTAAAGAGCTAATAAATGGCTGATAGCAATTGCGTATTGTTAATAAATGTTATAAATTATTTTTATTATTCTAATATTGTATATGTGACTTTTAAAAATGTCAAATTACATAATTATTAAATCATTATTTGAATAAGCTGAAGTCTGTGCTGTAGCATGTCAGTGTTGATGTAATGATGTTGGTTTTTTTCCCTTCTATTATTTCAGGAAGTGTTTGTAGCTCTTATATTAGTAAGTGTTACCAGCTTCCAGTGCTAGACACGATGTTTGTAAGAAAGAAGCATCGTGGGAAGGACTTAGGGCTAATGATGTTGGAAGACTTTGTGGATTCCTTTACTGAAGACACTCTTGGCCTACGGTACCCACTGTCAACCTTCATGTGCATAGGCAAGCTCTTTGATTTATTTGTCTGGTCTTCTTTGTTTTCTTTATGCATCCAAATTATTACTGTCATTGAAGCTACATATTTGTGGCTTCATCCTCAGTTTGTGTTTCTGCTTTTCAGTGAAGGTTGAAAATCTTGATTTGTTTAAGATGGTGAAGTATTTCCTGATTAGACCAATCCTCTGTGTGAGATTAAATTATTAGATCTTTGCTGGTTTTCTGCTACATCTGGACAGTTTACAGATTCATTTCTTCCACACTGGACTGAGTTGTTCCCATATGTGATCTTTCTACGTATTTAGCACCTTTTCCTTGTTCACTGCTAAGCCTCACAAAATCATTTAATTTTCTGGTCAGGTCAGCAAGTTTAAGAAGGAAAAATCTTAATACACAAAGAAACCAGTTCTGGCTCTTTCATTAACAACCCAAGAGGGTTTTGTCATCTAGGAAAGACAAACATTCTGGAAATGATGTTGCTTTGGGCTGTGCAGGTGAGAAGCATTTTCTTTCTCCAGCTGAAAGAAAGCAAGCTGGAGAGGGACTTTTTACAAGGACTTGTAATGGTAGAACGAGGGGTAATGGCTTTAAACTGAAAGAAGATATTGAGGTTATATATACAGAAGAAATTCTTGTCTATGGGAGTGATGAAGCACTGGCACAGGTTGCCCGGAGAAGCTGTGGATGCCCCATCCCTGGAAGTGTTCAAAGCCAGGCTGGATGGGGCTTTGGGCATCCTGACCTAGAGGGAGTTGTCCCTGCCCATGGCAGGGGGGTTGGAACCAGGTGGTGTTTAAGGTCCTTTCCAAACCAAGCCATTCTATGATACTGTTATTATGTGAGGCAGGGATTTTGTCCACTGGGACTATCCATTAGTAAGGAATCAGGTGAGAAATAAAAGGTTGAAGTTGTAAAACTTCAAAGTGGGTTTGCAGAGAAGAAGAAAAGTCCTTTCTAATTTTTTATTTGCAGTTTAAGACAGTAATTGGAAAGTAAAGCAGTATTATGTTTATTTAGACTGGACTGATCTGATGAACAGTTCTTTCTCTGGTGGTTTGTGTATGATGGAAGATTGCAAAATAATTTATTTCAGAAAAAAGATACAGTTGAGTATATAGTATGCATAATAGGATGTTTTTTCTTATGTTTGCTCAGCTTGTAAGCAGTATTTTGAAAAGTACCCTGGGGATCATGACCTTTTGTGTGAAGCAGAAGGAGTTGGATTTTGGTTCCAGAGAACATCCATTGCCACTGTACTGCAAAGGGAAGAGCTCAAAATTGAAGGTATGGATGTTTTGTTTTGATGTTCTCTTACAGTCTATAAAAGTTGTATTGTAGGGCATTTGTTTGACAGTGACTTTTATGAACTTTGCCCATGGAGACTAGTAGAAAAATCTTTGTTCTGAGATCTGTGAGATCATATTAGGAACAGTTAATTCTTATTTAAAGATACTACATTTTTTTTCCTGTTGCCTCTTTTAAATGTTCTTAACAACAGAAGCCTCTGAGAAAGAAAAAATGAGTTTCCAGACAGAGGATCATTTTTGGCAATCTGCAGCAGAATCTGAAGCAAGTGAACAGAAGACTGAGCTAGAACCACAGCTAACTGTAGGTACACAGCCTGTTTTCCATATATTAAAAAAAAGCTTGAGAGCTTTTAAGAGTCTTCTATAATCATATAATGTATTTTGTCCTATTTTTCTGACTGTAATTACCAGTTCTCTATGTTCAGTAAATATTTTTAAATTCTACAAAAGAACAAATTTCTGAACTTAACAAATGAAGGATTTTAGCAGATCAGTGTATTTGATCCCAGTGTATTTTATGTACACTGTATATTTCTCTTTCAAATTCTTGAACAGTCCTTGATTATGTAGAGAACTTGTACTTCCATGTCTCACCACTATGTCTGTGGCAACCCGTCTGACACAACCTATGACATTTACCAGAATGCGATGCTCCTCTTTTTGATTGGTTTATTACTAAGTAAAGCATAAAAATAAAGTATAAGAAATTATTTTTGTCTGTCAGAATCGAATCAGCTCAAGTCTCCATTATAAAAGACGAGTGCTCCTGTTACTTTTTGGGTGGATTTTCCCACTGAAGTGGGAAATTAAAGTTTCCCACTGAAGTGACAGACTAACCTAGGATTAAAAATACACCTTTTCATGGAGGGATGGGGGGAGAGGTCTCTACCTTTTTCCCCTGTGTGCAGAAGGTCTGTGTCACCACTGTTAGTGTTTAATAATTCGTTTGCCAGCGGCATAGAGGAGGAAAGTGGCCCAATTGGCTCTGAGATTGAACTGTCTAGAAAGGCTGTTGAACAGTAGAGTCATTGCAGGAGTGGAGGGAATGAGGAAAAGTGCTTATGGAAGTACACGTTCACATCACAGTTTAATACAACGGAGAGTGTTGGCATTCTAGGTTATGCACCACCTGTATAGGCAGACTGCAGCTTTCTGCAGCAAAGTAGTCATGTTTTCAGTCTCTAACTGACCAAAAGCAGTAACGCTTAGTTGTCTTTATTACGTACACTTCTTTAAATTATAAGTCTTGACCATAAATCTAGAACTGAGTTTAAGATTCAGATTCCAGTAATGGTCATATCAGCAAAAAGATTTTGATTGCATATTTTAGTTGTAGAGCTATATTGATATACTTGGAGAAAATAGCAAAGGGATATTAGTAGTTCTTAAGACTCCTGTGGCTGTGAGTTAAGAATTCAAGCCCTGTCTCTTCTTTTCTTCAAGAAGAGTAAAATAATAGATTCCAAAGTGTTCCAACTCCTTCCAGCTTGGTAGAATCACTGGCATTCCTCTCCTTGGCACCTGTGCTGTCAGTAGGGAGCTCTGCAATGCTTTGAAAGCTGTTGGATCACTAAACAAAACAAAAATAAAAAGCCCACCTTCCCCCCAAACATGAAGAAAAACATTTTCCAAATACACACTTCCACATTTCACATCCTGTTTTGTGTGTTTTAATGTTATAATAATTTATCATTAGTCTATAAATTCTTATGTATTTAAAGCTTACTTGAAACTATTTCAAGGAGCAGAATCTGGACGTAGCCACTTGTTGCTAGCTTCCTTGGGTAGTGCTTAAAGTGAGACTGAAAAGGCAGCAGAAAACCTGGATGCAGCTTATTGTGAGTCCTAGATTACTTGCAGCAGCTAAGAGAGCAATATATATACTTCTATTTCAATACGTATAGCTTGGATCCACTTCGGTTGCCAAGTGCTTCACCACTGAATTGTCTTCTGACTTTCAGAAAAAAATGGAAATATGGGGGCGGAGTGAGGCAAAAGAGCTCTAGAGAGAGAGCTCTGATATAAGCAGCATCTTGTGCTGATGCACTTGTAACCTGCATCACTGCTGCATCACTATGCTCTGTTTTTCCTTGTCTGATCTCTTTTTAATGATAACTTATGGGTTGCCATATTTTATTGTATGGCATGATAAAAATTAGACTACAAAACTCAATACAAGTATAAAGATAAGTGTCCTGTTACATTTTATCAACTATTCTAGTGTAGACCTTTCTGTTCATAGAGAAAAGAAGCAAAAGACTCCTAGCATACAGTGGACACCTTTTATGAACTTAATGGTTAGGAAAAACTTGGTAGTGTTAATTATAATGCCAAATTATTTTCAATCTTGGGGCCAGAAGTAAAATTCAGGAAAAAAATTATGCTTGTAGTAAAGATGATTTAAAAAAAAATCTCTTAAGATATACCCATAAACTACTTAAGAAGAAGCTGTTTGTTAATTCCATCCCAGTCAGATCCATTACAGTTTTTGGCCAGTCGTTTGAGAAATGACTTTCTATTCTTGATTGAAATACCTCTTCATGGACTCCTCACTGCCTGCCTGTTAGAGTGCAGTCTGTCACTGTGCTTTGGCAGGTTTCTTATTAAGCCATGTAGTATACTTGACCCTTCCTCTATCAAAGTGTGTTCTGAAGTGTGCTATTTCAGCGGTGAAGCACTTCTGTATGCCTTCCATGACAGATTTCCTGCCTTTGCTTGGTCATCCAGCTTATACCCTCAGGCTCTGCCAGGCCCTCTTCACACTCACTGCTGCTCTCACCGTACACTTGCTTCCACTGTCCTGCTGCACAATTACCTTACCAAATGGGAAGGCCTTCAAAGCTGCCTTTGCATATGACTCTTGCTTTCTCAGCCTCTCCCTAACCTGTTCCATCTGTCTCAGTCCTGACATACACAGACACCTGTTATTCCCATTTCCATGTGACAGAGACAAGGGAATTATAGTTAATACACCTAAGGATAGACACGAGGCATAGGGGGCCTCTGCTGAAAGAGGCCAGTGCCATTATCTGAACATATCTGCGTTTTGTATCATAAGCAAGTGATATATCAAATTTCTTCCTAGTCGAAATAAAAAAATATTTAGAATAGGAAATTGATGTGTTTGAGAAGTCTTTTTAGGGCAGTATTTGCATCTGAGAATATTTTGCCTGCTGTCTGTTTTTGCTAATCCAGTTTAGACTTGGATTAACAGTGATTATATATAGATATATTTAAAAAAAAAAAAAACTTCCCTGTTGCATTAAAACCATTCTGGCCTTCAAGAAGTAAAACAATTACTATAACTAGTATGTATGCCTTGTTCACTTATTTTTTTGTCTTTTGAATCTGTTTTAGAAGTATGTCCTAACAGGGGTGGTAATTTATCTGCAATTCAGACCGTATCTTAATGTGGAAAGCTCTCACAGTTTATTAGGACAAGAAAGTAAATGTTCACATTCAAAAATTCTTGTTAGCAGCAGTCCACTTCTCTGATCAAAATATGTTTGCTACGGCAATGCAAATTGCTTGCAGATTTGTCTTGAATATACTTTAAGGTGTATCCTTTGTGCTGCAAAAGGTTTGGGTACCTTTAAAGGAGATGCTTTTAGCACTGCAAATATGTAGATATATATTAAATTAAAGATGGTTGTGACCACTCTTCCATAGGGTCACTACCATAAAATTGTAGTTTAGAAACATGCAACCACAGCTGGGGAGGTGAAGGTATTTTGGTCAGTTCTTAAGTTTGTAGAGTAACATTGGTATTGCTTTTATTTTAGATTGACTCTCAAAAAGGCAGAGAATCATTTGATGTCCTTGCAAGCACATCTGAAGGTAAGAATAACTGATTATCAGTGTTGTGATTATTATGGATTAGTAGGTTAGCAGGCTCTTCTACTGCTTTTCAGCTTAGTGTGCTCATCTGTAAAGTGTATGGAAACATGCCTTCCTCTAAGGTGTTCTCGCTCAACTCAGTTTTCTCCAAAGACTTCCAAATGTTTATTATGAGTATTAATAACAAATCTATGCATGTATATTCAGAGAGTAAGTGTCAGTGAAATATTGGTTTACTTCCACTCAGTTGTTTTAATGAAATATTAGGGAAAAATTATTTGCAGATCTTAGACTGCATTTGTTTTTGTGTTTTTTTTACTTATTTGTTTTTTCTTAAGACCCTGATGTTGCACTCATTTCTATTCGGACACGAAGCAGTCATTTAAAACGTCCCAGGATAGGAAAAAATAGCCAGGATTCTGGACATGAAACTTCCCAAGGAGATGAGGAAAATGTTCATCATGTGCCAGACCGCAGGTAAGGGAGCCCATATTTTATTTTTTTTGTTCTGTTGCTTGGGTAGTCACACACTATAGCAGTCTCTCCCAGTGTGTTGATGTTTGATGTTTCTTCTCCTTTATTTCTACTTCTGCTTGCTTACTTGATTTTTAAAATTATTGAAAATAAAGCACGGTGTGAAAAAGGAAATTGAGACCTCACGTGAAGAGTGATTGCATCTGCTTCACTGAAATCTCAAAGGACATGGGAAATGGTAGTAGGAAAATAGCAAGGAATGAAGGTTTATTTACAAGTTCTGTTATAGCTTAGCCTTCATAAGGGTAAAAACATCTCTACTCACACAGCATAGTTTCTTGCAATAATGTAACTGGACAAATATTCGCAACACTATGTGCAGTCCTGATTAGAGTTCCCTTTCTGACCTTATTATGGTGGCATATTGCTGTGAAATAGTCTGACTGGTTTGGGAGCTGGTTACTACTTGTCATTTAACAGAAGAGTTACAGGGAGCCACCCCTATTCAAAGGAAAGCTCTTGTTCAGACAAATCCTGATTTAAAACCTTCATAAAAGAAGAAAGTCATCTCCAGCTTAAAGAACATTCTCCTGTGTAATAACTGTGAAAATGTGCACAAGATGTAAATAAGTACTATTCACGTACTATAACAGTTTGTGTTAGACAGGGCCTGAAGTTCTAAATTGCAGTGATTTCTATCAAGAAAGCAGAGATTTGGCTATTATTTAAAAACAAAACCAAAAACACTCCATCGTCCCCCTTTGTGTGTGTATATATATATTCATAGTTACACACTGCTTTTCTCTCTCTTCCTCCTTCCTCTTCCCCTCCCTTCACCAAATCAAAACAAACAACGACAAAAAAACACCTCTTTTGAGCAACTGAAGATTTTTTCACTGTGAGATTGAGAAGCAGTCTCCTGCAAATCTATTACATGTACCTGTGTATATTGCGTGTACGGTTGTATATAATATTTTCAGTATGTCTAAGTTTCAGCATATCAGAAAAAAGAACTGAATACTTGGGATGGTGTTACTGCCTTGCAGGTGCATTAGAGTTTCATCTTCAGCTTTTGGCTAATTTAATATATAGTTCATTTGAATCTTCTTCAGCCATGATGTTTGTTACCTGAAATTCTTTTCCATTTGTGGTCTTTGTAGAAAATGTATATTCAGTAATTATACAAACATACTTGCTTACATAGCTCGATAACTTTAAACTGTTTCTGTAGTGAGGCTGTGTGAAATTGCTTTCTTTTTTATCCCTTTATAGCTTTCAAATGTGTAATGCATTATTGCTTTCTAGATTTAAAGTAACAAACTTTGTTTAAAATAACATATTTCTGACTTTTCACATAAAATGGAAAAGAGATGACTTCATTCTATAACTGCTATAGCAACTTTGCCTAGTTGAGATATTTCTCCTAATTAAGAATTTGTCATTTTTAGATTTGTTTAGTTTTCCGGTTTCATACTTCCTATGGCAAGTATGTGATATAGAAATTCAAAATCAGTCATGACAGACTTTCCCTGCTGATTTATGTATTAATCTAAAATTATTGTGTATTAATCTAAAAGACTTAAGGGGTATATATTAATACCTGCTGCAGGCTAGAAGTTCGTGCCAACCTATTTGAACGCTTTGAAGTCCTTGCAGAAGAACCTGAAGAGAATGCTGACGAAAGCGATGAGGAAATGATCACTGAAAATGAGGACCAGTCTATATCAGAAACTGAGTTACATATATCGCCATCTGAAAAAGTGAGTGAGAAGGAGGTGAGCTGGGTGTAACCGCCATAGAGGATGGGAAGTTTGGAACATAACTGCAGTTTCTGTTAAATATGGTCCTTGCTGCCTTGATGAATGTGGTTATTGACTCTTCAATTTCTGTACCAATGCTTTGTTGAGTAGTATATCTGAGAACCTAGAGATAGTATAGAATTAGTGCCGAGGGAAAATTCCTTGCAACAATAGAGTTCATAAGATCTTCAGAAAGGTGAATAGCTTGTCTATCAACCTGGCTTTCTTAATTGATTTGTTCTATTTAAAAATTGGAGAGAAGTGGTGTAGGGTCAAGACTTGATCCCGTATTTCCAGTAAGAGGGGGGGAAAAATGTTTCAGTGAAGAATTTAATAGCTGATAGGCTTCAGTGACTACTGTCGGTTTGTTTGGTTTTTTTTTTCTCCCTGTACAGCTTGTCTGACTTTGTTCAAATCCATCTTTGATCTACAAAGCCTTGTTGATTGATTTTTAGATCTGGGAGTGGTCTCTGTGCCTAGCAATACATCCAGGATTTTCAGTTCTTACTCATTTGTGAGAAAGTGGACCACAAACTATGTTGGGTTCACCAACCTGTATTTCAAGGAATGACTCTAGTATGTATGCTGCTTGGCTTGCCTGTTTACCATATAAGCCATGGTCAGATGTTCAGTGCAGGTAACAGCACCAAGCTAATATGCTGGTTAGGTAATTGGATAGCTACTCTACGCTGAGTTCTGTCTTCTTGATGCACATTTCTAGGTACCCAAGTTAGCTGCTTTTCATATCTAAAATAAAAATCTAGATTACAGATATACCAACTAGTGTTTGGGAACAAGGGCTGGGCATAATCTTGACTTAGAAATGTGTTTTTTAGGAAACTCCATCTGAATCTCTTAATGGTGAGTTAGCAGAAGAAACTGGGAAGACCTCACTTAGGGCCGAAGAGGAAACAGCAAATGAAGCTCTAGGCAGTGAATCAAAATTGCAGTCTGAGAGTCAAGGAGAAGAACCTGTAACACTGCTTGTTCCATTAATCCTTGAATCTCCAGCAAAACCTGCAGAAGATACTGTATCAGATAAGGTAAGGGCATGGAAACAAAATGTTTTTTTCCTGAAGGATGTACATATCTTGCTGTTTTTTCTTTTGTTACATAAAAGATAGAAGGTGGCCCCCCTCATCATATGAAATTTTTGGGAGTAGCAATTCTTAGGCAAGATGTTGTAAATCCATTAACAGAATATACTAATATTTCTGTTATAATATGCATAAGTAGGACATATATTTGTGATACCAAAAAGAAAGCTCCTTTGCTCCAGTTTGCCATGGCAGTAATGAAACAGCTATTTCTCACCTAAAATTTTAGGTGGATATAATTGAAAGCCACATATGTATTTTATCTAGTAAGTCTGCCCTGATGAAGTATACAAGCAATTAATTTCTAATAAAATACCCTTCTAGAACACAGATTTAACTTGTTGTTATTTATAGTACAAAAGTGGATTGTTATGCTAGTGAAATGAATGTCTGTCTAAAATAAAACACTTCCTTTTTTTCCCTGAGACTAATTTCAGAACATGTTTACTGAACAATTCTTTGAATAATTTGTGTATGAAAATAAAAGGGGGACTCTTAATATCAAATGCAGTTCACGAAGTAGCTTTTTGCAACGAGGAGGAGAGTATTGGTTTGACTATGCGTGCAGTACCAAGAACTGCTTAACACTAAAATATCCTATGTAGATGTTAGCTAGGGGTGGTAGTCATTCAGCCGCTTGTATCTTAAGTTAATTGTCTCTCTGTTTTGCTGCCCTCCCACCCCTCAGGCTGTAAATGCAAATGATTCAGAAGCACTAACTGAAGAAAGTAGATCAGTAGAGAAGAAGGGTTCAGAGGAAGACCAACAAGAATCTGAAAAGAAAAAATCATCCACTGAAAATGCAGTTGCTTCAGCACCAAAGGAAGAACCCTCAGACAATGGCCTACCAAACAATGTGATAACTGAAGCAGCAGAAGAATCTGTTTCTGAAAATGTGTCACCCAAAACAGCTTCCTCAGTGGAAGATCAAAATGAGGAAGCAGGGCACAACTCACAGGAGGCCCCTGATACCTTGGGTCAGAGCTCTTTGATAGTGGTGGAACTGGAGGGTGTTTCTTTTCAGCAGCCTTCTGGACAAGAAGGACAGAAGAACCAGTTGGAAGAGCACTTGGAAGAGTCTGCTGATCAGTACACACAGACAGCAGCAGAGCGGGCTGCTGACAGTAGCTCTGAGGAAGCAGAAGTTGAGGTACCCATTGTGGATCGGAGAAATTTGCGAAGAAAGGCCAAAGGTTACAAAGGTCCTCCCAAGAAAAAAGGAAAGCCAGCTTAAAAAATGAAGTATTGGTTGTTAATTCATATATTTGTAAGAAAGTTGTTATTTTGCGTAAAACACTAGGGTGTAACTAAACCATCTGGGACACAGGACACACATGTTTAAAATGCTGGGTTGGATGTCATTTGGGGATTCATCACCTTTGCTCAAATTCTCTTGAATTTTTAACCAGTAGACATTGAGCTTCATCAGAGTATGAAAGTAAACAGCCAGTCTCCTCCTTTTATAAAGGATACATGCAGAAAAAATACAGTTGTGCTAGTAAAGGAACAGTTTGCATATTTGAGGTGGCAGTCTTGGAAGAAAAAACAAAGTGTGAAATCCTGGCTCTGTTAAGGTCACTAAAATTTCCATAAACTTCCACAAGGCCAGACATCACTAGCATTTTTTTCCTAAATCTTGCTTTCTCTACTGTGGAGAAGAGCAGAACAAGAAACATCTTTACTCTCTTCTTGTTCCCTTCCCATAGGCTTTCTCAGATGAGATGAAAAGAATGTAAGATTCTGTAATTCTAGATGCCAATATACTAGAAGGTACATGTCATTAGATCAAAACATGAGCAGCATTTGTCTTTCACTAGAGTCAGACAGGAGGGAATGGCTCTACTTCTGATTCCCAACTATTTGCTAATCACTGGAGACAGCTGAGTCACCCATAACACCACCAACACAGCATCTACCATAGCACACAAAGATAATTAAGTTTTTAATGTGAAGATTTAGAGATGCCTATACAGTAAATTGTATTTGTAGCTTCCAAAGTGAGTGTCTTGCTAAGTGTAAGTTTCTCCAGAATGTATGGAGTGTAGACTCCAGTACACTTATGGAATTGTTTGACAGCCTTTCTACCTACTTGCATGTATTGAATGGCTACTTGATTACTTTGTTACATTACAGGACAAGGATATGACAGCTTTTGATCTAGTATCAGTCTGAATGGAAGTGATGGTTGTATTTTCCAAGTACTCAGCTGATGCTGTGGAGTAGCTGTTGAAATGTTGTCTCTGCCAGGTGTGTGACTCCTGTGAGCTCTGGCATTTCAGGTGGTTGTGACATTCATTAGTGTGAATATTAGTGGATGTTTCAGCAATTTTTTATTTTTTTGCCAAACACTATGCCTTTAGGAGTTTTGAGGGGATAGCTGAAAATACTTATGATTCCCACTTTCTTTTTATAACTTGGGTATAATTCCTGGGTAATATCTTCCCAGTTTATAGCTTTTATTAAAAGCAGGAATTAAACTTTGCTATATGCAAACAGAAATGTAAACAGGCTATTCATGCATGTTTCCCTTCAGAGGTTAAGTAATTTGCTATGTGCTTCTTTCAATAAATGAAGCTCCTCTTGTAATGGGTTAAAAACTCAGGAGTAAGAAAGAACAGTGGTTTTGATAACAGGAAATCACACGGCTATTTGCCCTGCTGTATACCTTTTCCAGGATTAGTGAACTAGTCTCCCACAGTGTCTTGAGAGTAGAGGGTTTCTGGAAATTGCTGTTCAGGACTTCTAAGGTTCACTTGAATAGTTGCAATGCTGTCTTAATTCTTGTCCCTCTGTGAAGCTAATTTAAGAATCTGTTTTTCGCATTTTGTGCTTATACAGTTTAACTGTATTTATAAAATATTTTAACTGTATAAGGTATATGCTTACTATTTATTTCAGCTGATGAAGTGCAATGCTTTTTATCTGTTCGAAGATTATTGGGGGGGGAGGTGTTTGTTTTGGTTGTTTTTTCCCCAGAAACAGGTATTACATAATCTTTAGATTCAGGGTGCATGGGATCAGAGTTAAATCTGGGTTTCTTGAACTGCTGAACACAGTTGTAACTTCCTGTCAATGTACATTTACTCCTTATGAACCCTGTGACTGATAAATATTCAAGATCTTACATGACTTTGTAAACATATTCAAGTGAACCTTAAGCTTTTCTGAAACTAATTAAACATTTTCTATGAAACACTTGAGACAGAACTTATCTATACTATGGTTTCTCCTTTAGTGCTAAGATTTATTGTAGAAAAAGGTGAGTAATAGTTAGAAAAGCATCTATTGCATTGCTAAGGATGGGATTTGTGAAACTTAAAGGTTGGTTGTATACAGTATATCATCACTCATGTTCTGTTTGTTAGACCAAACTTTACTAGACCTTAATCTGTTAAATACTTCAATTGATACAAATACGTTTGCTTTAAGTTAAGGATTCTGTTGCTCATGAACAGTGAATCCCAGTTACTTTTAGGTAGATTTTTAATGGATATGTAATCACTTGTATTCCCTGTAAGGTTGGAAAACACTGTGAGAAGGTCATTTCATTTACCAGGCTCTTTCTTTTCGTGGCCAAATTTGAACTAATTTCAATTAGTATCTTACTCCTAGGACATTTGCATATTAAATGTAGAAATACTACAACAAGACTATTAGATGTGGTCGGTCTTGGTTTCTACTGAGAACAGTTGGATTTCTGATCTTATTTCAGTGAGTCAGTCTTAAATATTGAGCTTAAATTCATATCTTTAAGTGTATTCTTGAGTAGCTACCTCTATATATCTGGGGTACCTGAGGTAGTAGCCAATGTCCAGATTATTACCTACCTAATGTGGGCAGTTCTGGTATCATAAACAGTTCTGGTAACAGCTGTCTTGAAAACTAGACATAGTTCTTAACTGTGATTGCAGCAGTACTTTGAACTAAAAGGCAGTTTACTTCTGTAATGACTTCTTTGGCATCAATCATCTTGCAGTAAATATTTAGTAGCTAAATTGAACTACTGACTTTAAATAGTAGTTTTCTTTGCTATACTGACTGTCCAGTAGGGGAACAGTAGCTTAATAGTCTGTAACTGTTAGGTTAACTTACCTGAAAACTGTATTGACTGAAATGTTTTACCTTGGGGAAAACCAGCGTTTTTTAGGCTCAGACAATACTTGTTAGATCTGTTAACTGTCTGGCTCATTACCATTGAACTGTTAAAGAATTTTTAGGATCGCACCAGCAACCAATGATTAAAACATCAACTTTATACATTTGTACCAAATACTATTACAACATGCTGTGGAACTACATGTGTATGGTGAAAGCGAACAGTATTTTTGAGCTTTATTTAGTCTAGGAATAAAGTTTAAAAAACCTTTTGTGTCTTCAACCTTACACTCAAAGAGTAAATGGTTTTGTATTTGAATCCAACATTTATTAAAATGTCTCTTGTCCTGCTTGTTAATTTTTAGTGGAATTTGCTTTGCTTATCCCACAGTTTCTTTCAGTCTCTTCATTTCAGACAATTCTTGTTTGCTGTTTTCATGTTTCGTAGCCCTTTACATGAAAATGTCTCATTATTCAAATGTGCTTTTAATTCTTTTAAATGATGTCTGATGCTAGCTTTTCTTTTTTAACCATCTAGCATTTGTAGATGTGACGAATCAAACTGATCATCTACAACTTATAAATACCACTAAGTTGAACATAGCAATAAAGAGCCCTAAGTTAGATCTTCTGTGCTTTGAGTGACCATTATAAAATTTTATTTCAAAGAGGATACACTTCGAAATTTATTTTCATAAATGTGGTGTGAGATGTTTTTAAACTAATGATAACCTGTTTATAAATCCTATGAAAGATGTGATGCTATTCTAGAGTACTGTACTTAAGTCTAGTTACAGTGTGTTTTAGGTTTTCCTTTTTTTTTGTATTGTCTTGACTGCTTTTGAAATGTTTTGAAGTAGTAATTAAACTTATTTTGTGATTTATTTTATTTTTTAGTATTTGATTTATTTCTGCTACGAGAGGCATCTTTTAAGGTTCACTAGAACAAAATTGTGTAATTATATTTAGCCTCATTTTACAATCTTATTTAAAAGCTCAAAGATTATAAATTGAAAAATCCTTTACCTTTATATTAAAAAAAAGCTGCATATAATTAGTTTATTCATCAGACTTTTTAAAGAGCTGTAGAATACGCTGTTCTGTATGTTTACCATATGCATTCTGCAGTTTGCACCATACTGCATGTTTGGTGTAAGGTTATCAACTCCCTATAGTGTTACATTAAAGTGCATTTTGAATTGCAACAATTGTATTATTCAGCCAACAAGTCATGTATTTACAACATAAAATGTAGTAGTGTTCTTGAGGTAGCTGTACTTTATATGGAGGGAGAGGGGGGCAGCAGTACAATGCAACAGAAAATTATTGTGTCCATGTTATTAACATGCAGTAAAGGGTAAAGCAACAAGAACTGCAGGCTTTTCTATTTTGACAACGTCCTCTCTCCAAGCAAATGACTACCTGGCTTGTAACCTTCTTTTAGTTTTGAATCACTTCACTGCACAAGTAAAAATGACAGTAAGTTACTAAGCCCAGACTAGGGCAATATGTTAAGCTGACAAAATAACCTGTAAGAGGAGAAAACTAAGGTATACTTAAAGTATTGTTTCTCCTAGATGGTGTAAGAGAAATCCCAAACCTAGTACAAAAACATCAAACTTGACTTCCTGGTGTGAGTTCCAGATGGAAATGGTGTTATGGTCATGAAGATGATTATAGGATTGGAGTATCCCTCATATATGAGGCTAAGAGAGCTGCAATTGTTTAACCTAGAGAAGAGAATGCTTGGGGTGGGGGGAGCAGGCATCTTACCCTTGTGTACAAATACCTGGCAGGAGGGCATAAAGAAGATGGAAATAGATTCTTAGTGTGCCCAGTACCAGGATGAGAAGCAGCGGCTACAAACTAGAATACAGAAAATTCTATTTAAACTTAAACTGGAAGAGTGGTCAAACACTGGATCAAGCTGCCTAGAGATGTTGAGTCTCCATCCCTAGAGACAGTAAAAACCTGACTGGACACAGTCCTCAGACACCTGCTGTAGTTGACCCTGCTTTAAGCAGGGGAGTTAGACTAGACAATCTCAAGCGGTCCCTTCCAACCTTAACTATTGTGTGATTCTATCATCTGCTATTCAGTCATTCTATCATTCTGCTATTCTGCCTTTCCCTGTGGCCTGTTGCATGTACGATAGGTGCAGACAGCCACCTTTGGTCTTAAACTTCCCTCTATGTTCAAAAACAAACCCCAAACTATTCACATTTGGGCTTCTGAAATACCTTAAGAGCTCTGTTTGAAAGTTTTCCTCTTATGGTGCGGGGCAAATAAGATGGTCTTCATAAATCAGAAGTTTATAAGGCCTTGACTTCATGTTTGGGTTTAAAAGCTCCTTTGCTTTGAAGTGAAGTACTGTTTAAGAGTAGGACTATAAAATGCTGTGTGTCTGTAGTGAAAGATGGTACTTAGTTCACCACCAGACTTGACTAGAAGACGACTGATGCAGTATACAGCATCAGAAGAAGTCAGTGTAAAAGCAGCTTGTTTCCTGTATTTTGAGGATGGAAGCTAAATATACCTTGATCAGGTGATGCTCGTGACTTTAAATCACCCATGATAGCTACAAGGAGCTGCAATATCGGTGTTACCATGCTGTTTTCAAATATCACATTATCTTGAAAACCCTACAACTTCTTGAATTTTACCTTATGAAACTGTTAATCTCTTGCCTGCCTGCTCTACAGTCATTATCCTTTCCACAAACACAGTCAGGGATGCAAAGGGGAGAAATAATGGAGGTAATAAGAAAAAAGTCATTGCCCTTCTAGTAAACTTCCCACACCCTCACAATGCAGATATGATCCAACCCCATCCTTCTGTAGGAGCAAGTACCAAACTAGAGTGCTCAATTCCTGATGTCCATCTGCAGTAAGTCTGCATCCTTCCACCACTACTACTTTCCCAGAAGCTGAGTGCAAGTCCGCATGCTCCTCTGCAACTTTAGCTTTACAGTAGGCCATCATGGGAGATAATGGCTTTATTTCCTATTGATAGGAATGTGAGCTAAGAATTTATAGAATATTATCTAAGCCAGGCAACTGCTACTGTAGAGTTGACAAGATTTAGTTCAAATCCACACCATGTCAGTCAAGCATGAAAATCAAATTACTTTATTTAGACAATGTTCAGTGGAACAGGTTAGAAATCTGAACAGTCCTTTCTGGCACATTTAAATTCCTCACCAGCTTCTGGGGCCAATGTTCCTGAATGGTTGAAGGTTCCAGAGATCTTCCAAACTTGTTGAAACTGCACTGATTTTGTAAGAGTCAGTGTCCACTGCTTAGTATCAAACACAGCTTAGACGAGCAGAACTGCGTTAATACAGCCATCATTTTCTGGATTGTTTGTTACTTGTGCATATTTCCCTAAAGAGAAAAGGAAATGAAATGTCTACAAAAGCTTGAAGTAGCCCATACAGCAAGTAACAATTTTGCATGTTTGCAAGTTTAATCCACGAGTCTCCTTAGAAGGGGAAGAAATTCCTGTTCCCAAACTGAAAGCATTCTGAAATCTAAATGCGCTTTCTGATGAGCTGCAAACTTCCGTTCTCAATATACTACTCAGGCTGTTTTTATAAATGCATTCTTAGGAGTTCTAGGTGCATTTAAAAAAAAAAAACAAACATAAGTTCGGCTACACGTTCTGCTGTCCAAGTCAACCTCACTGTTAAAAGAAGTTAGCCTAATGGAATGAAGACACTTCTACATACAACTTTCACTGAAAACTTAGTTATTCATAGTCTACATGGTTAGGTCTTTATAGCCTTTTAACACTTCTTAATGCAAGACACAGGCAAGCAAGTTAATTCATTTTTCTGAACTTTGCCTAATTTGATGTTGAAAGTCTGAATTGAAAGCCTAATGTTAAATAAAACTAGTGTTTTTATAGCTGTCCAGCAATTACTTCTGCTACAGCCAAAACCTAACATGGATAAATTACAATGATCTATTTTACAGGACAGAGCCTTCAGAATACACCAGGCAATAAAGACTTAAAAGTAGTTATTCAGTGCAGCTAGTTTAACTACTTACCCCAGATAACTTTGCCCCCTTGCGTCACCAGGCCGAGCTCGCTCACGTTCACTTCAATGACAGTACCTTTGGTAATTACCCCCAACGTTGTATACAAAGGAGAAGACGGATTCTTCTTTACACCAAGGATAGGCAGGCAAAAAGTAGCTTTAAGTTCAGGATGTGTCACATGTGCCTTCTTGAAACGTAAGCCCTGTTGCACAAAGAGTTGGAACAAATTAGTTTTTAAGCTCTCACAGCTAATTTAGCACATTACGTCCTCAGCTTTATGCATTTTAACAGACTGAAAAGAATGAAACAATCCATAATATAGAATGTCATCTGCCTAGTATAGAATGCCAGGATTGTTAAGAACCTGATAAAAAACAAGAGTAGCTCAAGAAGAATACTTGCTACCACGGGTTCCATGAAGAAATGAGGAGTTTACAGTAAAGCATTTAACAGTCCTACTGGTTTTTAGACTTGAAACGTTTCCTTTATTCCTGCAAACCTGAGAAAACCTTTCACATATTACAAAATATTAAACACCCATCTATTACACCTCTTTCTATCTAAGAACCCATGCTCTTTAAAGGGGGCTTTACCACTAAGTACCATAACCCTTTGTGTGTCAATAAAAACCTACTCAAGGCTTCTACTTTGTATTTATATAAAAAAATCTGCTGCCTTACTAAATCTGATCTTCCCT
This sequence comes from Anser anser, assembly GCF_964211835.1. Taxonomy (NCBI): domain Eukaryota; kingdom Metazoa; phylum Chordata; class Aves; order Anseriformes; family Anatidae; genus Anser; species Anser anser. Next base: position 61,435,687 of record NC_139723.1, on the reverse strand, counting down.
CCTGTGCACTGCTAGGCAGGCAGAGCCTAGACACTGTTCTTTGCAGCTGTGTTAAGACAAGGCCAGGCAGGAACAGCATTTCCCTTGCATACTGTCACCACTGTGCTTCAAGCTTTGTTAGCAAACCAGGAGGACAGAGTACTTGAGTCCTACAACCAAGTCAGGCTCTGCAGCTGACAGAATCGCAGTAGCTTGAAAAAGACAGAGGTTTCCAAAGTACCGCTCCTACAGACCTTCCTGATTTGAAAGATTAGATTTAACTCATTCGTGTCATCCGAGTAAGAGTGGAAACATTCCAACGCAGGCAGTGGCTGTGACTGCAGGGGTATCTCCCCACCTGCCAGTTCTAAGTTGACATTTCTGCAGGAAACTACTAAGAACCCTCTAAATCAGCAGTAATTAAGTGCATTATCACACAAGGAAGTTTCCTTGCTAAACTCAGAACAGCAAGTCAAGACAATTATTACTTCAACATTCTTTAAGTCTCAAGAACATTACCATTGGTCGAATGAATCGTTCATATTTAGGAGGTTTCCTAGTAAAGCCATCTCCAACAAAACAAACTTTTGTAACCATTCTCTTCCAGGCCTTCTTCTTTCTCTTCCCTGTACGAATAACTTTTAAAACTTCTGTTTCTCCCTGTGCACGGACCTTTGGCACAGGAACCTCCCATTTCCCCTGCAGAAAACATAATTGTCATTAAGTCATAGATGTGCCATTGCTAAATCAAAGGAGACAACCAAAGAATAAAATAAAATATAGTCTACAGGTACTCTCTTTGGTTTTATTTTTTTATATACCTTATAGCTACTTATTTTAATTAGCATTTAAATTTATGAAAATCAAGACATTGCACGTGCTTTGTTCAAGACTGGTAAACTATTCCGTTTCAGCTTTCATATAGTATTGATATTTAGAGTTTGCTTGAGCATCAATGCCACAAGGTAATCATTGTCACAAAAAATACCAAGTATCTGGCTTTTAATACAGTTACTTACCGCTTTCTCTTTTCTCTTCTGTTTGATCATGTTAGAGAGAACCTTAGCCCGTGACTGGCCTTCTCTGTCCAGCAGGTATGCTGGTACAGCTCCTTTAGGTGTTTTTTCATCATTCTTTTCCTTTGTCTTTCTCTTTTCATGCATTTTAATGCTGCAAAGAAAGAAACACAGTATTTTTTAAAACCAACTCAGTACTAAGAATGGAAAAAAAAAAAACACATTTTGAGATATGATAGCCTCCTACCTCAGGTAGTGCCTATTCATTTTTTTTTTTTTTAAAGAGATATTTGTAAACAATGTAATGTAGTATGTATTTAGATTTAAGGAATAATCCTAAATATTTTTCATGGAAAACTAGTTATTTCTCTTAATATAATGGCTGACAGATTACAGAGTGCATCAAAGCCCGTCAATTCCTGACAAGACAGGAATACAAGGCATGGCTCTTACTAAGGAATTTCTGAATAGCTTAAAGCAAAGAGTCTAACTCTCAAAGCCAAGCACATCTGTGCAGTGCTAAAGCCAATACAGTATTTTTGTATTGTGTCACAGCTACATGATTGTCATTGCTACTGCTAATTAATGCTTATTTTAACGAATGTTTTTAGGAACAGAATTGTTAACTGCATTGGTAAACACATGAGTTGAGAAGGGGGGAGGTCAGGTAACGCCTTAACCATTCCATCCTAAAAATTAAGCGATATTTAAGTGCAACGTATGACCAAACAATAACTATCTCTTTATAGCTCTGTGAACTCCTCCAGTGCCAGGATGACCGGCCGATGCCAGGGGAGCAGTGGCTACTCACGTCTTCTTCATCTGGATCTTCTCGGCATGCCGCTGCTTGTGGTAGAGCTTGGCCTTCAGCCCGATCATCTTCTTGGCCTTCCTGGACCGCTCGTGGGCCTCCCGGCCCTCCTTCTTCCTCTTCTTCTCATGGTAGTCCAGGCGGTACCCATACCGCTTGCGGTGCAGCTCGATGTACTCGTTCTGCGGCTGTGGGTGCGGGGCAGCAGGGTCAAACCCAAACCCAACCCTGTCCCCATATCCCATCCCCACACCCCATGCTCCGTCCCCACACCCCATGCTCCGTCCCCACACCCCATGCTCCGTCCCCACACCCCATGCTCCGTCCCCACACCCCATGCTCCGTCCCCACACCCCATGCTCCGTCCCCACACCCCATGCTCCGTCCCCACACCCCATGCTCCGTCCCCACACCCCATGCTCCGTCCCCACACCCCATGCTCCGTCCCCACACCCCATGCTCCGTCCCCACACCCCATGCTCCGTCCCCACACCCCATGCCCCGTCCCCACACCCCATACCCCGTCCCCACACCCCATGCTCCGTCCCCGTCCCCGCTTTCCCCCGTCCCGTCCCGTCCCATGCCCACCATGGCGGCCTCCCCGCGGCCTCCCCGCGCTGCCAAAAGGGCGGTCCCCCCGCGCGGCCGCCCCGGCTGGAAACGCTCCCCCGGCGGCGGCTCTTTGGTTCTCCGCGGGGCCGGGCGGCCTCCTGCGCGTCCCTAGAGCCCGGCGCCCGGCTCGGCGGGGCGAAAAAGGGGCGAAGAAGGCGGCGGGCAGGGCCGGAGCCGCGGGCGGGGCCGCTGCGTCTGCTGAGGCCGGGTCGGGAGGCCGGGGCTCGGCGCGGTTCCGGGGAGCGGCGGGGAAGGGGATGAGGGGAGCGCCTTCCGCCGGCGCCTCAGGACGGGGGCGGACCCGGCCCGGCCCCGTCAGGAAGTACCGAGGTTGTCTGTGGTATTTTTTTTTTATTTATTATTTTTTTTGTTGTTGTTGTTCAAGGAATGTACTTTTCCCTGCCTCTCTCCTTCAAGATCAGAAAACGGTTTGTGCTTCGCTGATCTGTAACCAGAGGTCTGGAGCTCGATTGTACCGTGAGTGCGGATTGTGCTATGGGTTGTTCTGCTTCGTTGGTTGTAAAATCATTTAGGAAATGTGCTTTGCGTTTGTGGACGCACAGTTATGCTGCTGCCTCATAAGGCCTCATAACTTGTCGTTACAGATCTGTTGATGGTTTAACCTGAAAAACAGTAACCTAACTTGAAAATGAACCCAGTTCCATAATAGCTTTCTGTAGAAGTATAGTTACGGGTTTTCTGTTGTAAGCATTTGGTATGTTTCTTTCTTTCTTTCTTTCTTTATTTTTAACAGGGAACAGTGTGAGACACAGGAGCCAGGATGTTGAGAACTGTGAGGAAACTTCCGATGAGCACGTTGAAGTTAACAAGTTTATGCAGTGAGGTAAACTTTTTTTCCTAAATTTTGATACTTTTTTGGTGAACAAAAGAAAAAAAGTAAACATTTTCTTTCAGTTGGAGTTGGTATCTGAACAGCATGAATGAATTCGTGTTGAAATTGGGCTTCTCATGAGTCAGAATGGGGAAGTTGTGTTTTCTTCTAAACCTTTTTTAGACACGTGGTTTGAATTACATAGTATTTTTAACTGTTAAATTTGAATTATTTAAACAAATACTTAGGCATATTTAAAATACTGTGGCTACTGTCAACTTGTTTTGATAATATCATAGATTTTTACAAGAATTCCCAAATGATACTGGATTTGGACTTGGTTTAAACAGTGACATTACTATCTTCATACTTTTGCTTCCAACTAGGTGGCAATCTGAGTTTATGTAAATATCCAGTGAATATCAGTTCCTGCAATATCTTATTTGTATTTAGATCTTAGTGTGTTTAGTCATTACTTATACTGATGACTTTTTTTTTGTATTATTTGTTTTCCTTCCATTTTTAGCATGCCTGTTTCAGGAAGACAAAAATCAGAGTCCTAAGCCTGACATGGCAGAACACCTGTCAGAGAAACTACAGTTATTCACCAGGTATAAGTTTAAAATATTTTGTCATTTCTCTCAATTTAATTTATGACTTAGTAGTAGGAATTCATTTTAAAATGAGTAAGATAATTTCTAAGTTTTACTGTATTTTTGAGTCGTTATTTGTAAAATTCATGTTTTCAAGTGCAGAGCAGTTACTAGGATCAAAGATTGAAAAGAAATGCTTTGTTTTTCTTCTGTTTTCTCTGTAGGTGTACAGTATAAAGACCTTAGGAAATAAGAAAAATTAAACATAGAGATGGGTAAGAAATCAGGTCAGCTGTGAAGTGTGCTGGAACCCCTGTCCAACTGCCTGAAGTATTAATTGGTTATCAAGTCGCTGATGATAGCCAGCATGTTGAACAAGGGGTAGAAAAACAGGAATCTGTGATTAAAGAGAAGGAAGTTCTAAGTTATCATTAGTCTATTTTCTTCACAGAGTTAGGGTAAAAGAGAATAAGAAGAATAAGATACCTGGAAAACAAAATTTCAATTAAAAGGAGTTTTTACTGTTTTTTGAGTAGCAGCACTGAGATAGAATGGAATTCAATTGATACAAATTAGCATTAGGAGTCAGGCAGATATTTTTCCGCAGTGTTTTAGAAGAAAGTGGAGATGAAAATATTGGTCACTGGTGGGTAGCCAACTTCTATTTAAAAACAAAAATATAGTTAATGTATTTAGCCGCGTGTATGTTATTAAAAGTCTTAATCTTCAGTCGTGTACCTGAGGATTAGTCTTAACTCAGTTAAAAGTTGCTAATGGCAATAAAGTCTCTGTATTTTTTTTACTTGAAGTTGTCTGTGCGGTGTCCCTATTGCCTACTGTATTTATCCCCAGTTACACTGTGCCGAATACCTCGGTGTGTCATGTGGAGGCCGAGTTTTGCTCTCCACATAACTTTTTATCATGACTTAGACAAGCAAGAAGACTCAGACATACTAATGTGTTATCATATGTGTTATTTTAGAAACTGGAGGGAGAAAGGCAGTGCTAGCTGAACTTACTTGGAGGTGTTTGTGTTGGTGTGTGTTTTCCTTCTTGTGCGTGTGTATTTATGTGAATGGCTAGCTTGCAACCTTGTTTCTTGTAAAATCAGTCTTTCTCTTCATCAAGATGCAAACTAATGGGTTGCCTTTTTAATGTTATCTCTAATAAAAAGGATGATATGTAGATGATGAAGAAATATTTAAATACACTTGAATTCTGTTTGGCGTATCTAAGATAAACTAGAAAAGTGAGTTACTGAAACAACTTGTATGGCTTGAGTAACTGAATTATATATCAGTTTCATAAAAGTGTAGCTTTGCAGCTTATTTTCCAACTAAATAATGTGTGAGAGAGGAAGTATCTTTCAAGAAAATACAGATTTAAAACTCTTCTTAGTCTAGGTCAGTTTGCTTTCTCCCCAGGAAAGATGTTCAAATTAATTTCAGCATTGCGATTGTCTTGAACTGTGGCGTGTTTTGTTACGGCTTCTGCAGAGTAAGATTTTGCTGTTCTGATGATACTTTTCTGTGTTGGCTCTTTCATGTTGTTTCTAAGCTTTGAAGAGTTTTGTGTGTGAGAGAGAGCAAGAGAGTGAGAGGTTGGTTGCAATTTCTTTAGAAGTTTGAGATGGGTAGGGATTAGGGTTTGTCATGAGTTGTGGCTTTGTCTGAATAGTTTTTGGCAAGCTTTTTAGGAGTTTTCTTAAATATACCTGATTTTGTTAAAAATCTGTCACTTCTGTGTTGTTATCAGTCTGACAAATCTTGGTTTTGTTTGTTTCCAGAAGATGTTAAATCTCTACGTTCTGTCATTAATCCTCATATATCCAGGTATGTCATGCCAGCTTACTCTCCCTACGTAACTGAGAGGAAGGGGAATTGATGTGGTACAATATCAAGGGTTGTTGCTATTCCTGTTAAGTGCATGCTCTAAATAACAGTTAATACTTCCTTGGTTTTAGATTTCTGACATTTTGGTGTAAAATGGTTATTAGTGTCAGAAAGGTCTTGGATTGGTAAATACGTGAGTCTTTTGTTTATAATTGCAATCAAAATTGGCCTTTTAGTGAAGCTCAGAGTCCATGGTGGTCATTGGTACGTAAATGGGGGGGAAGGAATTTCTTGTAAACGGGACCACCACCGTGGGCAGGACTGCCTACTTTGTGTTTACAGGAGTGCTTGGCCATAGAGATAAGGGCCTTCGCAATGAGGGGCTGAGTTGTCAAAGGAATGGCAGAGGGATGAAGCTCTCATGGGAGACTACCTCTGTCATTCAGCTACCATTAATGGTGAATACGGGGGCTGACCACAAGCCTGTGATGTGCAGTCAGTGAAGTAGCTTTGGTAGCCTCCAGGCAAGGTACTTTGGAAAAGAAGATTTGACTGAACACAATCAGAGACAACTTCATGAGAAATTGGTTGCTAGATTTGGGGCATAAAGAGTATATATGCAACAGACTGCTTTAGTCACCAGGGCTTAGGGATAGGGATGGACAAGAAGGTAACAGGGCTGTTTCCCTCTGTGGAGAGGGGAGGTGGGTGTAGAACGAGATGAAACTACTACAGAAGTGAAGCATGTTAAACTGTTCCTATACTCTCAAATATTACCAATCTGAAGAAAATTCGCCATTTCAGTGCTAAAATGCTTCAGAATCAGCATGTACGTTATATCAGTTAAGCAGTAGAGGAAAAATGTTATTCATCCTGTGTGATTCATCTTCATCATAATGGATATGAATTGTTTATGCAAGAGCCAACATCACTGGAAAAAAAATACCACAGTAAAGGTAATGTATTTGTTTTATGCAGAATCCGCAACATTGGCATCATGGCCCATATTGATGCAGGGAAAACTACAACAACAGAGAGAATGCTGTATTATTCTGGATACATAAGAACACTTGGAGGTTAGATTTTATTTTTTTTTATTGTTTTGTTTCAGTGGCTTTGAGAGACTTAACATTAATAGCAATCATACACAATGCAGTTAGAAATTGCTGGTAGAATTTTTAGCATAGAAATTCACTGTATCAAAATTATGTCACAATAAAGTGAAATTATAATGCATTTTCTATCATGTCCTAACATGGTTGCACTTACATTCTAAGGCAGTTAAGAGCTCACAGATTCAATGTTTTTCTTTTATTTTTAGTGCACTTTGATTTGCTTAAGATTTAATCAGAAGCTCTCCTTGTTTTACATATTGTTCATTGGCTGTTTTGGGAAAGCTGTTTCTCCAGTTCCCTTTTGATGTGTCAGGGAACCAGATTACCAAAAAATAACCATTTATTTTGGAAGCCCTAACACAGGAAGAATTTCTTGCAGCATCAACTCTCTCAGAAATCGTCAATATTGAAAGTATCACAGCAGCCTTTATTTATTCTGCCTTTTGATCTTTTAAATTTAATTCTGTTTTCTCCACTGTATATGAGAGTGTTAGAAGATATTTGGCTAGTGGATCGATTGAACTTGGTTCAATCACAGGCTTGACTGCATCTTTTTCTATTAAAAATAAAAATAATAAATTGTAACTTTTTTTAACATAAGTCTACTTTTAACTTAATTAAGTTTTAACTATTAAATTTTAAAATATCAGGTCATATACAATGAGTGCAGCCAGTCTTTTCAAAAGTGTGGTTTGTTCATGGTTTTGGACTTTGCTTTATTTTCTTAAGCTTCTCACAGCGTCACTTTAATTTTTAAGTTTCTACATAGTGTTGTTTTTTGATTAATAACATCAAATGTTGTTGGAATTGTTGGTCTTCAACTTGCAAAGCATTTGTTGCTTAGACAGGGAGCCTGGGTATGAGCTGACATCATTCTATGAATTAGGGCAGTTTTCATGGCTTGTACATGTAGAAAAGGGAGAGTATTTCCAAATCTCTCTCACCATCTTTATTCCAAGACAACTTCAGCCTTTGAGTGATTTAAACACCCAACTGTAATCCTACTTTCTGTTCACAGATGTTGATGATGGGGACACAGTGACAGATTTTATGGTACAGGAACGAGAACGTGGTATTACCATTCAGTCTGCTGCTGTTACTTTTGACTGGAAGGACTACAGAATCAATCTGATTGACACCCCAGGTACTATGCTTTAGTGATACTCATCTTACTAGGAGGGAGTAGATGAGGTGAGGTGTTGCTGTGCCTAGGTCCTAGTTTTGAATATGGTGCAATATTTAAGTGGTTGAATTGATGCAGTAAATAAACCTGTACTGAGCTGTGTTGACCTTGATGAATTATTGCTTCCTGGAGCCTGATCTGGCTTGTTTAAAGTTAGCTCAGGTACAGTCTATGTGTTTCAAGGACTGGTGGGTATATTTCTATGAAAGTGGAGACAAGGTCATTTTGACATGTTTTTGAGCATTAAAAAAAACTGTAGTGACCTGTAGATGTTGCCTGTTCCAATTATGACAGTCGTAATTCAAATTATGAGTTTGAATTCTTTCAATTGTTTTTTAGGTCATGTAGACTTTACACTGGAAGTTGAGCGTTGCTTGAGAGTGCTGGATGGAGCAGTAGCAGTGTTTGATGCTTCAGCTGGCGTTGAGGTAAAAATGACTGGTAATGTTTTGTTTTGTTTTCTTAATGACTTAAAAGATGCTGAAATAATAACAATAATATATAGATGTTTCTCCATGTTATCTATGTTCGTGCTTTGTTCAAAATTGAGCTTCAGAAAGCTGAACATTTTAATTTTAAGTTATATAAGTGTACAGGAATTTCTCTGCTACTGAGAAGAAAATAAGGAGGATTGCCACGTAAGTCTGTTTTTGATTTTTGTAGGTTTTTTGTTGCCTTTTTATTTTTTTTATATATAGATGCAGATTGATATGAATGCTTCTGGCTAGCTCTATCGCTAGAGAGAAATGAGTATCTCATTAGAGGATTCCATGTAAAGAAATGAATAATTTTCACCCAGAATTTCTCCCTCCTCAGTGACCTGTTTAAATATGCCCATTGGAGCATAGTGCCTAAAAGGTGTAGGCAGGCTGGAATTTGAATTTATAGCATGCATGGTTCAATTCTGTAGAACAGTTTCATGTTTTGAATTCAGTGTTCAGTTTACGTACCATCGTATACGAGCCTGAACCCTTCCACACCCAACAACAAAAAATGACAGCAGTGTTTTTTTTATTTTATTTTTTATTTATTTTTTAATGTGTGGGAATTTCTTGCATTATTTCCATGTATTGATAGGAGACTGCTTCTGAACCGGAACTGATTTTCATACATACCAGTTTTAACTTTTAAATAAAAATGACTGTCACAAATGGCTCAGCTGTACACAAATTACCAGTGTAACCACAGTAGTTTTTAGTGTTGTTTGTGTAGCAACAAATATGTTTGCTAATGTGTACTTAAGTCTTGGCAATAAAGTTTTAAGCCTAAACATTACTGAGTTTCTTTCGGCATAGATCCCCTGTAATGCCTATCTTCTCTCTGTGTTACCTTTGGTATGTTCCTTTGTGCCCTTAGTGGAGGAGGGGAAATGGTGACAGCTGAGGGAAGAGCTGTGACAAAGTTGCTTGTGAAGTTCATCTACTTTGCTAGATAAGGGGGTGTCATAATGCCTTCAGCGTAGTTCCCTTCTCTACTCTGAACTCAGTCCCTCAGCAGAGGCAGTATAAGATGAAAAGATATTGGGGAGTGTATAGTTCAACTCTTAGCGTTAATGTCGCTATTTTGTGTCTTTGTGTAGGCACAAACTCTGACAGTCTGGAGACAAGCAGACAAACATCAGATACCACGAATCTGCTTTTTAAACAAGATGGACAAAAACAGGGCAAGGTATTTATACAGTTATTTTAATCACTGTTAAAAACCTTGTAATAGAATGTATCTAATCAAGTTAAAGTTGTTCTGTTAAGTACAGAGATAGTAAATTATGTTAGTATATATTATACATATCTTCAATTATGCACATGCATTTTTTTTGTAATCGTAGGAGTAATTTTTACAATAAATAAGGAAAAGTAAACCAATTTTACTGTATCATTAAATTTATTGTAACTTAATATCTGTTGTTTTGATACAGCTTTACGTACGCTGTTGAGAGTATCAAACAAAAGTTGAAGACAAAACCTTTGCTTTTACAGGTAAGCTTAGAAATTAAGTTTAGAAATTAAGCTTAGAAATTTATCTGCTTTTCTTTTGAATGGAACTTCCTTCTTAATTTTCTGCAACTCTCTAATTCTATTTGCAGTTGCCCATTGGGGAGGCCAAGACTTTCAGAGGACTGGTTGATGTTGTGACTAAGGAACAAATAATTTGGAAACCTACTTCTGATATGGATGACGGAAAACATTTTGAGCAAAAGCCGCTGCTAGAGACTGATGATCCCAACCTGTTCCAAGAAGTCCAGGATGCTAGAAATACCTTAATAGAACAAGTAAAGTTCTAAAGTAAATACATAATACATTTAAAACTGTTACTTAGAACAGTAGAAAAAATTAAGCTGAAAGGGACCTCTGGATGCATCTAGTGCAGTGGTCTGCTAAAAACAGGACTAACTTCAGCATTAGATCATGTTGTTATGGGCCTTGTTCAGCTTAGTTTTCAAGGTCTCTAGGGGTGGAAATTACAATCTGTCTAGGCAGCACATCCCAGTGTTTGATTGTCCTTGTAGTGAAGCGTTGTTTCTTTTTGACCAACAGGAATTTGCCATGTTGTGAACTACGGCAGTGCTTCTTGTCAGTTCCTTGCGTGCCCCTGTAAAGAATCTGGTTCTTTTCCCTGACACAGTCCCACCACCATTTCAGGTTGTAGGTAGTAGGAGGCAGCATTTAACATCCTTCGTTTTCCTCTTTAGATGAGCTTTTTAGATGGTCATCTCTCTGGGTCTCCAGCTGCAATCCAACATACCACCTTAGTAATATTCCCCTGGATTTCTCACCATTTATCACTCTCTCTTGTGCGAGGGAACCTAAAATCAATGTCTAAGATGTGGCTTCACAAGTGCAAAGTAGAGGGTGGTAAGTCCTTGCCTTGATCCACTGGGTGTACTCCTGCAGTATGCAGTTAGCATTTATCACTGCAAGGGGACACTGCTGACTTAAGCTTGCTGGTCCAGCAGGACCCTCAGGTTGTCTTCTGCAAAGCTATTTCCTAGGTAGTTCATCCCCATTCTGCATCAGTGCATGGATTTGTTTTGTCCCAGGTACAAAGTTCTGCATTTGTCCTTGTTGAATTGATTTCCCATTTTCTTCACTTAATTTACATCTGTCAAACGTGTGATGGCAAAACACGCTAGATATAGAGAGTCAGACTCCCTGGCTGCACAGTACATTTGCAAAATGGAAAATACTCCTTGCGTCTTAAAATTCATAAAAGCTAGATTTAGTATTAAGATGGCTAACATGCAATCTAAGATAGCAATCTTTTGCTGTCTTAGTTGTGAAAAGATACCTGGGACATTCACATGAGGCCTGACACATAGAACCCAGAACCTGTGGGCTATCTGTATCCTGGAGTGGCAGCTAGAAGCTGGATGGGATGTCACAGTCTGTTCAGAATGACACTAAATGCTGTGCTAGAGGCAGCTGAATAAAAAAACATAAACCTCACCATAAACCTTGTCCCAGATCCATCCAGAAAGTCCATGATGACTTACATGAGATAAGAAGAATATATTTCTTTTCCATAAATTGTCATACTGCAAAGCTAAGAAATTGCAATAGAAACATGATCTACTTGATACTAAGATCCTAACATGTTTCCCACAGATGAGACAGTGTAGAAGAGGTGAAGAATGGAAGAACAATAAAGTAGGAGTTAACTGCCTGTTAAACAGTGGAGAACATTTGAAATAGTCTGTCCAGATTGTTTTTCTTCTCTCAGCTGGCATAAAATCCCAAATTGTTCTGTGTGATTTATGTAATGATACAGAAATGTTGGTTGCACTTGAGAGACTCCAAGCAAGACTTCTCTCCAATTAAAATGAGTTATTTTGCATCCTGTTTGCTTTTATTCAGTCTAAAACTGCAGTTGCTTTTATATGGCCTACAAATGTAGTAGTGATTATATTTGACTCTATACTTCTATAAATGAAAATATGGGAAGTTTAACAATTACATTTGCCTGAGGCATTGATCCATTTTGCTGGAAGACCTGCCTTCCATGCAGCTTTGTAAAATGTTGTGCAAGTGCATAGACAGGGGATGCTGGACTTTCAATTTCCCTTTAAACATCAGTCAGAGGGATGCACTTAGTATTGCATCAAGTTCAGTAAAACACGTATACAATCTAGTTTTCTAAATACGCGGGTTTTAAATGGGAGTGTTATTACTCAGTCTGTCCTTTCAAAAAAAAATCTTCTTAGTTGGAAAGCTTCATAAAACAGTGTTGGTTTTGTTTGGTCCCGTCCCGCCCCTTTCCCCCTTTGGTTTCTAGTCCCTTCCTGAAGCAGGAAGAGGCAGGCCAGGAATGTTATAATTGAGATAACTTTGTGTTCCTAAGGTATTTTTTGTCCTGCTTTCTATTCTATTAATATTCTTTTTATCACAAATAATGTAAAATGTAGTAGTTTGACTACTAGTCATATTGTAAGCTTGCCTTTCATTTGACTAAATTAATGCTTTCCTTTATCTCTTAAGTATATACTATTGGCTTAATTAGACTTCAGAATGAATTAATTTCAGAAATCATTTCAGACTTCTGAAATGAATCATTTCAGTATTTGGTTAATAGCTGTCGTAGCCACTAGAAGGAGTGTAGTGCCTTAGGCTTGTAGCAAGTGTGTGGTAGTGCAAGGGTGTATTATTTTAAAGCTACTTGGAACGGCTTGAAAACACGAGAGATCCCTTGGACCTTTGAGCCTCTGACATGAAGTTCAAAATGCTCTGAAAGCTTGCCTATTTCTTTCCAGCTGTGTCTGGTCTCTCACAAAAGTTAATTGCTGGTTACTTCAGATTTTGCCTTGTTTACAGGTCTGAAATATATTCAGTTTTATCCTTGTGATGATACTGTATGGCTGCAGGCTTTTTCAGTTTCAGGGAGATGTACGAGCATTTTCTTTCCTGCTGATGTTTTGTCTGACAGCAGCTTTATGAAGTTGATAATCCTCTACCCACCCCATGCTTTCTTGAAACTTCTATTTGCATAGATTTCTTTGTAAAACTGATTCCCTAAAGGCTCTTGCTTTTTTCTTCTGGGGAGATTTATTTTGCAGAAGTAGTTTAAGAGCCCTGAAACACTGGAAAGGACTGTAAAAGCTTATCCTATCTAGCATATGCTGTCAAGCAGAATATAATTAAAATCTCACTTTTTTTTATTATTTAACAGACTTTACATAGCTATTACAATAGTTACATTATTGTTGAGAGAAGGGTAAACTTTTATTGTTTAAAAGTAACATTCTGTAATATAAAGGAAGGATTTTATTTTTTCATGTGAAAAGGCTAATGACTTTTGTAAAACTGGGAAAAGGATCTATAATAGTTGGGTTGGAATCTGAGATATGGAATGCATCTTCAGTATTGCGTGGTTTGAGTTTGATATCCGGTGTCTTTAAAGTCTTGATTCCTGTTCTGTTTAGCTGCATTTTCTAAATAACTAAGACTGGTGACTTATCTGTGAAACTGATATATACTAAATAGTAAAGCAGAACTATTCTGTTGAAGGTTGCAGATCTGGATGATGAATTTGCTGAACTGGTTCTAGGAGAATACAGTGAAAATTTTGACCTACTACCAGCTGACAAGGTAACTTTTACCTTTCATTATCTATAAATAAGTTATTACTAGCTGCCTTTATGAATATCAGGGCTATTTATCTTTATTTTTTGGCACATGCAGATTATGATTTTGCAGATGTGAAATTTTTAATCAACAAATCACTAGCTTTTATAGTACTTTGAATTTAAGACAAAGTACATTCAAAATTAGTATATCTGATAGTGAACTAACAGTGATTCTCAAACATGTTAGGCAAAACTACCAAAAAAATAGTTTAACCTTTGTTAAGGATGATTTTTATTGACAGTTAGGCTGGTGCAAAAGACTCTAGGGAAAGGTGAATGGAATTTCCAAGTGGAGTCAACCCAGTTTGTCTGAGCTCCTGATTCTTACTAACAAAAGTAGCACTTCAGTTGCTGTAAATTAGTTGGGCTTTCAGGCATTGCATGTTGAAACTGGTGAAGTAAAACTTTCCAAATAAAAAGGAATATTAGAAAAAGAACATGAGCAGATGTGCCTCGAATGTTTAGAAATCTTAAAACCAGTGTCTTCTATTTTAGCATCTAAACATTTGGATATGTTGTTCATTTGGAGATGGGCAAGTGATGTTATGTTTGGAAACGTGCTTCTAAACTTTTGGGGTTTTATATTGTTAAATAAATATGGGACTGTACAGCAAGTACGGGAAGTGGCACACATGGGTAGTCTTGTTGATTCTAATAGGGCTTCTCATGATTCAGGCTGTGGTCCTGCCTTGCTGTTTACAGTAGCAGAGCTGACCTACGTTTCTATCCAAAACATTTACCCTTTTAGTGCAAAATCTGTTGTTTCAAAAGAAAATTTCTTGTGTTTGTGCTTTAAAATTAACTTTTAGGTACACAAAAACTTCAAATATTTTTATAATAAACAAGCACTAAAAATAAACAAACTAACTAAAAATTAAAAGCAAACAAATCCTGTTTTAGCAAACTGAACTATAACTTTACCTGCCCAGTATGGATTTAGAGCACAATGAAGGTGAATTTTTGTAGGCGAATTGAGGAACACAGTCTCACATGATCTGATTGGAAAAATGGTAATCTTGCTAAAACACTTTAATGGTAAAAGTGAATGAATGATTCTTTTTTTACTATTAATATCATATTTATGCTTGTCAAGGTTGTGTTGGAATACATGGCCTTTCACAGTAAGGTTGCTATGGAAGAGTGGCTTACATAAATAAAATGAGAACTTAAATATTGTCTGCACTAAAACAACAGAACATAGGAACTCCTACAAGTTGAGGAGTGGAAGCTGACAAAACTCATCAGCAGTGTGACAGTAACTTCTTTAAATGAAAAGACAGACAAAAATAACTTTTTTTTAAATCCTGACCTTGGGAAGCATTGGGCACTACTGTGTGTGCAAGAGGAGTTGCTGCAAGCAGTTCTTCCCCTTCCCATTGGAGGCAGAGAAGTAGCTTAGCTGTACATCACCTGCTCGTGTGCTGCAGGTTGCAGTGCCCTGAGAGGGCAGAATGTACAGTCTGTTACTCAAGACCAATGCGGGTAGCTAGATTCATGTTTATGACCTGTTGTGCGCATTGCTTGCCATAGCCCAGTTATTCTCAAGCAGTTGCTGGAATCACTTTCTAAATGCTTATTGCTAGCTGCAAAGGCTGCTGATTACATGATAATGATTTATATGTCAGTGGAGTTTTAGTACACTGTTGAAGGTCCGTTGGTTTGTCCTTGTGCTTTTTTACACGCTGATAGACTCACTGATAGACAGACACACTGATTTAATGAAGTGAAAAGGCACTCTTTACCTATAGTAAACATTTTATTTTCTGTCTTTCCTTTTCTATAAATAAAAGGAAAAAAATAAATGAGCTTGTCATTTCCTAGGTATGTGAACAGTGAGCAATATCTAAGAGCTGGAATACCATTTAAGGTTAAAGTGTGGTTTGTATGTTAACAGATTTATTATTTTTTTTTGCAGCTACAGTCTGCTATACGCAGGGTCACACTAGCTCAGAAAGCAGTACCTGTACTCTGTGGCAGTGCATTGAAGAACAAAGGAGTACAGCCTTTACTGGACGCTATTACTATGTACTTGCCTGCACCTAATGAGCGGTCATATGAGTTTCTGTGAGTAAATGAGAAGGGGAGGGTCAGCAAAAAGGAAAACGAGTAGGAGAGCATAAAAGGAGAAAATTTAAAAAAAAAAAATTAGGAAACCATTAATATCTTTAAAAATGCTTACTGCTGTTAGATGTTAAATAACAGTAAAGATGTACAGACTTAATATACTCAAGTACTGAATCTGCTCTGGCCAGTGCTACTAAAATTGCATGCATTTATCTCCAATTGCCAAACTTGCAATTTTAGAACTTAAAATCTATTTTTAATCTGAGGATACCAGCATTTTACAATGGGGGTCTAGGGATCATCTCTAATATTGGCTGAGTTATATGTCCTCTTACGTATTCTTCAGGAGGTGGAACTGCTTAGGTTAATATATGTTGTATAAATTATTCTTTTGTTTATTTGTTTGTCTTTTAAAGAAAAATCTGCCTCTGCTAATACTGCAACTTCTTAAGTGAGTGGGTATTTATCTAAATGTGAGCCTGAAGAATATTAATCCTACAAGTATGCTTTTTGTTGTGGTTTCTGTTTTGCAGGCAATGGTACAAAGATGACCTGTGTGCCCTAGCGTTTAAAGTACTTCACGATAAATGTCGTGGACCACTGGTTTTCATTCGTGTTTATTCAGGTTCACTGAAACCTCAATCAGCTGTATATAATATTAACAAAAGCTGCACGTGAGTAAGAGTAAGATGTGGTTTAGTGTAACATCGTAATGCCTGGTAGTCATGAAATATTCAAGAATTTCATTTGCAGGGAGAGAATAAGCCGTCTGCTCCTGCCTTTTGCTGATCAGCAAATTGAAATACCATCACTAATGCCTGGCAACATTGCCCTTACTGTTGGGTTAAAACAGGTAATTGAAAATCCGTGATTCCGAAAGGAAGCTTGTTTCACTAGTGTGCTTTCTACTTCTGTGATACTGTATCTCAAATGTGTTCTTGTCTTGATTGTTGTGAAATATATAAGCTTGCTTTATTTGAAGTATACATGTACTTCCTCCTAAAATGAAAAATTACAGTGTGCAAATGTTGGTAATTGACCTGGGAGATGCAGGGCTGATTACATGGAAGGAATTGGACATTGAAGCTGTAGGGTTCTGACCTTGTGTTCGTATTGCAACTCTCGCAGTACCGACACTGTGTAATGCCATGGAGAGACCTCAGTGGAGAAGGGGAGTGATGTTGCAAATAAGTTAACCAAAATTAACAATTTAAGTATGTTTTTTTTTTTCATACTTCTATTAGATGGCTTACTAGTATAGTGTTTCAGTGTCTGAACAGGCTGCATAGGTATCATTTGCAGAGATTTTCTAAAATGTAACCAATTTTAGCATGCATAAGCAAATTTCCTTTTACCAACACTGTCCTTTGTGGCTTTATATCTTGACTAATATGTTAGATTTAAAATCTAGTGAACAAGACAAAGAAACATCAGTCTAAGCTCGAGCATGTATTTTCTTCTTCCAGATCAGTCTAATTATTTGAGTAGAGAAGTTATAGTAATCATTTATAAATCAGTGCGGTGTAGCACAGATGGTTTTGAGGAAGAGAAATGATCAGCTTTTGGTTTCATTTTCATGTTCCCTCCTCCCCCTTCCTGTCACTTTTGGGTTACTGGGGGTTGATATATAGAGTGCCACTGGAGATACCATAGTGTCATCGAAGGCTTCAGCTGTAGCTGCAGCACAACGAGCTGGAAGGGATACTGGGAGAGAGCGGAGGAGTAGCAGTGACGTGGAGAGCCTTCTGCTGGCAGGTGTTGAGATTCCTGAGCCTGTCTTCTTCTGTACCATTGAACCTCCTTCAATGGCCAAGCAACAAGGTACAATGTAGATATGTAAAAGTATTTTAGATTGTGGTTGTCAGTATCCTGATTTTATTATTACTTTAACGTTTTTTGTGTCAGGGAAAAGTATTAACTATTCATTTTGAAGGAAGACATGGGGGCATTTGTCTCCTCTTTCCTATCTTACTATCATGCTTAGTTTTGCTACAGTCATGCAGATTTGCTGTTCTTAGCGTCTCTGAGTACAGTTAACCTTGAACTGTCTTTTTCAGTCAGCGTTTGCTGTTATATGCTATAGTGTAAACTCTCCACTTAGCAAGACCTTTCTGAGTCTAATTAGGGTTCACCCATGCAGTGTGACCTTTAATCTTAACTGCCCTTCCCAGAGAATCTGTACCAGAAAACCTGGTTGCTTCACTCTTTGAAAATACACCCTCCAACACTCTGTATCTTCATTCCAACAAAGCTGAGCATGGTTGAGGGTGAAGGGAAGGGAAAACCAAGTCCTGCTGTAGCACAGTGGAACGGAGCGAGGCAGGATGTAGATTTGGAACCACCTGCCCACAGGCTGAGCCAATGGGTTGTAAGGTGTCTCAGCTGTTTTTTCCTCAAAGTCTGCAAAATGAATAAATGCAGTTTCATCTGTGAGTCTGTTATTTTGTCACTGCTTTTTTATAGCTACTTTCTTTTGCAGTTCAGCAACATAATGGGGAATCACAAAAAAGATTGGCATTTGAAACTTTTATTGTTGAGCTCTTCTAAATATGTAGATAAATCATGTAAGAGTTAGTGGACAATTTTTCTCATCTATAAAAAAGGAGCAGTACTTTTTACTGAGTTGTTGAAGCACTTACATGTTCAATCATGTCTTTATGCAAGTGCAAAATATGACTTGGAAAACTGTATTCTTATGATTAAATTTTAACAGTTCTTTTCAGTAAGCCAGTATTTTTAAGTGAGACTATAATTTTTTATTTGAAAAGCTCCTTTCTCTGAAAGTTGCACAGAGTGTTAAGCTCTTGCTTGGTGTCATTAAATTTTGCTATTTAAGAAGTTAAATCAGTCATGGAAGCTCTCTTTAGCGTGCGATTAATTTATTGGAGAGAATAAGAAGTTACAAGTTGCTTGTAATTTCAGTTGTCTTTGTCTACAAAAGATATGCTTCTCCATGGTCCTTTTGGTTCCTTCTGAGAATAAAATATGACCCTAGGAGGAAAGTGATGTTTAGGCTTTATTCTGATTCTCAAATTACTGGAGTCTCTTCAGATACAATGTTTGATGTTTACGTACAGACTTGGATAATGCATTGAGCTGCCTTCAGCGTGAAGATCCAAGCTTGAAAGCGAAGCTAGATCCTGACACAGGACAAGTAAGATAAATCTCCTATTCATCATCTCATAGTCAAACTTTATTTTAGAACTGTCAAGACCACCCTTCGGTTAGTTATTTGTTTGTTCGTTTTTTAACATATTGAGATTCCCTTGAATGAGAAGGACTCTCTGAATGTCTTCGTATCATGTACAGAGCTGTGTGCCTCAAACTAAAATCGAGTCATGTGCACTTTACAGAATAAAGGAGGTCATCCTATGCTCTGCATGTTTTTGACAGTTCTTTATGAGTTCAGAAGAGTTTGAATTATGTACCCTCTAAGCTAATGTAATATGTTCTTTTTTTTGTAGTGGTCCTACAACAGTAATTGCTATTTCACTTAGGGTGTTTGGATGACTTAAAGTAGTCCTGTTTTCTTCTCTCTAGGCTCCTTAGAATTTGAAATACTTTTAAGAAGCTATTAAAAGCCTGTGAGTCCTTGTTTAAACAGCACTTTAAAAACTTGAAAGGTTTGCAAGATTTTCCACCTCTCTCTTTCGTCTTACTAGACTATTCTTTGTGGCATGGGAGAACTACACATAGAGATCATTCATGACCGAATCAAACGTGAATATGGAATAGAAACTTACTTGGGACCTCTTCAAATAGCCTACAGAGAAACCATCCTGAATGCTGCACAAGCCACAGGTAAAAGGAGTGAATGAGTGAATGTAAGAAACATCTTGTACCTGGTTCTGTTCCTTGAAATGACCTTTAATTACGCTTAACTACATAACTTTCATCTGAAAGTTACTTACACGTATTAGTTTTTTCTAAATGTGTGTTTCTTTTTTTTTTTCTTTTTTTTCCCTGCAGATGTATTGGATAAAACAGTAGGAGATAAACGACACTTTGTAACCACAGAGCTAGAGGTGAGGCCCAGGTTAGGGGACAAAGCAATGACAAAACCTGCCATTGAGTATGCTGAAAGTGTCATTGAAGTGCTACCGAAAGAACTTCAGGGAGCTATAGAAAATGGAATCACAAATTCATGTATTCAAGGTAAAGGAAGTGCTATGACAGCAATACTGGTGTAACTTTTCAGCATGTTTCTGTAAGAAGCAATTCAGTATGTTTCTAAGAGGGGAAAAAACTCCTTGGTAGCTTGAAAACTAAAATTAATTACCTATTAATGCTGTTTGCAAAGGAATATTCCAGGATTACCTTAACTACAAAAATTAACAAAAAAAATTTTTTTGCCATGCTTGCAACTGAAGTCAGAATGTCTTTGGTTTTAAACTTGATTTCTCGTAATTCATTCAACAATGAGCTTCATTTAGTCTGATGTGTTTTTTTTGATCTAGTTTTTTGATAACAAATAAGGCTTTTGCTTGATGGACATCAAACCACAGCAATGTGATCGGAACTGGTTTCAGAGGCCAACATGTAAATATCACACTTCTATTAGTTACTGATTTTTTTTCCTGATTTTCACTATGTTAAATCAGTGAAAGTATACGATAAATAGTCTTAACGTAATTGCAAAGTATTCTCTAAAGAGCTGTCTTTTACATTTAATTCAAAACAAGATGTGTTTAATAATTTCTGGCCTAAAAACCCTCCCTTACAGCAAAATTAACAGGTAGTGGATTAATAAATAAGAATTAATATAGAATAGGTAGCATGTGCTGTTTCTTTTCCATGTTGCTTTGAGCCGGAAAGTGTTCTCAGCTCTAGCTGTGGAGTGAGTCTTGATTATGTGCTTTCTTCACACTCCTTGAAGACCCTTCAGAATGTGTAGTCTTTGTAGTCTAGCGGTATAAAATTCATACCACTAAGGGCTTTCTTCCTTTTTAAATAAATAAATCTGGCCATGTTTTCTGTAGGAAAAAAAAGCTGTTTTAGTTTTCCTTAGATGCAGTTCAAGCCTTCCATCCTGTCTAACACAGTTTGTGATCTGCTTGAGAGCCCTCGTTTGGAGGGAAATAACCTACCTAGGTTACTAGAGAAGCAGTTCATCTTTTATGGAATTGAGTTAACCTTGCAGTGGGTTGGTATTAGGCATTTGCCGTGATCACATTCTGTTGAAAATAAAAGTACAGAAGATACTCTCACTTTAGGTTAAACAAAAGATTTCCTTACTTTTTCAGATGAGGTCTTGTTTCAACAGACAAGTTTTAGATATTTTAATGTATTAAAAAAAAAATCATTTGGGAACAGCTGTGTGGATGAGTGCACTCAGGAACTTTCAATTCTGAAAACTGTTAACTGTTTTTGGTAAAGAGAATAAGAAAGTATAAGTCTACATTCCTTTTTCTCTTTTGGCAAAGCTAGGTAATGATAAAATCATGAAATGAGGAATAAGACAAAGAGTCATGCCCTTAGGCATAGCAAAGAGAAGGGGAAGGGAGGGAGAATTCACGAGAGACTCCAAATTAATCCTGATTTTTTTCCCCTCTGCGTGTCCTAATACTCTGAAAAAAAAATAAAAGCCTGTTTTTTTTTGTATGCTTTTTTTCTTTCTTTTCCTTGCCAGGACCTTTGCTAGGATTCCCAGTTCAGGATATAGATGTGACAGTGCAATCACTGACAATGCATCCTGACACCTCCCACACAATGGTATCAGCGTGTGTCTCCCGTTGCTTGCAAAAGGTACAGCAAAACCTTAAGTTGTTGTTGAGCACAGTAGCATGAGGTATCACTGGGAAAATACGTGTATATCAATATCTGGTAATTGTTCTTCTTGGATGGTGTAACACCCTCGCTTGGGGATTTTATAGCTTTTGGAAGCAGAGACTCAGAGTGGCAGTATTAGCTTACATTATGTAAGCATTTCTTATGTCAATTTTCTAAAAACAAAAAAAGATTCAGCATAATTCTCCTTGCTTTCCATGTAGGCTTTGAAAAAAGCTGGTATACAAGTACTGGAGCCCCTGATGAACCTAGAAATCACAGTAAGTGAAGATCATCTCAGTGCAGCACTCGCTGACCTTGCACAACGGAGGGGCAGTGTTCAGGAAATCCAGAGTCGTCAAGATAACAGGGTTGTGGTTGCTGCTGTTCCACTAGCAGAAATGATGGTATGTGGTTACCTTAATGCACAAAAATGCTTCATAGGCTTCAGATCACTTTCCTTCTTATGGATGACTGAATTTGGAATGGATTTTTTTATTATATTTCAGTTATTGAAAGACTAAAGGAAGTTATTTGGAGGGGTTGCAGGGAGGTAGGGCCTATTTGGCTACTGCGCTTGCAAACCTCGCAGTATTTTGGGCCTCACTCAGTTTGTTAACCAGCATGTTTTCAATCTTAAGTCAGAGAAGTAGTAAAAAGTAAAAAATTGGTTTTAAAGAGAACAGTAATTTTTTTATAAAAAAAATGAAATTACTAGGTTAATTTGCTTGTGTGTGTTGCACTTTAATACTGTCATATTTAAAAATATAATATATATACTATGTTGCAGCATACTTATTACTGTTCCTTTTTTCTCTGGGACCATAACAATTCTGTGATAATTTATCTTCTGTTTATCCTAAATTAAATGACATATGTTCTCTATTTTGTCCAGGGCTACTCCACAGTTCTGCGTTCTCTAACATCAGGCTCGGCAACCTTCACTTTGGAGTTAGCCAGTTATCAAGCCCTGAACAGCCAAGAGCAAAGTGCCCTTCTGCAAAGGAAGATGGGGTTGGTGTGACCATTCTGCTCTGCGGAAGGAAGAAGACTGTCCGATCTTCCCTGTTAAATATTTTCAGGAGACTGTTTACATAGACGAGTATGTTCTTCTGTGATGAACTCATTGTGATAAACAGTGAATTACCTGCTGTACGAGTGGACTGTGCTTTTGACTCTCCGAGGGAAGGTTCAAGAGACTGTGTTCTTCTGGCACAGCCTTGTAATTGCAAAGCAGCTGAACCAGAGACGGGGCTACAGTCTGCTGCTTTGGCAGTCCTTATCTTACAGACATCTACAACGAGAAGTAATGGTCATTCCTATGAAGAGGATTTATACTATTAAGTGCTATAAAGATTGAGTCTTACTTTACTAAGTAAAGTTTGTGAAGCTTATGGCTACAGATGAATACAGTTTTGCTAGGCTGTATTTGAGTTCTTTTCAGCTGACTACAAGAGTAGGGTTAAGAAGCAATTTGAACGCTACAAATATTCCTGTAGTGTTAGAAACCAACTTGGAACAGAGTTCAGGACACTGAATGTAACTTTTGCCTGAGTTTTCTTTACCAAGTATGTGGAGTGCAGGCTTCTGCATGTTGAATAAGATCTGTTCAAAAAATACAAGAAAGGCAGAGTTCTCCCCCAGCAGGAATCCCTACCTACCATCTTGGATATGTTCAGGGAGGATTTCTTTTGACCTTTAAGAATGATTGATATAAGCTTTAAATGGTTCTGATTTGCTGTGTATTACAATTACTTTGTGATTTGCAATTCTGCAATTACCTAGAAAAGTAGCAAATGACAAGACACTTAAATAAAAATGGTCTGCTCTTTATCTAAACAGTATCTTTATTTTTCCCCCACCTTTGGTATGTAAAGTATCAAGTTTCAAGATTTCACAGTGAAGAATACCTCTCTCATGAAAGCATGCTATGGGATTAATCGCATTATCCCCAATTGAAAAAACAAAACACCAAAAACATTGTTTTTACTCCAACAAGAATGCCAAATAACTTTACTTAAAAGTGAAAATTTTAAGTCTTTGTTCAACAATCAAACCACGTGTACGCATGTTCACACTCCAGAGGCACTTCAGGTTGTTGAGGAGAAGGCTCTGAAGCAGTTACCACCCTCTTGCTTCATGGGCACAGTAGCCAACAAAGAGAGGTTCAGCTGCTATGCCACGTCTGTTAAAAAATAAAGTGGAATATGTATGATTAACCAAATAATGGACTAGTGATATAGGCAGGAAGAGAGATACCGGCAGTCTGCTTTAATCTGCTTTGTGTAAACAAAATGGATGGCCTACTTAGGGAGTCAGAAGGGCCCTGTTCGATGGCTGATTGTGCTGAAGTATCAAGCTAAGTACAGTTCTCTGTTTCAGTCAGTTGTACCAGAATACTAGAAGATGGGTTGAAAAGCTTAAATTCAGGGCCTGTGAGTTTTGCTATGCTGAAAAAGTTATTGCTTTTATTGAAGATGAATAATGAATGTAAAAACACAAAAATTGTTTACATTTACACACTCCCCTCCCAACCTAACATTTCCTTCATGTGCAGCTGTAACTGTCCTTTCATTCAATTTATGACTTTGGGCAGATAGTTTAATAAAAGGTCTCTTGCCAGAGAGATGCACTTAAAACACACACACACACCCAATCCAAAAAATTAGTAAGATACTAGGAAAGACGTTTCAGAATGAAAGTAGTGGTAGTCAAAATTCTGCTAAAAGACATCTAGGTCTCTGTTTCCCTTCTCCCATCACTACTCCTCTGTATTTTGTGCTTCTGTATCCTACTACAGGAAGCTGAGTTTAGATCTGAATAGCAGCTGTTTTTATAGTACTATTTCAGTAGCAGTAACTCTGCATTTAGATATGAAGAGTTACCATTCTTCCACTGACTTTGATCTAGATGTTAAAAAATTTCTACCTACTCTTTTCCTCGCTGTCTGGTATCCAGATGTACATAGTGAGCCAGAGCTGCTTTACTTGGAAAGGCTCCTCAGCCTGCTAGAACTGCCACGTCTATGGCAGTATATACTGTCTGTATATACTTATGCTATGTACAAAAACGTTGGTAACTCCAAACAGCCTGACTGATAAAATCAGCTCTCTGGAATTCAAACAAAGCTCAGGAAGCCTTGTGGAGGGTCTGTATATATGAAAGACAATGTGCTTGCAGACCCAAGGAGGGCTCATTTAAGCAACGTAAAGGGGGTGGTTCCTCTAGTGTTCCTCTAGTCTAAAGCCTACATCAAATGAAGACTTTTAAGGGGGACAGGTCCTTTTATAAAGCTAGTCTTTTTATAACAGGAATTGTTCACTATGAGTTTATATGCCAGCAAATTGCCTGACAGTACCTTAAGGGAAACATACAACAAGTGCAGGGAGCTGTCTTTATTTTGTCCCTGAGTTCCCCATCTCTCATGCTAGCACATGAGTAACTCGCCACAGCCATCTGGACCAGCTCCCTTTGCTGCAGGTACTGCACAAGTACCGGTATTAAGGAAGAGGATGGAGAGGCTGCACTAACTAACCCAGGTACAGGAATAGCATGACTTAGCTCACTCTAAAACCCTAATCCTAGTAGCACAGCCGCCGCACTGTTCAGTTTTATCAGCATTCCCTCTGAGCCCCAGCAAGAGATATAAGATCCTGTTAACTGATAGGTGGATAGGATGTAAGTTTTTAATGCCCTTTAATCTTGTTTTTAACATGTGTTTGTTAACTTCCTCTTAATATATCTGTCTTTCTCAGGACTGAGGGAGATAATGCAATTCATGCCTAACAATATTTTCCTATAGCATTCTTTAAAGCCAGCTTGAAATAAACCCAAGAAGTCAAAATTACATTGAGACTTTCAGTTACTCTATAAAGTTAGTTTATACTCTAAGCTTAAAGTCGGTGATTGTGACAGATGATCTTGCTGATATATCTACAGGAACCTGAGCAGAATGCTTGACTTTTGGGTACTGCCATGCATCTTGTCCTTTAAAAGCCTCTCCCTCAAAATCCTGTTTCTCATGGTTGGTATTTTCTATGATTTGTCATAAACTACTGTAAAGCTAAATGGCATGTTGCATTCTTGCTGCAGTCCAACTTTGCAGCAACATTTGAGAAAATCTAGATGTCTCTCTGGCTGTGTACTTTTACAAGTGGAGTCGGACTTGGACTTCAGACCTGGAACTGACTCATTTCTACAGCCGTGAATATAGACAAGACAGCACTGGCAATAAAAAACTAACAACTCGTCTGGACACTTTTTGAGAATGAACTGCAGAAAACAATCTGTTACGAACTGACTTGGTTTACCGTAACCATAAATAAAGTTTAATTCTACAGGGTCTCCATATCTACCTCTCTCAGTCCCTACATTAAGGCAATACCTGAAAGAATAGGACATTCAAGCTCACCTCTCGCACAAGAAACTCCATTGGAATGCCTGTGCCAACTCTTTAGTTTTTATTCCCAGCAATTAAAAAAAATGTATCAGTCTACTTTTTCTCCGGTCTGTGTATTCCTCTTGTATGCCCTTAAATATCCTTTGTAGTCTGAAATAAATCAATCTTGGGGTAGGTTTTTGTCTTTAGAGGAAAGAGGAACAAAGATGAGTTCTAATATTTCACTGCAGAGGGTTAATGGTTTTGAGAATGTTATTTGCAAAACTCTTTGAACTCCTGTCTTATTGCATCTGTTCTTCCCCTTCTGAAGATACAAAAAACACATGGGATGATATCTACGTAGACTAGACTGATAGGTTTCCTCCCTTCATTTCTGAGCCAGCAAGTTAGGCCTGTACTTCAGCACCACTGTCTCTAAGGCATGAAAACCACAGGTTTACTAGAGCTATTAATCTTACCTGAGCATGCGGCATCGATGATTAGACAGTCTTTTATAGGCATCCTGCAAGTCAGTCACGTTGCTGCTGCTCCAGAGTCTTTCCCCTACAGCACTTGCCCGAGGCCTGTAAAGGTAAGTTTTAGAGGAGATACTGTCTACAACCAAGAATGGATTAAAAGTTTTTTTATATCAGGTCTTATATCCAGAAGCACCAATTTTTATAGCTGCTCAAGGTCAGTATACAGTCCTGCTGGATTAGTTCGTGCTCCTCATAGCTAGCTTTCTGAAATCTAAACAAAGTTCTTACCACAGTCTTGGTGTGAGGTTAGTTGCATCCACAAATTCTCCCCACAAGCAAGCTTCTCCACCTATTAGGAGCTTTTTCTGTTTTTCAGATCCTGAATTCAAAACAGAAAGATAGAATTTGCATTTGTCCAGAAGAGGGGCATGTATCAGAAATTTCTTTTTTCACTACTCGGATTGCTGTTCAGCTGATGTTCATTTTATCATATAACGTAGCTATCCTGAGCACAAACTTAACATTTTGCTAGTCCTGTTATTGAATGTGATAATGATTAGCCCATTTGACTGGAAAGCCTGTTTCCCTTCTCTGGCAGAAGAGATTTTAACTTTTAGCCTCTGAAGACACACCCCAGCCTCTAGACCTTCTTCAGGGATTCCAGTCCTGATGAAAATTGCTCCTTCTACTACACACAGAACATTTTTTGAAGAAGCTATAGAAGTCAGGTGTTCTCCCTAACACCTCACATAAAAAAAAAGCCCAGGGAAAACCCTAACATCTTTGTATCAGCTTCAGCCAGAGGGAGAGAACATACCTTTTCTAGAACAGTCTAACACTGTAGAAGGTTGCTTCAAAATCCGAATTCAGAGTCTGTCTACCAGCAGCCATTTTGCACAATTCTGTCCCTAATGCATGACACGTCTGTCCACACAGTCCAGCACACATACACCAGTGCCAGATGCAATTCCATTTCCAATTCCATTTGAATTCCAATTCAATTTCCATTTGAAAAATAGAAAGTTGATATTTTTTACTTAAGAGTTTTGCAGAGTTCTAGCTGGCAAACAAGTCCTTTGATTACAGAGTATCTGATCATACTGACTGCACGCATCGCTAAACAACTTTTCCTTCCCATTTTTACCTGATTACGAACCAAAGACTTTCACACAAAAAACATGCATATAAAAAAAGAGTAAGATAACAAACCAGGGAAGTTGAGTGGTTCTACGCTGTAGTATTTCTTCCAGTCTTGTCCATAACTAATGTAATCCAAATACCAGGGAGCTGCCAGGATAGCAGTGAACCCTGCTTTAGTGACACTGCTTAGTTCATGAGCATAGTTATTTGCCATCCACACTTCAACTACAGTATCTGGTTTCAGCTAAAAGGGAAAAATAAAGGAAATTTACATGAAAGACAATCCTAATTGCTGTTATCAGGAAAAGGATAATGGATTTCAAAACTTGGGGTGTGACATTCTGTTTTGAAGAGGAGTATTTTGGAAGCTACCTTTGGTTGTTTTCTTACATAGAAAATCTAAAGCTGATTATTTGTTTGTTTTAAACAGAGCTCACGCTAGAAGTTTAGTTTATAGACAGTTAATGCCCTGAGATGGGTCCTACATGCACCAGCTGTCTGACCGGCTTCTAAAAGCTGAGCACCAAGTGTTACTAGTCTAGGTGGACTGTTATGTCAGAAAACTTAGAATAGATGAAAAAAGAATAGAGACTTTCCTACTCTTTACTCTGTTGCTCTACATCATTATATTATCTGTCTTCACTTCAAAGAAAGTGCTGCAGTGCTGGTGTTCCTGTTTCACCTATTTTGCCTGTCCTGCTAAGGTCAGCAGATTTGCTTTCAATTCTTAAAAGACACAACCAAAATTACTTAATACTTTGGAAGCCTCCCACAATACCGTGCAGTTATGCAAAAGCACCTTACTTACTTCCCAATCTTACCTGTGCTTTGTTATCGAACACTTCCTGCCAGACCACGTATCCTTTGTTGTAAGAGGAAACAATATCCAAGATCCTAGAATTTGGGAATAAGATGATGTTTGTGAACATCAGGTAGCTCACGTACAGACACAACATAGCAATATTTCCTACTCTAATGCACGTCAGGCGTTTCCAATGCTGCATGAAGAACCAAACAAACCTTTTTTTTTTTTTTTCTCTAGTTTTGGCTTTCAGAGCTCTGTCTAGAAGGGCACATGTATAAGGATATGCAAGTGCAGTAACACAAACTCAGGTAAAGAACATAACCGGTAACTCACAAAGGTGTTAAAATCTACATTATTTAAGAACAAATGAAATAAGTGGCCACAAAAGCCTTAGGACTTTCCCTCCCCACCTTGTGTATTGACATTTAAACAGATACCTAGCTTAAGATACTCGATACATTCAGACTGTGCTTAGAACTAGCCTACATATCCTTGTTGTGTCCCACATCTTAAAGCAGTAAACTTTATATTCAGTGCATTAATTGGAAAGTAGTAAGTGGGCAGTACCCCATACATGGGAATTTTTGAAAGCTATACAGTCTAAAATAGCTTCTGTATCTGCACCCCAACATTCCCCTCAGATAGTGGCTGTGATAAGCTGGGTAGGAAATAAAAACAAAAAACATACTTCTGAATGTAGTACGATTCCAGTTTAGCATAGTCAATGCCAAACCCTTGCTCCTTCATGAACTCTTTCACATCAGGGTTAGATTTCCTTAAACAGTAACAATAAAACAAGTTATAAAAGAAGAATAACTGTTTGTTTGTTTTAAACCTGATTTCCCAACTAGTTTCACCTATGCACAGTACACTAGATGATGCCTTAGACATGCCATAGCCTGGAATGTACAAGAGAGCAGAAGCAGCAGGATAATATGATTTAGGTGTTTTGAAAGAAAATTTCATCCTGATTTGAAAGAAAGCCAACAGTCATCATTCTCTGGGAATGCTACTGAAGTCACTGTTTTAAAGCAGCCTCTGGCAGACTGCCTAAACTTCCTAAAATCTCTGGGGTTCCTGGTTTCTCAGTGGTTTTGTGGGAAGATTGCTAGCAGGTCTAGAAACTGAGCAGACAGGGAGTTTAGCAGTACCAGGAGATCTGTGGGAGTGACATCAAGAACCAAGCTTGAGAAAACTTCCCTAAAGCAATGCAACATGTTGTGATATGAAATTTGTCAGAACTTATCTTTATTTTAAAAATTAAACCAAGTCCTGAGCGTTCAGATTTGATACTTCAAGAAAAAGCACAATATTAACTAGATCAATCTAAATACTAATTCTATTAGATCATCTCCAAACCCTGTATTATTAGTTTCCTGATCAGAAAGACTCCCAAAACAGTAAAAATCTACAACTTGAAGAACTGTATTAATACATGCCATACTTGTAATACAAGCACACAAGAGTCAGTGTTCTAATTCTTAATGTTAGCAGATCTTCTGGAAGGCAGAACTCAACAGAAAGGACTGCTTTTCCTTTAACACAAAGCACTTAAATGTTAATTATCTTCTATAGTACTTTTCTCCCATAATTGTTCTCCCTTCTGCATGGTTTGTTTCCTTAAAGGATTCCTTTTTAATAGCTGAACGTTTGTGAAACTACTGGTCAAAATAAAATTCTGCACAACTCTAACTCCTACAACACTTGCTTGTTGAAGATCACAAATGCTCTGCCTGTAAATTTTTACAGGAGTAGGAATGGTGAATATCTTTGGGTTAAGCAGTGAAAAACCATCTCACATAACTGAGTGCTGTAATTGATGTATTTAGGCAAGTTTAAGAGACACTAGCTATTTATTCTTTGAACTGTGACCGTACCAACAATCGAAGCTCACTTCATCTCCTCCTAGGTGAATGTAGGCATCAGGAAATACACTGCTGATTTCTTTGAAGAATTTAGTCATGAAGTCATAAGTTGAATTCAAAATGGGATTTACAGGTCCAAAGGACCCACTTGGCTGTTCTCCATTGTAACAAGGGGTGAGAAGATCTTTTTGACCTAATAAAAACAATTAATAGAGGATATTCATTTCCATGCTGGTGTGCTAACTCTTCTAGCAGGAAATAGTTTACCCTATTACAAAGGTTAATATTCGTGACTAAAGTGCTCATCTATTCCATGTACAGTGAAATAGAGAAAAGTTAAAATATAACAATTTTGCCCAAGGTTGAGCAACCCTCTAACTGGAAATTAGGACTCTGGCTTTTAGATTTGCAATTTAGAAACATAGATTTATAGAACATGTCCTGGAAAGCAGCTTCTGGACAACTACTTGAATAGGTAAGCTTTAAGGGATTTATGAAAGAAGCCAAATAAAATGAGTGTGCTCTGGAGGTCTCTGTTCTCTTTTTATTACTCTGTTCTGTTAGCACCTAAGTAGGTAGTTGTTGTTTGGCTCGAGGTAGATGTTCTGCCCTGTATGCTAGGAAGCTGCCTCTACTCAAGAAAGGAAGGCTAGACAAAAAAAATAAAAATAAATAAATAAATAAAACTAATAACAATAAACTCAACCAAACAAAAAACAACCAAACAAAAAACTCCTAACCAGTGGTTCTTGAGTCAAGCCACGTGAAGCAACATGAGCTAGGAGAGCAAAACAGTATAAAGTTTTTATACGTAGGCTGGAGATTCCTAAGTTCAGTTTACTCTGTTTATCATGGTTGCAGCAGCAGCACCTTCCACCTGCATGTTTTCTATTCTATGCACGTTCACCCAAACAGGGCCGTGCTAGTACATTGCTTCACCTACCCTCCGTGCATGCCTTCAAACCTCTCTCCAGCATCCTGAATTTAGAAGTAGGCAAAGCATAACTACAGTTCTCACATTAAAAAAGCTGTCATACACAAAGCTACTGGGACCAGCTAATTTCAGGCATGAGAGCTGAACCTTCCTCTCTTAGTATGAATGTAGATCAACCTATGTATCGCTAGGCATGCCACTGGCTTTTGTTAATACATCATAACAATAAAGACTATATGAGATGAAAGACTGAGAAAGAACGTTTACAAATTCAGCTTTTGTGTTGTTCCTTTCCTTCTCATTTAAGGTTAGTGAGACAGTCTGAAGCACTTCCAATGTTCCGGTCACGCTTCCCACAGGATCAATACAAGACAGCTCTAGCTTTAGCAACAAGATAAGACGGACTAGAAAATCTATACTATTCCCAGTTTGGCCAAAAATATCTTACCCTAATTGCAGTGAAAACACAGTCTGTACATTTTGAATTAAAGTACAAGGTTCCCTGGTCCTTGAGCACAAGCAAACACCATCACTCAGGATTCAAGCATCACAATCAAGAATACTACTACTCTGAAATGCAGAAGATGGAGTGAAAGCATCCAAGTTCTCTGTATTTTGTATACCAGCAGAGTATCGCTTTACTAACAGACAGAAACATCAACCATTTTGAAAGAACCTTCTCAAAAGAGAACTCTCTACCCCAGAGACAGCAGCTCACTATCTCTAGCCACTGCCCTATTACTCTAAACTCAAGAGGACTGGATGGGGTGATAACATCAATATGAAGTCCAAGGCAGACAGAATATACCATGCCTTTGCACACGCATCCAGCACAGGAAACGACTGCTTGGTTCCAGCTTCCTCTATGCACTTTAGTTCCTCTAACATGTAACGGTCCTGATCATCATCGATTCTTTCCCTTGCTTATCTCATACCAATGGCCTTTCAAAATACTTCAAAGGCTGCCTTTAATAAGTCTATTTGCTTTTATACAGGAACATTATGCTGCACTTTACTTATCATAATCTTTTAACTATTAGTACTTTCTTGGACATACCTTTTCCCCAAGACTGCGTGTGTCCTGGGGTATCAAACTCTGGGATAACTCTAATGCCTCTTAACCGGGCGTACTCAATCACCAGACGGACGTCAGTAGGAGTATAGATGTGG
This sequence comes from Anser anser, assembly GCF_964211835.1. NCBI lineage: Eukaryota > Metazoa > Chordata > Aves > Anseriformes > Anatidae > Anser > Anser anser. The sequence goes on along the minus strand of NC_139723.1, from coordinate 61,403,496 downwards.
TTATAGGAGTAAGCTCCCTGTGAAGTGTTCATATTTTGAGAAAGTTTACAAAATGTTATATCAGCAGCTCACAAAATCGGGATTAAAGTGTTATTTTTTTTAGACTGCAGAGCATTTTTTCAAGTTGGCCTTTTCTAGGTTATCACATGTGCAGCTGCCCTGACAGAACTTTTCGGCTGACTAGTGAGAAATATGAACCACATTTTCACCCTAAGATAAGTCTCCTGAGGAGATTCTCCTTTCTTCTTAGGTTCAGTTACTGAGGAAAATAAAAAAGTTGGATTCTATTCCATCAGGTTTTTGAAAGATATGTTTTTCACTTCTTCTGCTGAGAAGCAAGTTAGATTTTTCCTCCATCTCTGCATCACTGACTCTGAAACAGAGGGCCCTTGTTACTTGACGTGCAAGGCTAATGGAAAAGTTCTGCTGAGCCAGAAAGAATGGCGTTTTCTTCTGATACCTCCGCTTGGCTGTTTTGATACATTGCCCAATTTAGCATCGGCGTGTGTTTGTTTTGTGATGCTGTATTTGCGTATTATTCCACTTCCACACAGCCAACAAATGTCATGAGTGACCACATTTCTACAATTTGATAAAACACACACTTGTCAAAGAGCAAAACTACTTAAGAAAAGCATCGTGACTCCTCATGATTGATTGTGCCTTAAGCTTCCATTTATCTCAGACTGGTTTCCACAGCTGAGTGACTCAAAAAAAAGGTAATGGTAAGCATGCCTTCCGAAAGAAGATTATTCAGGCAAAGGACATCTCTCTCTCCCCAGCTGTTACTGGGGAATAGGACAGAACTCCACAGCCATTCCTAGGAAAACTAATCTGACTGCACCATCCAACATCTACAGTTTCTGAATTTTAAAATTCTTCATTGACATCTGCTCTAAGCACTGCCTGTGTAATTTTCATATGAAGGTCAGAGTCTATCAAGCATTTTAAAACAATCACAAATCTTATGCATTAGCTCAGTCTGCTTCAGCATACTTGATTTGGCTGCTACTGTACTGCTAGTGAGCAAGAACCTCTTGATGGCTTTCATTAATTAGCAAAAGCTGCTGTGAGTCAGGGAGTAGAGACATACATCACCCTGTATTTTTTTTCAGAAAACTTTCACTTTTGGATCTCTTATAGAAGCAGAATGTCTTGCAAAGTTAACTAGATCTCTAAAAGAGCAAAAGTACTATTACAGTGGTTCCAAGCGTATAGATTTTTGGAATCTCTCGTACTGTTTCACAATCAGCCTAGGCAGGCGTATTCACCCATTCACAGGCTCTCGCTTTTGTATTTTATTTTCACAAAAGATGTGCCAGAAATACCTGGCATGTATTCATTCCTGCCCGTTCACCCCTGCTCCAAAGATGTTTACTCACCTTGTTACTTAGCTCAGGAAAATAAATACTCTGGTAAGGAAATGACTGATCATCAACTATATGCCAGTGGAGGACATTGAACTTGTTAAAAGCCATGGCATCCTGTAACGAACAAAGCAATACAGTCCAGTTAAGCACTTTAGTTTCACAAAAAAAATACGTAAAAGAAGGTGGTCTTCTCCTATTACATCCTGCATGCCTAAAGCAACAACTAAAATGAAGGAAAAGCATACTATTTTTCACTGAACTGTAGAATCATACGCTAAAACACACCAACCTCTTTATAACCTTCTCCTTTCCTCCATCATCTATTCTCTTCAGTCCTACACTGCAAAGTCAACAAGCACTTCATCTGATCAAGCTGTACTGGTTGGTAGACAAGGAACCACTATAAATTCTTATTAATTTCTTCCACTTCACAACACGTTTACGTGATTCTCTACACAGAATCAGCTATTTCACCTTACAGGAAAGCTTATGCTTTTCTACCGAAATACTTTGGACTTGAAAAGTAAACAGCATGAGAGAGATTCCTACCACTGAGTACATCCTTACTTCCTAGTAACCCTTCCAGTACCCATTTCAAGTGCAGGCAAGATAACTATGCATTTTTCTGTCAATACAGTGTCAGTATTTCTATTTTGTACACTGTACATTATCAAGATAAATGTAAACACATTTATTATAGAATCATGACTCCAGCTGGGCAGTTACAAACGTATCATGAGTTATACAAGTTTGTCACAGTCACTTTAATTGTTGTGTGCTTGGAGTGGAAGGAATGTGTCCTCTGCATTTTTCTGCTCCAAGTAATTGCAACACAGTTGCTCCCAATCTCTTGCCACAATTCAATTTTTTCCCCTTTTTTCATCCAAGCTGTCTTTTCAGAAGCAACAAAGATCTCTTCAACGAACTACTGCCAAATCCAAAGAAGATTTATACTTTGTCCATTTGCCAAAGTTACTTCATCTCTTTTATCAGAGAGCAGTAGTTTTAATTATTGCTCGCCTTCATGCATTTCTACCAACTACCATCTTTCCACATAAAAATTATACTTCCTGGCCCTCCCCACGGTCTTTCCTTTCTCAAGGATGGTGTCGTTCCTGGAGATACAGTGCAGTAGCCAGACACAAACAGGAAATGTATTTGAACTGCTGTCTTAAGCATCTAATTACCACATGTCAGTGAAGGGATTACTGCTGCTTTTTATTAGGTTAGCCTGGATTCAAGCAGGCACACTTTTTCATAAGCCAGTAAAATGGCATGAAACATAGCTCTGGTGAAGTAGTTGTGCCACAGAGATAATTTAAGGAAAGAAAACAAAAGAGCAACAGTTATGAAAATACAATGATGGTTAGAAATACAAGTCTCAGAAGTCAAGTTACACTTTGGACATACATCTACCCTTTTAGAAAAGTCAACAAATACTGACAACAAATATTGACACAGGAACTACTTGAGTAGTTGAAGCATTCTCAGTTTCAAATGACTAGCTGCACGAACACTAGTAGCCAAGCTGGGACTGATCTTAAAGGTGAATACAAGTTGTAAATACTCATAGAAGGGCTAGTTCTGAGCACAGTTCAAGGATGACCTCAGAAATAAAGGCTGGTTTTACCTGCGCTCTTTTCCTGCCCATCACAAGCCTGCCCTGCAAAGTTCTGGAACATGGAGGGAAATATCTAAGAAAAATTTCTCTTGGAAAAGCAAGACAGAGATAAGATAGGAAACTGCATGTTCCTTCATTCAAAGGCTCCCCCACTTCAACCAAGTAAGCCCTGCTGCAAGTTTTTTTGACAGGGGAAAAGGACAGTATGAAATAAGAAAACCCACAGCTTTGGGTGCTGTAATTAGACAAATTCCTCACCTTTGCATCAAGGTGGGAGTATACATTTCTTACTGGGCTTGCGCTGTTTGAAGAGAGTTTACTCCTTTTTGAGGGAAAGCAGTGAAAGAAATCAGTAGCTCCCAATGAACCCCCCTTTGTATTTCATTACTGAATTGCTCTTAGCAACACAAGAATGGACTATGTGGCTATTCAAAAGCCTGTAGCTTTCCTGCAACCACTGACACTCAAATTAGACCTTGAAATACATGAGCATGAGCTGGTGTAAACAGAAAATACTGAAAACCCACAGTGCACAAATCCCAGCTTTCTTTACAGATTTACATGGCAACCGCACACTCAATTCATCACCAGCGTATGCTCTGACTGTAGGCTCTGATCTCCACTTAGAAAATTTCACTCTGTTCTTTTAGAAGTCAGACAGGTTTCATTCATTTCATTTCATATCAACACAAGTGCTATTTACTTCAGGGGACAATATACAACAACAGAAGGCCTTCCTTATTAATGATACATGACAGTCCACTTACCAGGTTTGTAAGAATAGATTTCAATGGCAAATAGTGCCTTGACGTGTCAAGTAAGATTCCTCTATGAGCAAATCTTGGGAAGTCGTAGATATCAGATTCGTTGACAAGAAACTACGAGAATGAGATTTTAAAATTAGAATTCTCATTTTGTGTTCATCACTACAAACAGGAAATACTTCTCAGTTTGTTAACTGCCCTCCAACCATTATTTTCTCAGAAAATACTTAATGAAACTCTTAGATCTGCTGTTTCTAGAAAAGCACCTAACACAGAATGTGACTGTCTCATCAGAACTGTGGTTTTAGTTAATAGCTATACTTACACTTCCATAATCATCTTCATGAACCAACTGACTGAAGGTTTCCAAACCTGGAAAAATCCAAGAAAGAGATATGGAGTACAACACAGTACTCGTCCTTAAACTTATAGTTAAAAACAGGACCAAAACTATTTCCAGGCATGAACATAGTTAGAAAGAATGCCTTGTGACAGAGTTTCTTTCTTGTTATCACATTTTCCTTAGTTGCTCAAGCACAACATTTAAGGAAGTAAGCTTAAACATGTAAGGACAAGAGAACTGTTCAAACTCTCCATTATATACGAGTATTGAATATTATCATTACAGCTCAGCTGTACCAAGTTAATCCTTGAATAGAACAGAAGCTACTGAGAGCAAGGTAGCAATGTCTGGTGTTGATATGCATATATTCCTGTCATTTCTAGAACAGGTGGACTTTCTAATTCAGCATAAAAAAAATTCTAATTTAGATAGTAAGCACAGAAGACCAAGACTTCAGCGTTATGGTCTTTTTGGTGATGTGTTCTGCATATTCAGTTATTAGATGTAGTCAGAGAATAATTTGTTCACACTGTAGATGAAAGAGGTTTTTAGCACCCAGGATTTGTTTGGCTTGGATGATTTCAAACACAGCAAGAGTGGAGGTACAGTGTGCCACTGGATCTAGGATGCTGAACATACAGACTGAGGTGTCCAGCGCACACCTTTGTACCCTTCTGGCCTCCACGACCAAGTTTACTTCCCATAAAAATCTGAATGAGGGCAGGCCTTAGTGGTCAGATGATTCCTACTCTGCAATGCAGTCTATATAACCTCAGAACAAACAGCTCTATATGGGAAGTATCGACTTACCTCTTAAAGCACCCCATACTTCATCTGCTTTCAGTATAGCCACAGGCTCAGTTATAGTTAAATGATCTAAAGAGAAGAAAAAAAAAAAGTTTATTCCTCAAGAAAGCATGAATTGATATGACAGTATTAACAGGAGTTAAATGATTCTTCAGGTCCGCCTTTTTTTTGTAATTTTTTTTTTTAATTCTAATAAATGCTATTGCTGTTTTTAATGGTGATACTGTGCAGCTATTTTTCATTTATGGGCTCCCAAAATTGAGCAAGCTACTAGTCAGACAGCAGTTAACCACTAAGATGTTAAACAAATACAGTTTTAATAATGGGAATGTTCAGTGTTGCACATGGGCCTGAATTTCAGACTAGTTTAGCTCATTTGATTGAAAACACAGCAAATGATGTTTTTGCATTTAATATGGAGACAACAAGGGTTAGGTAACTAAGTTGGACCTAACCACAGAATTTTACTTCTCCTTTTACATTCACTTTAGATACTTCATGCTTACATATTTTTAGAGGTATAATTTGTCAAGTAATATTGTTTGGTGCTTATCATAAAGATCTCATTAAAAAGGAAAAAAAATACCAAAACATCTAATGAGCACATGTAGGGCATCAGTAAGATGAAGCAAGGTAAACAAAATGAAGAATACTATCTGAAGAGATCCATAATAATCCCCCCTTGTGTTTGAGGAAGTGTTACTGACCACAGAGTACTGGGGGAAAAAAAGCACAAGTCATTTCATTTTTCCATGTAAGATGGTTCAACAAATTCTAGTAAAGAAACAAGTATTAGAGGGGTAGATTGTTGCATCTGCCTCAGTCTGAAGGAAGGGTTGGTTACAAATTACATGGTTCAAACTTTTGACTAAACTACCAGAGAAAAGCAATTCAGGGACATGAAGAAAGTATCCCAGACTTCAATTTTTACCTAAACACAGACAATTCTGTGTACGTTGGAAGTTCTAGGTAAGAAACAGAAGACGACAACTGCAATCTCTCTTTTTTTTTTTTTGTGGTAAACTGTAGGCCAGTCAGGGATTTGCTTCTGAGACAACATCTTTTTCTGAACATATGTCTTAAATGAATGCAGAACAACAAGTTTTGTAAGTCTATATCGAATCTTTTACACAAAGAGGAAAGAAGCCAGCAGGGAGAAAGGCAGACAACCTGTACTTTGGTTAGGTATACAATACTCTTGCTATGGGATTGCCACTGACTAATCCAAACTGTGTCTGTTAAGGAAAGGAACCAAATTGCTCCATCCAGCAACTGAGTAATTCCCTTACAGAAAAGAAGAATCAGCGTTGGTTCAGAACTCAAGTTCAGAAAGCAATTCAAAGTTCACCAAGTAGCAAAGCAATGTAATAACCTGACCATGGCAGAAAAAATCTGAAACATTAACAGTTTTGCTGCTGTATCCTGTCTGCATTGAAATGTGTGAAAAATTTGCACAGCAAAATTACGCTACTTGGCTGTGTGTACGAAAAGGTATAAGTAAATTTAAAATCAACACATTCTTTCACAAGTCAGGTAGAATTAGTCCTGCTGTTAATGTATGACTTAAGATTAAAAGGATCTTTTCCTAGGGATCTGTATCCTGGATACCAAACAACTGCCCAGACTATTACAGATTATCTCCAGACAGAACCAGATGAATTGAACG